>NC_042999.1:4730275-5055275 GCF_006345805.1 Octopus sinensis | reverse complement strand
CCGAACCGCTAAGTGACAGGGACGTAAACACACCAGCATCAGTTGTCAAGCAATGCTAGGGGGACAAACACACACACACACACATACATATATATATATACATATATACGACAGGCTTCTTTCAGTTTCCGTCTACCAAATCCACTCACAAGGCATTGGTCGGCCCGGGGCTATAGCAGAAGACACTTGCCCAAGATGCCACGCAGTGGGACTGAACCTGGAACCATGTGGTTGGTTAGCAAGCTACTTACCACACAGCCACTCCTGCTGTATATATATATATACATATATATAAGGCAAAATGCACCCCCCCCCCTCCGTCCAATGGACGGTGCTGCATCATATCTGCTGAATAAAAAGCAATCAGTGTTTTCTTTTCATTAAAAATTAATTAAGCATGCCTTTATTTCAATAAAATTTTTGGTTTTGTTAAACGAAGTTAAGGCAAAAAAAAAAAAAAACTTCTTCAGAAACCAAATAGTCTTTCCTTCCTTCATGGCAAGTTTGAAGAAAATATCTTCTTTTGCATCTTACTTTTTTGGTCTCTTAAATATACTGCATTTTCTGGCATTATTTCAAGCCTGCCAACTTTTTTTGCGCAAACTGCACGTGCATTTTTCTCGCGTACGTGTAGTATCGATTGCAACAGCTGATGTAGTTGCGCATACAAATGCGCTTTCTCACGGCCTTGTCGATCGCATTCTCACCTGGAATTGATTTTTGTAATTTTTTCAAAATTTATACACGCCCTGATACCCTTGGTATCTACATATCAAATTTGAGCACAATCATATGGAGGATGCCCAAGATCCTAGAAGACACACAGACAGACAGACAGAACGGATTTTATATAATAGATATATATATTCTTCTATTCTTTTACTTGTTCCAGTCATTTGACTGTGGTCATGCTGGAGCACCACCTTTAGTCGAAGAAATCGACCCCAAGTCTTATTCTTTGTAAGCCTAGTACTTATTCTATTGGTCTCTTTTGCTGAACTGTTAAGTGACAGGGGCATAAACACACCGACATTAATTGTCAAGTGATGGTGGTGGTGGTGGTGGAGGACAATCACGGACACACAAATACATACATATATATATATATATATATATATATATATATAAGAGAGTAACCACTATGTGGTTGACTCTAGCACTAAAAATAGATCCGCTAGGTTTCAGCCACGAAGAATTGTTTCCGATGAAAGTAAGCACGACTATTAGCGTAAAAGAATAGGGCAAATAAAAATAACAAAAATGCAGATTAGTTCAGGACAATTGTTTCGCTCTTAATAAATTATGTAATTTTACTAGCGGATCTATTTTTAGTGCTAGAGTCGACCACATAGTGGTTACTCTCTTATATTTATGTATAAAATTTATCGTAATCCAGGTTTTTATGCACTAAGCCACTTGGTGTTAAATGGATGTACTATTAAATTAGTATCCAATTTGCTCACCCTTATTAGTTGATTTTATATATCATCATCATCATCGTTTAACGTCCGTTCTCCATGCTAGCATGGGTTGGACGGTTCGACCGGGGATCTGGGAAGCCAGAAGGCTGCACCAGGCTCCAGTCTAATCTGGCAATGTTTCTACAGCTGGATGCCCTTCCTAACGCCAACCATTCCGTGAGTGTAGTGGGTGCTTTTTACGTGCCACCTGCACAGGTGCCAGGCGAGGCTGGCAACGGCCACGGTCAGATTGGTGTATTTTATGTGCCACCGGCACGGAAGCCAGTCGAGGCGGTGCTGGCATCGGCCACGAGTCGGATAGTGCTTTTTACGTACCACCAGACCAGGGATCCTGGCTGGTTCAATTCGATTTCGATTTCGATTTATATATATATATACATATATACGACAGGCTTCTTTCAGTTTCCATCTACCAAATTCACTCATAAGGCTTTGGTCGGCCCAAGGCTATAGTAGAAGACACTTGCCCAAGGTGCAATGCAGTGGGATTGAACCCGGAACCATGTGGTTGGGAAGCAAGGCATAAAACTTAGTGGTTACGTTATTTGGCTGAGGATCATAAGGTCATGGGTTTGGTTCTTGGTGATGCATTGTACCCTTGAGCAAGGCACTTTATTTCCCATTGTTCCAATCCACTGGATTTTCAAAGGGCCGGCCTTGTCACATTCTGTGTCACGCTGAATTACCCTGAGAGCTATGTTAAGGGTGCACATGTCTGTGGAGTATTCAGCCACTTGTATGTTAATTTCACAAGCAGGCTGTTCCATTGATTGGATCTACTGGAACCGTCATCGCTGTAACTGACCAAGTGTCAGTTTTAGTTATACAGTAGTGCCCTCTGGTCTTCGCAGGGTTACGTTCCTTGACCACCTGCGAATATTGCACGTGCTCCATAAAAATGCCTATATAATATTTAATAATAATTTAATAAAAAATAAATTAAAATGTATGGTTACTCACCAATAATGAATGATATTGACAGACATTAAATGATGATGATGTGTATATCATTATCATCATTTAACGTCTGTTTTCCATGCTAGCATGGGTTGGACAGTTCAACCAGGGTCTGGTAAACCATGGAGGCTGCACCAGGCTCTAGTCTGATTTGCAGTGTTTCCGCTTTCCATGCTAGCATGGGTTAGACGAATGACTGAGGGCTGGCGAACCAGATGGCTGCACCAGGCTCCAATCTTGATCTGGCAGACTTTCTACAGCTGGATGCCCTTCCTAACGTCAACCACTCCGTGAGTGTAGTGGGTGTTTTTTACGTGTCACTGGCACAGGGGCCAGAGCAGGCTGGCAAACGGCCACGATCGGTTGGTGCTTTTACGTGTCACCAACACGGACGCCAGTCAGGCGGTGCTGGCTCTCACCCTGTTTTCATCTATCACATCCACTCACAAAGCTTTGGTCAATCTGGGGCTATTGCAGAAGACCCTTTCCTAAAGTACCATGCAGTAGGACTGAACCCCAATCTGCATGGTTGCATGACGATCTTCTTAACCACACACTCATACCTAGGATTTAAAAAAACGTTTTATTGTCCCATCAGAGACGAAAAGCAGTTGAATCTAGCCGGATTTGAACTCAGAAAATACAGAGACTGTAATTGTATGAGACGTGTATGAGATCTGTAGCTCTGTGACCCCTACCATCTCCCATGTGTATCAGAATTATTGACAAGTGTATGATGGTTTTTTATATTTGTTAACTTCGTCTCTGATATTCAATATTGCTGCTTTCAAATAGACTTTTATCGTTGGCAAGTGGACATGTAAGATCATATCTCTTTGCTATCGTTAGTAACAACATAAACAAGCAAATCGTTTGTTGTTTTCAGAGCAGACGTTCGATCAAAGATCTAATTCTAATGTTTTTAAATATGCCGTCATAGATATGTATCGTGTGATACCTTTAGCTTTTGGAAGAGGCTTATAAATGAAAACATTGTCTTTCATTGAGTGAATGAAGGCTGGTGAGTCATCACATTGTGCACGGAGATTTTTGTTTAACTGTCTTCAGTAATATGATACAGAGGCGTCTGGAAGGGAGAGAGGGAAGAGTTTCGAAAATCAAAAAGACAATAGGTTCAGCTTAAGCTGTCTTCCAGACATTCTTTAATAATAACAAACAGAGTAGAATTTAAGAAAGATCATATGTCTATATGCAGGAGTGGCTGTGTGGTAAGTAGCTTGTTTACCAACCACATGGTTCCGGGTTCAATCCCACTGCGTGGCACCTTGGCCAAGTGTCTTCTACTATAGCCTCGGGCCGACCAAAGCCTTGTGAGTGGATTTGGCAGACGGAAACTGAATGAAGCCCGTCGTATATATGTATGTATGTATATAATATATATATATATATATTATATATATATATATATATATATATATATATATAATATATATATATATATATGCGTGTGTGTGTTTACGTGTCTGTGTTTGTTCCCCTAGTATTGCTTGACAACCGATGCTGGTGTGTTTATGTCCCCGTTACTTAGCGTTACTTAGAAATTAACGTTAGTGGTTTATCAATAACTTCCATTACATTTTTAAAGAATTAACTGATTAATGGTTATCGATGCTAACTTTTTGATCAATGGATTAAAAATTAACCCGGGGCTATTATTACAAAACACTTGTCCAATATGCCACACAATGGACCGAACCTGAAAGCACGTGGTTGCGAAGTGAACTTCTTCGAATTCCATTCCTTAGTTATTCCTAGATGTAGAAGTGGAGTGGAGGAGAGATCAACCGAAGCAATTAAAACTACAAACAGACCGCAACTATAATGTGACGATACTTGCAGTAGAGTTTCTATTTTCTGACCTATATCTTACCAATTTACCTACCACACCTCTAATAATTGGTGAACGAGTTGTTATACAACTAAACAAACTGTGACCTAAACCAGAGATGTAAGCTGCTTAGCGTACGGAGCCATGGCCCACTCATTTTTTTTCTTCCTGTTTTTTTTCTCGTGTTTTCATCTTATTTTCTTTCTTTTAACTTCATCTCTTTTCACATTTTTTCTTGCTATTTTTGTTATTTTCATACATTTTGTTTCGCTTTTGGCGAAGCTGTAGGTTTGGTTACGTGGCTGAGAAGCTTGGGCAAGTTCCTTCTTCTGCAGCTCCAGGCCAGCCAAGGCTTTGTGAGTGGATTCGGTAGATGGAAACGGTAAAGAGCCTGTCGTATATGTTTGTGCATGTTTTCTTTTATTTACTTCAGTCATTTGACTGCGGCCATGCTGGAGCACCACCTTTACTCGAACAAATGGACCCCAGGACTTATTCTTTGTAAGCCTAGTACTTATTCTATCAGTCTCTTATGGCCGAACCACTAGGTTACAGCGATGTAAACACAACAACATCGGGGAAACAAACACAGACACACAAATACATACATACATACATACATACATACATACATCATCATCGTTTAACTTCCGTTTTCCGCGCTAGCACGGGTTGGACGGTTTGACTGGGGTCTGGGAAGCCAGGGGCTGCTCCAGGCTCCGTGCTTTTTACGTGCCACCCGCACAGGTGCCAGACGGAGCTGGCAAACGGCCACGGACGGATGGTGCTTTTTATGTGCCACCGGCACGGAGGCTAGTCGGGGCGGAGCTGGCAACGGCCACGATCGGATGGTTTGCTTACTTGTCACCGACACTGGTATCACAGCTGCAATTTCCATTGATGTTGATCGACTTCGATTTTGGTTCTGCTTTCTGATATCGGATTTGATTTGGTTTGATTTAGATTTTGATTTCCACTTGCCTCAACGGGTCTTCACAAGTGGAGTTTTGTGTCCCAAGAAGGAAAGGTATGTATAAGTCGACTGGCTACATACCAGGTAGAGGCCACCGGTTATGG
This sequence comes from Octopus sinensis, assembly GCF_006345805.1. Lineage (NCBI taxonomy): Eukaryota > Metazoa > Mollusca > Cephalopoda > Octopoda > Octopodidae > Octopus > Octopus sinensis. The sequence continues at coordinate 5,049,911 of NC_042999.1, read as the reverse complement.
TCTCACTAGTCTTGCCGGGTCTTCTCACACACAGCATGGTCTTCTCACAAACCGCAGTGGTACTATACTGCATCACATAGAGTGGGAATTTCAAAGATTTGGGTTGTCAAATGTTTGACTGGTACAGATATGTACCAGCCGGGCTGAAAGGGTTAAATGACAACAGCAACAATTCTAAGGTCGAGCATTTATATTGATTTTGAAGGTTTCTAGTTGTTTTTTTGTTGATGACTATTGAGAGTGTGAGTGACAAACCTGTTTCTTTGATGTGTGTGTTTGTGTGTATCTTTGTACTATTGTTGAGAGAAACTAGGTTATGTTGACTGTATTGAAAACTGATCCTAAGATCAAGTGAGGGGGGGGGGACTGACAACACCTGCCCATTGTAGATTAGCTTGTTCATAGACAGCAGTGAACTGTACCTCTTTGATTTGTACCTGTTTATATCTCAGTGGCCTGTTGATGGTGACAAAAGATGGAAATTGATGCACCTGTGCCAGCACTCTCCATCCGCTTGTATAATTGTCTTCACATCTCTTTTGTTTACAATTGTTTATTGGAGAAAATATTGACTTTTGCTCAGATGATGTTTATGGTGAAACAAGGAAATGAATTTGTGCACATACACATTCAGCTGCTCACTAACTTGCACACACACACACACACACACACACACACACACACACATAAACATAATATAGATATCACTGTGTGGTAAGAAGTTTCTTTCCAAACTACATGGCATTGAGTTCAGTTCCACTACACAGCATCTTGGGCAAGTGTCTTCTTTTCTTGCATAGCTGCAGGCTGGTCAAGACCTTTTAAGTGAATTAAGTAGATGGGAACTGAGATAAACCTATTGTATATGCATATTATTATCATCATCATCATCATCGTTTAACGTCCGTTTTCCATGCTGGCATGGTTTGGATAGTTCAACTGGGGTCTAGGAAGCCAGGAGGCCGCACCAAGCTCCAGTCTGATCTGGCAGTGTTTCTACAGCTGGATGTCCTTCCAAATGCCAACCACTCCGAGAGTGTAGTGCGTGCTTTTTATGTGCCACTGGCACAGGGACCAGAAGAGGCTGGCAATGACCACAATCAGTTGGTGCTTTTTATGTGCCACTGGCACGGAAGACAGTCAAAGCGGCACTGGCATCGGCCACATTTGGATGGTGCTTTTTACGTGCCACCGGCACAAGGATCACAACTACAATTTCTATTTGATATTGATTTGATGTCCTTGACTCAACAGGTCTCCTCAAGCACAGCATGTCACCCTACAATCCAAGGTACTTTTGAGTGGGCTGGGGTTCTAAAGAAATAAAACAAAAAAGACAAAGACGGGTGTGTAAACAACAAGCAGATGTATTAGTTTAATGCTCAGGAAGTGAGAAAGTCTTTTACATTTCGAGCCTATGCTCTTCAACAGAAAGGAACAGGAATAAGCAGAGAGAGAAAAATGGATGTATGTAAAAATGTATGCAACATCATCCTCATATACACATAGGTCGTTACATGTATACACATAGCATAATACATATATATTTAGACATTTATACGTATACTCTTTTTACTCTTTACCCATTTACTTGTTTCAGTCATTTGACTGCGGCCATGCTGGAGCACCGCCTTTAGTCGAGTAAATCGACCCCGGGACTTATTCTTTGTAAGCCCAGTACTTATTTTATCGGTCTCTTTTGCCGAACCGCTAAGTGACGGGGACGTAAACACACCAGCATCGGTTGTCAAGGAATGCTAGGGAGACAAACACAGATACACAAACACATACATATATATGACAGGCTTCTTTCAGTTTCCGTCTACCAAATCCACTCACAAGGCATTGGTTGGCCCGGGGCTATAGCAGAAGATACTTGCCCAAGATACCACGCAGTGGGACTGAACCCGGGACCATGTGGTTGGTTAGCAAGCTACTTACCACACAGCCACTCCTGCGCCTGTTTATTTTTTAAATTTATTTATTTGAATATTTATTTTCTGTTTATTATTTTGACGTGTGTCATAACAAGTATTCAATATAACATTGTTTTGTCTGCTTCTCTCTCTCTCTCTCTCTCTCTCTCTCTCTCTTAATTGATGTAACTCTTCTTCACTCTTTCTTTCATTAATTAATTCACTTGTCATTCCTCATTGAAAACTCTTGTGTTCATTCTGTCTTTCTCAATTCTGTCTTCATTCAATTCAACTATGGTTTAAATGTTCATAAACACTTTGAAAAAAAAAATATATATTTGAAATAATTTATGCTGTGTTAAAAGATTTAAATATTATCAGATCCAGACAAAGCTCACAACTGTGTAGCAACATTGTCTCTTTGCTAAATCTTATAAATTTGCTTCAATACAATCATTTGCTCTGCAGTTATCTCCATCTGTGTTGCTTCTGTTGAATCTTCTTTCGATTTTGGTCTCCTTAAACATTAGATCAAATGTATACATACATACATAGGTGCAGGAGTGGCTGTGTGGTAAGTAGCTTGCTTACCAACCACATGGTTCCGGGTTCAGTCCCATTGCATGGCACCTTGGGAAAGTGTCTTCTACTATAGCCTTAGGCCAACCAAAGCCTTGTGAGTGGATTTGGTAGATGGAAACTGAAAGAAGCCTATCGTGTATATGTATATATATGTGTGTCTGTGTTTGTCCCCCCAACATCGCTTAACAACCGATGCTAGTGTGTTTATGTCCCCGTAATTTAGTGGTTCAGCAAAGGAGACCGATAGAATAAGTACTAGGCTTACAAAGAATAAGTCCTGGGGTCGATTTGCTTGACTAAAGGTGGTGCTCCAGCATGGCCGCAGTCAAATGACTGAAACAGGTAAAAGAGTAAAGAGAGAGTACATACATACACCAAACACACACACATCACTTATGCTGGTGACATGTGTAATGCACTGGTGCTGGTGTAAATAGCACCCAGTACACTCTGTAAAGTGTGGTTGGCATCAGGAAGAGCATCCAGCTGTAGATACTATTCCAAAACAGACAACTGGAGCCAGCCTGGTGCAGCTCTTTGGCTTACCAGCTCCTGTCAAACTGTCCAACCCATACCAGCATGGAAAACAAACGATGAATAATGACGAGGACACCCCCATCATTTAATGTCCATTAAATTGCACAGGTGGTATATGCATTTGATGCATATGAAAATGTGAGCTGTATAAAGAAGTACTAAGCACTCAAAGTGGACGAATTGCCTTGGAGATGGAGACTTACAAAGAAATCAGAGAAAGGGAGAGAGATGAAGACTGATTTTAACAGCATGGGAACTAAATTATACTCAGTTGTGTGCAGGGCTGTGGAGTTGAAACAAAGAGTTTCGACTCCGACTCGACTCTGACTCCTGTACTGTTGGTACCTCCGACTCCGATTTTGACTCCAACTCCTCTTTATGTAATTAAGTGATTGTGGTCTACATATCTTATAAAGCATATGCATATGCTTGTACTTTGAGGAGGTCTGTATGTTACAACTGGTTTCTATTAAAGAATAAAGATATTGTCAGTCGGAGTCAGTATAGTTTTACCGACTCTGACTCCCCCTTAATTGTTTCTGACTCCACAGTCCTGGTTCTGTGCTTGGGCATTTAAGATACAGGAACTGAATTAACTTGCTTTCGACAGTGGGGTACTTAAGGAAATTCTCCACACTTCATATAATGTAATAAGGACATTTTATTTTTTGGCCAATAGAAAGAGGTTGTTAGAACTGATTTGCATATGATTAGCATATTATATCTGAATGGTTGAATGCAAGAATTTAACATAACGAGGGTAAAGATGTTGAGTCACATGAAGGATGATTGTCCACACACAGGGAAGTAGGAAATGCTTCCACCCCTGTGTAAGTGTGGCAAAAAGGAGCATTAAAAATGTGATATGATAGAGGCTTGACTGTATTAATATATATTTGGGGGTCTGCTAACCATTAAGTTCCTATTAAGAGTTCATCTGCTTTTCCCACCTCTACCCTATCACTTTCTGTCACTCGCCCTTATTCCTATTTGTCACCCAGTAACGGAGGATGAACATTAGATCCAGTTATATCCAGTTGTCTCATCCTACCATCTCTTTTGCCATATTCTAAACGCCTTACTTCCCTGGGCTTGGATACATTGAAACCCCGACGTCTGGCAGCTGACTTGGCAGACACCCATAAAATTATTACCCATCTTACAAACAATAACTCAGAGCACCTTTTCAAACTCCACCTATCTAACATCTGTGGACATGTTTACAAAGTCAGAAAACAGCACAGCTCCCATGACTTTCGGAAACATTTTTTCACGCTGAGAGTTGCTGAAGCATGGAACAAACTGCCGGCATCAGTTGTTAGTTGTCGGATCACTGCATCCTTCAAAACTTCCATGCTTCCTGAGATTTGCCAACACTACACCTGATTTTCTCCCCTCCATACACACGCAAGCATGTATCTGACTCATACATTGTTCACTTCCCAGACATTTGTACATTACTGCATATGCTTTATATGCACTTTTGACAAGTTATGGTGCACCTGAGCACTGTATACAATAATTTCATTATTTTACAATCTTTCGTTGTTAAACTGTTTTTACACGATTTTTTCACAAACGGACAAAACCCTTTGTAACCTTTCGTCCTGTTTTGTCCCTTTATGTTTTCTAATCATGTGTGTCAGCCCTTGTGGCCAATAAAAAAGAATTAATTATTATTATTATCAATCTACCTACCTCACTCTTTCTCTGCCATATCAATGCCTGAATAATGAAGGATTTGATCTGGTCACATTTGATACATCCAGATTTGCAGTAGGTTTTCTTCGAAATAGATTTTTTCCCCTATGCCATGTAGTTTAGTTTTATTTGACTCTTAATGTCATCAGAATGTTGTTAGTGCCTTTCTTTTTTTTTACCAGTTTTTATTATTTTTTTTTTACTATTCAATAATATTAATAACTTAAGACCTCCAAGTACTTTCTCTAAATTCATTGTAAAATTATGAAATTCTTTTATTCTTTTACTCTTTTCAGTCATCTGACTGTGGCCATGCTGGAGCACTGCCTTTAGTCAAGCACATTGACCCCAGGACTTATTCTTTGGAAGCCTAGTACTTATTATATCGGGTCCTTTTGCTGAACCGCTAAGTTATGGGGACGTAAACACACCAGCATCGGTTGTCAAGCGATGTTGGGGGGTCAAACACAGACACACAACCATATATACACACACACACACACACACACATATATATATATATATATATATATATAATATATATATATATATATATATATACATATATACGATGGGCTTCTTTCAGTTTCCGTCAACCAAATCCACTCACAAAGCTTTGGTCGGCCCGAGGCTATAGTAGAAGACACTTGCCCGAGGTGCCACGCAGTGGGACTGAACCTGGAACCATGTGGTTGGTAAGAAAGCTACTTACCACACAGCCACTCCTACGCCTATGTATATCTTAGATAAAATATGACATTTTTTTTTTCTGATTGCTAAAAATAAATTTTTTTGTTTATTGAAAAGATAGTGACTTTTTTGGCCCTCTATGTGCATGCGTGTATACACCCCCCTCTCTCTCTCTTCCTCTCTCTCTCTCTCTTCCTCTCTCTCTCTCTTCCCTCTCCTTCTCCCCCCTCTCTCAGGAGAAAACATTGAAATCAATTGAAATGTCCGAAGAATTACAAAATCTAAATACCACAAGGCAGATTTAGATATAAAATATCATTTTAATGTTTGACATTTATTGATGATACTATTGTGTGTGTGTGTGTGGGGGGGGGGAGACAAAGTGGACATATTAATTTTTTTTTGTTTTTGTATTGACCTGCCCAAGATCAGGCATGATTTTTTGATTTGAACTTCTTGTTTCAAGTGATCTAAATTTAAACCTTCCTTTAAAATTTCATGTTAACCCTTTCGTTACTGTATTTCTGTTGAGATGCTCTGTGTTTCTTTCAATTAATTTTAAATATAACAAAGAATTTAGTAAAATAACTTAGTTATCATTAAGCTAGTGTTAGGAACATAAATTGTGACTAAGGTTTGGTGGAAGATTTTAATTCAAAACTTATGAAAACAAGACACTTGTACTATAAAACCAGAGGTGGTTTCAGCTGGATTGATATCAAAAGTGTTAAAAATATCATGGTGACTTTAACCCTTTCGTTACCGTATCTATTTTGAGATGCTCTGTGTTTCTTTCAATTAATTATATATATAACAAAGAATTTAGTAAAATAACTCAGTTATCATTCAGCTAGTGTTAGGAACATAAATTGTGACTAAGGTTTGGTGGAAGATTTTAATTCAGAACTTATGAAAACAAGACATTTGTACTCAGAGCCAGAGGTGGTTTCAGCCAAGTTAGTATCAAAAGGGTTAAAAATATCATGGTGGCTTTAACCCTTTCGTTACTGTATTTCTGTTGAGATACTCTGTTTCTTTCAATTAATTTTAAATATGACAAAGAATTTAGTAAAGTGTTAGGAACATAAATTGTGACTTTTGGTGGAAAATTTTAATTCAGAACTTATGAAAACAAGACATTTGTACTCAGAACCAGAGGTGGTTTCAGCCGGGTTGGTAATGAAAGGGTTAAACTACATTCCAGAGGTGGTGAGCTGGCAGAATCATTATCACACCAGGCAAAATGCTTAACCAGCATTTTGTTTGTCTTTATGTTCTGAGTTCAAATTCTGCCAATGTCGACTTTACCTTTCATCCTTTCAGGGTCGATAAAATAAGTACCAGTTGAACACTTGGGGGTCAATGTAATTGACTTACCCCTTCTCCAAAATTGCTGGCCTTGTGCCAAAATTTGAAACCAAATCATGTTTCAAGCATTGGCTTAATGACAGCCATCATACTAAAATTCTTTGTTATTTTCAAAATAAATTTAATAAAAGCAGTATATTTCAACATAAATAGGGCAACAAAAGGGTTAAGGGATGATTTTAAGATGTTTGCTTTTATGAGGAAATTTTGTATTCCATAAACACAATAATCTCAAAATATCTCTCTTTTTTTTTGTTTTTTCACAGATGACAGATCTGCATTTTATATGCTTATGACCATGGTGGTGGCTAACCAACACAAGTAAGTAACTGTGTGTATGTGGGTGTGTAAATGTGAGTGTGAATGTATGCGTCTGTGAGTGTGTATGTAAATGTGTGTGTGTGTGAATGTGCATGTGAATGTATGTGTGTGTGCATGTGAATGTATGTATGGTATGTGTGTATGTAAATGTGTGTTTGTGAATGTATGCATATGTGCATGTATGTGTGTGAATGTATGTGTATGTGTGTGTGTGCATGTGTGTGTGTGTGAATGTATGCATGTATGTGTGTGAGAGTGTGAATGTATGTATGTGTGTATAAACGTGTGTGTGAATGTATGTGTGTGTGTATGTGCATATTTGCATGTGAATGTGTGTGTATGTGTGTGTGCATGTGTTTGTGTGTGAATGTTTGTGTGTATGCATGTGAATATGTGTGAGTGAGTGTGTAAATGTATGCATGTGTGTGTAAATGTGAATATGTGTGAGTGTATGTGTGTGTGTGACTTTGCCATTCATCCTTTTGGAGCTGTTAAGTACCAGTTGAACACTAGGGGGTGATGTAATCAACGTCCCCCCCATCCCTTCAAAATTACTGGTATGATGCCAAAATCAGAAAGAATTATTAACTTCCTCAAGTCTAAAATTTCAAAATGCAAAATATTTCTCAGGGGTTCAACCGTCTCACTTCATTGATTTGTAAAAGTGCCAGTCCAAAGTGACAACAGGTTTGTATTCCATCTCCAGAGTTATTCTGGGTCCCTAGCAAAGGTTCAATGATTGTAAATTAGCACCACCAAACGAAGGCATGATTTACCGTTATGTTTGCTAACATTTCATTAACTTATGGCGTTGAACTTAAACCCCACCGTATTCCAAACACCAGCTTAATAACGACAAAGTTATGTTGCCGAATTCTTTATTTTCATATTTATTGAAACAAAGGCAGCATTTTTTTAAAACAGAAATATGTTAACAAAAGTGTTTATAATGACTAAGATATTTTACTAACTATTTTAATTTTTACAAAATTAATTGAAATAAATGCAGTGAAAACCTAATTAAAAGATTAAACTTATTCAAGTTCTCCTGGTAGGTGTGTGTGAAAACATTAATGAAACCTGGCATAAAGATGGCATAAGTCACCTGCTCCGACTCTCAATACTCTCCCTATTTTGAATGGATATTTGTTAATACTATTAAAGATTTTCAATAGTAGAGGCCATGAGTGGCTGTATAAGGTCAGTTGTTAGTTGTGTAGAATCTATTCTGCTCTTAAATCCCTTCTTTCCTGCATTGGACTGGAAGGCAGGTTTAGAGAGGGTGCAGGCCAAAACTCCGTGTCGTTCACCTCCATTGGTCAGTTGAAGCTTAGATGTTGTCATGTGACAGTTAGCTGGAGCCTACTGGCGAGTATTTAAAGGGAAATTTGGCAGGATGATCATTTGTCCGCTGACATTCGTTGAGGTTGCATCGAAGAAAGAACAAAAGGCCAAGGAAAAAGGAGAAAGAAAAAAATGCACTCAATACCAGAGATTAAGACCCTTCCGAAAGTATGGGGCCCTGCATTGAAAACAATAGAGGAGTAGGGGCTGATGCTAGTGACAAGATGTCAATGCATAAAAATATGGAACACTTCACAAAGTATTGAAAAAAATATATCTTTTGTCTTGTACTTGTGTCTGTCATAAGACTGCGGCCATGCTGGGGCACCGCTTTGAAGAATTTAAGTCAAATGAATCAACCCTAGTAATTTTTTTAAAGCCTGGTACTTACTGCTAAACTGCTAAGTTACAGGGATGTAAACACACCAACACCAGATGTCAAGTGGTGGTGTGGGGGTCTAACACACACACACATATGCGCACACACCAGATCCCCTTGTTAGGCTTTGATCAGCCCTTGCTATAGTAGAAGACACTTGCCCAAGGTGCCACGCAGTGGGACTGAACCCGGAACCATGTGGCTGGGAAGCAAACTTCTTACCGCACAGCCACGCCCGTGCCTGTATGTTTACTTCTTTCAAAAAATATTTTAAAAAATTTTCTTTTTTTGCAGATCCGTGTTGGACTTACTGCAAAATTCTCTCTTTGATGTGAATTATGCATGTGGACGTGCACAACGGAACCTTCTGCATATTGCTGCCAAGTAAGTTCAATTTCCACCACGTCAGCTGATTATTTTCATCATCATCACCATCATCATCATCGTCGTCGTTTAACTTCCGTTTTCCATGCTAGCATGGGTTGGACGATTCAACTGGGGTCTGGGAAGCCAGGAGGCTGCACCAGGCTCCAGTCTGATCTGGCAGTGTTTCTACAGCTGGATGCCCTTCCTAACGCCAACCACTCCATGAGTGTAGTGGGTACTTTTTATGTGCCACCAGCACAGGTGTCAGGGGAGGCTGGCAACGGCCACAATCGGTTGGTGCATTTTATGTGCCACCGGCACAGAAGCCAGATGGTGCTTTTAACATGCTGCCGGCATGGGTATCACAACTACAATTTCCATTTGATTTTTTTGATGTTGGTGTACTTGACTCAGGTCTCCTCAAGCACACAATTAAAAAAAAAATTTAATATCACATTTGGTGATTAACATTGTTTGGTGATTAACACATTTTCTCCAGACCAAATCATTGGTTCCCTTCATTTCTGACAGCAGCAAAAATAACAAGGGAGTGTTTGTGTTTCTGAGTGCAGAGTAAATATCACAAGGGTGTTCAAGGAACACCAGATTTTCATTCCATTTAATTATGATGGTGATGATAGTGGTGGTGGTGGCAGTGGTGTATTTAAAGAGAAAAAGAAAGAAATTTTGTTTTGTAAAATAGTTAATGTCTCCCTTTTTTCTTCCCTCTTGCAGCTGTGGAAGCTATGAATGCCTAAGTCTACTGCTTAAAAAAGGTGCAACAGTCAACGCCAGGGATGTCTCAGGATGCACTCCTTTACATCTTGCTGCACGTAATGGGTAAGTCATTTCTATTCTATCTGGAGAATGGTTTTTGTCCTTCTATAAACATCTGCCTACCTTTAACCCTTTTAGCATTCACATTATTCTGTCAAAACTAATGCTTATTTAGTCACATTCATCATCATCATCATTGTCGTTTAGCATCCGTTTTCCATGCTGGCATGGGTTGGACGGTTTGACTGAGGACTGGCAAGCCAGGAGGCTGCACCAGGTTCCGATCTGATCTGGCAAGGTTTCTTATTTCTTTATTGCCCACAAGGGGCCAAACATAGAAGGAACAAACAAGGACAGACAAAGGGATTAAGTCGATTAGATTGACCCCAGTGCGTAACTGATACTTAATTTATCGACCCCGAAAAGATGAAAGGCAAAGTCGACCTTGGTGGAATTTGAACTCAGAATGTAACGGCAGATGAAATACCGCTAAGCATTTCGCCCGGCATGCTAACGTTTCTGCCAGCTGGCTGCCTTAATCTGGCAAGGCTTCTACAGCTGGATACCTTTCCTAATGCCAACCACACTGAGAGTGTAGTGGGTGATTTTTTACATGCCACCAGCTTGGGGGCCAGTCAGACGGCACGAGCATTGACCACACTTGAATGGTGCTTTTTACATGCCATCAGCACGGGGGCCAGTCAGGTGGCACTGGCATCAACCACACTCAAATGGTGCTTTTGACGTGCCATTAATCATGCATTATTTTGTAGCAGCAAGATGTCAATGATGTGATTATAAAGTTTTAGAATAATGGAAGCACTCCGTCAGTTACGACGACGAGGGTTCCGGTTGATCCGATCAACGGAACAGCCTGCTCGTGAAATTAATATGTAAGTGGCTGAGCACTCCACAGACACGTGTACCCTTAACGTAGTTCTCGGGGATATTCAGCGTGACACAGAGAGTGACAAGGCCGGCCCTTTGAAATACAGGTACAACAGAAACAGGAAGTAAGAGTGAGAGAAAGTTGTGGTGAAAGAGTACAGCAGGGATCACCACCATCCCTGCCGGAGCCTCGTGGAGCTTTTTTAGGTGTTTTCGCTCAATAAACACTCACAACGCCCGGTCTGGGAATCGAAACCGCGATCCTATGACCGCGAGTCCGCTGCTCTAACCACTGGGCCATTGCGCCTCCACTTTAGAATAATACCATACAGTTGACATGAGAGGCCAGAACTGGCCAGTTTGAACATAAAACAGAATATTTTGGTCAAATACGGTTGCTTTAAATGCTAAAGGGTTAAACATTCTGTGAAAATAAAATACAATGACCATCCCCAAGGGGGAAATTTAACATTTTTATTTATGTGAATAATTCATCTCCACTCAGAAGAAAATATAGAACTCTGGAGAGTTAATTTAAAACCATGGAAACCAGGGAAACTGGCCCTTATGTGCCAGTATGACTGAAGAAGGAAAACTCTACTTTATGACCCCTTCACCAGCTTTTTCCTTCAGTGACTTCCTCAAGATTTCTCTCCACCCTAATCTATTTCTCCCTTCCTGTCATCTTTGCATCATCCCTTCTGCCCAAACTCACCCCTTATAATGTAGGATAGCTGTAGCCCTCCCCCTTTGCACAACCCACTTCATCGGCTCCCTATTCTATACCCCCACCACCACCACTTTGCTCAATAACTCCTATCACTAATTGCTTCCCTCTCCCTCATCATATCCCACCCCTAATTAGTAATTACCCCCTCCTCTATCTTCGTATCACTTTGCTACCCTCCCTCATTTGTTCTCCCTCACCTAGAATCATTGTTCACTCTCTCTTCTGTTTTCCCTTATTTATGGGGGCCACTTCAGGCCCTTAGACTTGCAACTAACGAAGAGATCATGACTATTGCTGGTGCCATGAAAAACAAAATAAAAAAAGCACTCGGTCCATTCTGTAAAGTCGCTGGTGTTAGGAATGGCATCCAACCATAGAAACCCTTCCTTGACAGACAACTGGACCCTGTGCAGTCCTCTGGCTCTTTGCTCCCTCTTGAACCCTCTAACCCATGCTGACATGAAAGACGGATGTTAAACCATGATGATGATGATGATGATGTGTGCACATGTAGGATGGTAGCAGAGAATGTGGCAGCCGTAATGGAGATGACCTAGAATCATACTCCAACAATATTTACTGTGTCAGATCCTAATTCAACCTCGTCATCGTACATTCACAGGATGCAGAGATGCAAATTAGCGTAAATATTTCCATCTGATAAGCAATTGAGTCAGTATCATGAATAATTATAATGATTATCGTTACTACGATCAACTTGCTGGAGTGACAGACACACCTCTTTTGACAATGTTCACTTAATTACCGAATGGAATTAATGACTTTTTTGTCATTCAGACTGTTTGAGGCATTTCTGAATAATGTTTGCTAATCTGGCAACACGGTTTCTTGGGCCAAGCAGAAGTTGCATCATCATCATCATCACCATCGTCGTCGTCATTATCATTTAATGTACATCTTCCATGCTAGCATAGATTGGATGATTTGACAGGATCCATCATCACCATCAATTATCATCATCATCATTTAACATCCACTTTCCATGCTAGCATGGGTTGGACGATTTGGCTGAGGACTGGCGAACCAGATGGCTGCACCAGGCTCCAATCTTGATCTATCTGGCAGAATTTCTATGGATGGATGCCCTTCATAACGCCAACCACTCTGAGAGTGTAGTGGGTGCTTTTACGTGCCACCGGCACGAGGGCCAGTCAAGCAGTACTGGCAATGACCTCGCTCGTAAAATGCACCATTCGAGCGTGATCGTTACCAGCATCACCTTATTGGCACCTGTGCCGGTGGCATGTGTAAAAAGATTTGAGCAAGGTCATTGCCAGTACCGCCTGAGTGGCCCCCGTGCCAGTCCAAGGGATCTAAAAACTGCATCATGCATTAATGTCTGGTTTGGCATGGTTTCTGTCACTGCATACTCTTCCTAACATCAACCACTTTATAGAGTGTACTGTGTGCTTTATTTTTTGTGGCCCCCAACAAGCACTAGTGGAGTTATCATGTAGTATGCAAGACTAAGATCCTCTTTGATTGGCCTGGGGTTACAGCAGAAAGGGAAGTGGGTTTAAGTGAGGAGGTGAGGGGCTGAATTGAGAGAAGTGGCCCAAGACAGAAGAGGTTTCTGGCTCTGGAGGATCTTTATGCATAGTCCCATTGTAGAGACATGGGGGTGGGGTAACTGAGGTGGAGTTGGAAAGGGATAGAATAGCGGTGTGATGAGATGTCAGGGTGGATCCTCAAAAGTACAAGTTGAATAGAAGTGAGTGGGGACAGAAGGAGTGTAAGGGTGGTTTAGAGATATAGAATGGGTAACTCTCTTTACTCTTTTACTTGTTTCGGCCATTTGACTGTGGCCATGCTGGAGCACTGCCTTTAGTCGAGCAGATCCACCCCAGGACTTATTCTTTTGTAAGCCCAGTACTTATTCTACCGGTCTCTTTTGCTGAACTGCTAAGTTACAGGGCCGTAAACACACCACCATCGGTTGTCAAGCGATGTTGGGTGGGGACAAAGACAGATACACACACAGACACACACACACACACATACATACATATATACAACGGACTTCTTTCAGTTTCCGTCTACCAAATCCACTCACAAGGTTTTGGTCAGCCCCAGGGTATAGTAGACTCTTGCCCAAGGTGCCATGCAGTGGGACTGAACCCAGAACCATGTGGTTGGTAAGCAAGCTACTTACCACCCAGCCACTCCTGTGCCTATAAGAGGATGAATATAATGAATGAAGAACAAGGGTCAAGGGGTTGGGGGTTGATGATAAATGTATTTCCTGTTTATTTATTTTTTTTTCTTTTTCTCTTCAGCAAAAGGAAATGTCTTAACAAACTGCTAGAACATGATGCTGACATCAACATTAGAAATAACGAAGGGCTTACAACGGTGAGTGTGAACACTTCTTGGATATCTACGACTAACAGAACAATGATTGAAGGCTTCTTGAATGTGCTGGGTTTGTGGTTAAGATGTTTGCTTCCCAACTATGTTAACATCATCATCATTTAGTGTCCCTTTTTCATGCTGGCAAGGGTTTGACTGGAGCTGACCAGCCAGAGAGCTGCACCAGCTTCCAGTTGTCTGTTTTGGCATGGCTTCTATGGTTGGATTCCCTTCCTAATGCCAACCACTTTACAGAGTGCACTGGGAGCTTTTTATGTGGCACAAGCACAGGTGAAGTCAGCTTTGGTAAGGTTTTTACAGCTGGATACCCTTCCAAATGCCAACCACTTTACAGAGTGGACTTAGTGCTTTTTATGTGACACAAGCACAGGTGAAGTTAGCTTTGGTAAGGTTTTTACACCTGGATACCCTTCCAAATGCCACCCACTTTACAGAGTGGACTTAGTGCTTTTTATGTGACACAAGCACAGGTGAAGTTAGCTTTGGTGAGGTTTTTACAGCTGGATGCCCTTCCAAATGCCAACCACTTTACAGAGTGGACTTAGTGCTTTTTATGTGACACAAGCACAGGTGAAGTCAGCTTTGGTAAGGTTTTTACGGCTGGATGCCCTTCCAAATGCCAACCACTTTACAGAGTGGACTGGAAGCTTCTTATGTGATACCAGCACTGATGCTTTCTCTGCGATGCCAGCATGAGTACTTTTTATGTGGTGGGCACCTTAATGAAATGTTTTCTACTGTAGCCTTGGGTTGACCAAAACCTTGTGAATGAATTTGGTAGAGAGAAACAGAAAGATACCACTGTATGTATGTGTGTGTGTATTCATGCCTGTTGATGACCTAATGCATTACTGATCAATGTCTGTCTGTGTGTACATCCAAGTGAAGGAGCTTTCCTGAGCCTAAATCTCATCATCATTTTAACATCCCCTTTCCATGGTTGTATGGGATTGGCAGAATTCATCAGGGTAGATTTTCAACAGCTGGATGCCCTTCCTGTTGCTCACCCTCACCTGATTCCAATCAAGGTAATCTTTCCTCCTTGCCAGACATGTTTTCACTTGAGACTGGGTTTCAGTGACATTGCCATTGCACAACAGTCATCATCATCATCGCTAGCATGGGTTGGACGATTTGACTGAGGACTGGCAAACCAGATGGCTTCACCAGGCTCCAATCTGATCTGGCAGAGTTTCTCCAGCTGGATGCCCTTCCTAACGTCAACCACTCTGAGAGTGTAGTGGGTGCTTCTACATGCCACCGGCATAAGGGGCAGTCAGGCGGTACTGGAAACGGCCATGCTCAAATGGTGTTTTTTATGTGCCACCTGCCCAGGAGTCAGTCCAGTGGCACTGGCAACGACCTCGCTCGAATGTTTTGTTCACGTGCCACCGGTACAAGTGCCAGTATGGTGACACTGGTAACAATCATGCTCAAATGGTGCTTTTTATGTGCCCACCGGCACGGAAGCCAGACAGCTGCTCTGGCAGTGATCCCGCTCGGATGGAGCTGTTAGCACTCCATTGGCACAGGTGCCAGTCATCGAATTTGGTTACAATGCCTTGCAATAATCCCACAATGTCAAGACTAAGAGACACCAACAAACATACAGAGAGAGAGAGAGAGACACACACACAACTCATTTCTTTCTGTTTCTGCCTACCAAATTCATTCTCATGGCTTTGGTCTTCCTGGGGCTCCGGTGGAAGACACACACTCAATGTGCCATGCATTGGGACTGAACCTGGAACCATATTGTTGGCAAGCAAGCAGCCTAACCACTCTGCCATACTTGCACCATTCTAATTTCTGTCTGTTCTTCTTTTACAGATCCATTGGTTGGCCGTTAATGGCCGGACTGAGTTATTACACGATCTTCTCTTGTATGTTAATGATGTTGACATAGAGGTAAGTATTCGGATTCCCCTCTTATTAAAAAACCATTTTACTGATTTATAAACTCAGGTAAATGTATTGCTTTTCTTGTTAGAAATCATCATCGTTTAACATCCACTTTCCATGCTAGCATGGGTTGGACGATTTGACTGAGGACTGGCGAATCAGATGGCTGCACCAAACTCCAATCTTGATTTGGCAGAGTTTCTACAGCTGGATGCCCTTCCTAACGCTAACCACTCCGAGAGTGTAGTGGGTCCTTTTACGTACCACCGGCATGAGGGCCAGTTTGGTGGTACTAGCAATGGCCATGCCCAAATGGTGCTTTTTATGTGCCACCTGCACAGGAGCCATTCTAGCGGCACTGGCGACAACCTCACTCGAATGTTTCACGTGCCACCAACACAAGTGCTAGTAAGGCGACGCGGTAATGATCATGCTCGAATGGTGTGTGTTTAATATGCCATCAGCATGAAGGCCAGCTTGTTGCTCTGGCAACGATCTCACTCGTACGGTACTCTTAGCGCTCCACTAGCATGGATGCCAGTTAAGAAAGTTCTAAAGAAACACATATCCCACCATAGTCAAGGAACATCACCAGCAGTGGAGGCGCAATGCCCAGTGGTTAGGGCAGCGGACTAGCGGTCGGAGGATCGCGGTTTTGATTCCCAGACCGGGCATTGTGTGTGTTTATTGAGCGAAAACACCTAAAGCTCCATGAGGCTCCGACAGGGGGTTGTGGTGACCCCTGTTGTACTCTTTCGTTCCAACTTTCTCTCACTCTTTCTTCCTGTTTCTTGTCCCCAACTTCCTACGCAACCGCTGAGCCTGGATGCGCATTCATCCATCCGTCGATGCTCTCGGTGTCGGGGGTTGACCTGCTTTCTCTTCTGCTTTCGGACTTCTACAGACAATCCTGAGGTGCGATCTTGCGAGCTCTGGGACGAACACCGCTTCGCTCAACAAACAAACAAACATCAACAGCAAATTTATTCTTTGCCGCTTATCTATAAGAACAGCAGTTCTTGGTGGTCTGCGAACAACAGATTTGGTGTTTGTAGTTGATGAAGCGTTAAAAAACTGGCCTTCTGTTGGTTACAACGATGACAGTTCCAGCTGAACCGACCAATGGAACAGCCTGCTCATGAAATTATCAAGTGGCTGAGCACTCCACAGACACGCATTCCCTTCATGTAGTTCTCAGGGAGATTCAGTATAGTACAGAATGTAACAAGACTAGCCCTTTGAATTACAGGTACATGAAGTATAATGACCCCTAACCACATGTTCTACGGTCCAGTGATATCATTCATGGCCCAATGGTCTGTTCTTACTCATGCATTGCCTTTATTATCTCCAAAGAGAATTCTCTCCTGAGACAATGGTAGCAGCAGAGATCTTCCCACATTTGAGTGTACACAGACATTCTAAATAGAATTGTATACAACTCTGCTTCAATCAACTCTTCTTAGTGAAATAAGTACCAGTCACACACTAGGGTCTATGTAATCGATTTCCCCCTCCCTCAAAATTTCAATCCTGGTGATTTTGTTATGTATTTGTCTGAATATTTTTTTCATCATGCCTAATGCACCTTCTATGATAAGAATTGTTTCTGTTTTTAGATTCCACATTCGAGTTACCTCTATTTTATTATTATTATTATCATTGTTATTATTATTATTATTATTATTATTCTTATAGGATAGCCAAGGTCAAACAGCAATTCATGTGGCATGTCAGAATGGACACAACTCGGTCAGTACCAATGTCTCTCTCTCTCTCTTACAAGTCGTTTTTCACGTTTATTCTCATCTTTACTTTTCTCTGATGTCTTCTTTCTGTCTAATGTTGTTATAAGTTTTACTTTCTGTGTTCATCTTGTCTTTGTAACTTTGTCATGGTCTTATTAAAGCTAAAAATCCCCCCTCTCTCTCTTCTCCTCCTCTTCCTCCACTCCTCCACCTCCTATGTCTCATGTTTGTGTCTTAATGTCCCACAGATATTAGCCTTTTTGTTAGCAAATTTCTCCTGGCAATTATTTTTGAAGCACAGTAGAACCTCGCAGTACGAGTGTCCCATTGTATAAGTAATTTGTTGTATGAACCAAGACTTGTGTGAGTTTTTGGCTTGAAGTACTGGCAGAAATCTGCAGAGGTGGGCTGTGTGGTAAGTAGCTTGCTTACCCACCACATGGTTCTGGGTTCAATCCCACTGCGTGGCACCTTGGGCAAGTATCTTCTACTATAGCCTCAGGTTGACTAAAGCCTTGTGAGTGGATTTGGTAGACAGAAACTGAAAGAAGCCCGTCGTATATATGTATATATATATATGTATGTGTGTGTATATGTTTGTGTGTCTGTGAATAAGTACTGGGCTTACAAAGAATAAGTTCAGGGGTTGATTTCTTCAACTAAAGGCGGTGCTCCAGCATGGCCACAGTCAAATGACTGAAACAAGTAAAAGAGTACAAGCACACAAATCATCCCATCTTTAAGGTAATTCAGTTAATAAAAACCAGTTTACATATTTCTTTTGCATTCTCTTTTTCATAATTGTCATTTTACTTGTAACCAGACCTTTTTCTGTTTTAAAACCCATAAAAAATTATTTTTTAATGGTTTTGGGGGGCTGGAACGGATTAATTATATTTTAGTTAACTTCAATGGGGAGAATTGCTTTGTAAAACAAGTAAATCGTAAGATGAGCTCAGTCAGGGAACGAATTAAGCTCATACTGTGAGGTATCCCTGTATTTAAATAATAATAATAATAATAATGAAATTATTGTATACAGTGCTCAGGTGCACCACAACTTGTCAGAAAGTGCATATAAAGTACATGTAGTAATGTAGAAATGTCTGGAAAGTGAACATGCTTGTGTGTGTATGGAGGGGAGAAAATCAAGTGTAGTGTTGGCGAATCTCAGGAAGCATGGAAGTTTTGAAGGATGCAGTGCTCCGACAACTAACAACTGATGCCGGCAGTTTGTTCCACGCTTCAGCAACTCTCAGCGTGAAAAAATGTTTCCTGAAGTCATGGGAGCTGTGCTGTTTTCTTACTTTGTAAATATGTCCACGGGTGTTAGATGGGTGGAGTTTGAAGAGGTGCTCAGAGTTATTGTTTGTGCGATGGTTGATAATTTTATGGGTGTCTGCCAAGTCAGCTGCCAGACGTCGGAGTTTCAATGTGTCCATGCCCAGGGAAGTAAGGCGTTCAGGATAGTAAAATAACTTTGTCATTATCAAATAAGTGATAAGGTGATGAGCTGGCAAGATCATAACTCCACCCGTCTAACACCCGTGGACATATTTACAAAGTCAGAAAACAGCACAGCTCCCATGACTTTAGGAAACATTTTTTCACACTGAGAGTTGCTGAAGCATGGAACAAACTGCCAGCATCAGTTGTTAGTTGTCGGATCACTGCATCCTTCAAAACTTCCATGCTTCCTGAGATTCGCCAACACTACACCTGATTTTCTCCCCTCCATACACACACAAGCATGTATCTGACTCATACACTGTCCACTTCCCATATATTTGTACATTACTGCATGTACTTTATATGCACTTTCTGACAAGTTGTGGTGCACCTGAGCCCTGTATACAATAATTTCATTATTATTATTATAACTGTGCTGAGCAAAATGCTTTGTGGCATTTTTGAGCTCAAGTTCCACAAAGGTCAACTTTGCTTTTCATCCTTTCAAGTTTGATAAAATGGGTACCAGTTGAATACTGGGGTTGATGTAATAGACTTAACACTCTTTGAAACTGCTGGCCTTGTGCCAAAATTTGAAACCTGCTACTATATAGCCTTGGGCCAACAAAAGCCTTGTGAGTAGATTTGATAGACGGAAACCGAAAGAAGCCTGTTGTATGTATATATATATATATATGTGTGTGTATGTGTTTGTCCCCCAGCCATCATTTGACAACCAGTGTTTGTGTGTTTATATCCCCATTACGTAGCAGTTCAGCAAAAAGACTGATAGAATATGTACCAGGCTTAGAAAGAAAAGCAAAGTCCTGTGGTTGATTTGTATTCTTCAAGATGGTGCTTGAAACAATTAAAAGATAAAAGGTAGAGAATATTCCAGATTTGAGGAGGGAGTTTTAACATCAATTTTTCATCATCAGTAAATATTATAACAGTTTTCTTTATTTTTTTGCATTTTATTTTTCAGATAGTGGTGTGTTTATTAGACAATGGCTCAGATATAAACAGATCTAATCATTTTGGTTCAACTCCATTACATTTTGCTTGCAGGTAATTGTTAATTCATTGACTTAACCCTTTCGATACCAACCTGGCAGAAACTGCCTCTGGCCCTGTAGTACAAATGTCTTGTTTTCATAAGTTCTGAATTAAAATCTTCCACCAAACCTTAGTCACAATTTATGTTCCTAACACTAGCTTAATGATAACTAAGTTATTTTACTAAATTCTTTGTTATATTTAAAATTAATTGAAAGAATCACAGATCATCTCAAAATAGATACGGTAACGAAAGGGTTAAAGTCTCCATGATATTTTAACCCTTTTGTTAGCAACCCAGCTGAAACCACTTCTGGTTTTGTAGTACAAATGTTTTGTTTTCATAAGTTTTGGATTAAAATCTTCCACCAAACCTTAGTCACAATTTGTGTTCCTAACACTAGCTTAATGATAACTAAGTTATTTTACTAAATTCTTTGTTATATTTAAAGTAATTGAAAGAAACACAGGTTGTTTATTAATGTATGTTTCTCATATTTTGTAGCCATGGACAAAGAGATACAGCTTTCATCTTACTGAATCGAGGAGCTAAGTTTTTGCCTGATAAAAAGGGTAGGACTCCCCTTGATGTCACGGTTGAGGTAAATCAATGCAAAATTATTGTATTTAGTTTTTTTTTGCTATTCGTTTCTTGAATCTAAATTTCTATTGAAATACATTTTGTATGGGGGACATATTTCACGAGAAGAAATCTTTTCAACACCTACTTTCGTAGCACTTATAAACTATGTGCTGGGACCCTGACTACTTGTGCACTAGATTGATTATTCTTCACACACAGGGCGGCGAGCTGGCAGAACCGTTAGCATGCTGGGCGAAATGCGTAGCCGTATTTCGTCTGCCGTTACGTTCTGAGTTCAAATTCCGCCATGGTCGACTTTGCCTTTCATCCTTTTGGGGTCAATAAATTAAGTACCAGTTACGCACCGGGGTCGATGTAATCGACTTAATCCCTTTGTCTGTCCTTGTTTGTCTCCTCTATGTTTAGCCCCTTGTGGGTAGTAAAGAAACAGGTTATTCTTCACACACACACAATGTCCATGTGGGCTCGCATGCACACACATGATGCCTTCCTCTCTCTTTTACTCTTTTTACTTGTTTCAGTCATTTGACTGCGGCCATTCTGGAGCACCACCTTTAGTCGAGCAAATCGACCCTGGGGCTTATTCTTTGTAAGCCCAGTACTTATTCTATCGGCCTCTTTTTTTTGCCGAACCGCTAAGTGACAGGGACGCAAACACACCAGCATCGGTTGTCAAGCAATGCTAGGAGGACAAACACAGACACGCAAACACACACGCACATACATATATATATATATACATATATACGACAGGCTTCTTTCAGTTTCCGTCTACCAAATCCACTCACAAGGCATTGGTCGGCCCAGGGCTATAGCAGAAGACACTTGCCCAAGGTGCCACGCAGTGGGACTGAACCCGGAACCATGTGGTTGGTTAGCAAGCTGCTTACCACACAGCCACTCCTGCGCCTTGTGTAATGTATTGACATAATCTTTGTAACAGTGAACCAAAATGACTGACCGTAATAAGGTGGTGAGCTGGAGAATCACCAGCACATTGGGCGAAATGCTTAGTGGAATTTCGTCTGTCCTTATGTTCTGAGTTCAAATTCTGTTGGAGTCTGACTTTGCCTTTCATCCTTTCGGGTTTGACAAAATGAGTACCAGTTGAGCACTCACCCCAATCCCCTGAAATTGCTGGCCTTGTGCCAAAATTTGAAACCCACATGACTGACAGTAATTAAATGTTTGTTCAATTGTAGGGAGGTTATGGTGAAACATGTGCCCTGCTGCTTTCTTCTCTGCCACGCCTCTTTGATTCTTTAATTCAAATGACACAGAAAGAAAACATAAAGGAAAAAATGGTAAGCTGACCCTTGAAGAAAATTCTTCTTTCTTTCTTATAATTGTTATTCATTGGCCATTTCTCATCAAACTGCAGTTTATTTGTAATTTTACACCCAGTGTCCCTTGAGGACATGTCCTGACACATTTCTGCCCTCATCTTTCTCATTATCACTCTATACCTTACTCCCCAACTCATTCTCCTTCCTTTTCCAACTGGGGTATCCATGTATCTACCCTACAGCAAGACACCCTTATCTGTTCCCTCTTTACCTTAAATCTCTCAACTAATACAAAGCCACACACCCTCAATACTACTCCCCTCTCCTAGTCGAGGGTTTTTTTTCTTGTAGGGTACATGGTGACCCTTTGGTACTTGTACCACTTAAAAAGCACTGACGATGGTACCACGTGAAAAGCACTGGTGCTGGTGCCATGTAAAAAAAACAGACAATGGAGCCTGGTGCAGCTCCTGGCCTTACCAGCTGTTGTTAAACAGTCCAACCCATGCCAGCATAGAAAACAGACATTAAATAAGGATGATGATGATGATGATAAACAAGCCCTACCCACATACACCTCCAGTTCTCCTGTCCCCACTCATCTCTGCTCCCTTTGTTCATTGAGTATTCACCTTGGCAACTCCCACCTTTTCTTCTGAAATGTGAGTAGCCATATAGCTCCTCTACACCTGTTCTGTTTTGGTCCCTTCTCTCGTACTTTAACCCAACAGTTCTCAACTGGGGTCTATATGACCCTTAGGGGTCGACATGAGTAAAATAGCAATCAAAGGGGTCCATAGGTTAAAAAATGGTTGAGAATCACTGCTTTAGTCCCTTCTAGCATAAAGATGCTGCCCTCCCTAATATAACCCCACTTCGTCAAAAGGGACCTTAGATTTTGCAAACTGCATGGCAGGCTCACAATAAAAAGCATCCAATACACTCTCTTTTACTTGCTTCAGTCATTTGACTGTGGCCATGCTGGAGCACCGCCTTTTAGTCGAGCAAATCGACCCCAGGACTTAGTCTTTGTAAGCCTAGTACTTATTCTATCGATCTCTTTTGCCGAACCGCTAATTTACTGGGACGTAAACACACCAGCATCGGTTGTCAAGCAATGTTGGGGGGACAAAAACAGACACACAAACACACACACACACACATATATACAGATACATATATACGACGGGCTTCTTTCAGTTTCCGTCTACCAAATCCACTCACAAGGCTTTGGTCGGCCCGAGGCTATAGCAGAAGACACTTGCCCAAGGTGCCATGCAGTGGGACTGAACCCGGAACCATGTGGTTGGTAAGCAAGCTACTTACCACACAGCCACTCCTGCCACTCTTGTAAAGTGGTTAGTGTTAGAAAGGGCATCCAACCATAGAAATTATTGCTAAAGCTGACCAACTGGAGTATGATGCGGTTCTTGGACCCATTAGATCCTGTAAAACCATCCAGCCTTTGTCAGCATGGAAGATTGGTATCCAATGGTGGTAGTGGCAGCAGTGGAGATAGACATACAATGCACCAATTATGTTCTTTCTTTATTTACTGTTTAATTTAGCATATTGATTAATTACAATGGTAGCTATGCATGCTTAGAAAGCAGTGATCGTCTGACTCATTGCATCCTGTTCAACTGTCCAATCTATGTGAGCATGGAAGATGGGTGTTAAATGATGATGGTGATGATGCGGTTGTTGTATTCATTTGAATCAGATTAAAGAGAGAGACAATGGATTTGAAAAGTATTTATCTGATATATTACTGACTTGTCTGGATATATGTAAATGTTCAGATGTGAAGTTACAGAGGTTTAGTGTTGTTTTGTTGTGTAAGAGATCTGTGTGCATACGCTCGTGTGCATGTGCATGCATGCATGCATGTGGTTGTTGATTGTGTGAGTAGATCCGTGTGTACACATGTAGTGCCATCATTAGTGTCGGTTTATCAGTTCCATGGATGGCTCTTTGTGTATCTGGATTTGAGAAATTCACGAACAGCCCAGAAAACAAACAGAACTTATCACTCGTTGACCCAGATGAAGCTCTTTAACAATCAGATGTAAACAATCAGATATGAAAATAACAAAAAAAAACAAACAAAGCAAAACAGTATTGATGACTTGATTATATCAGTTTATATCAATAGGTGGGTGTTTATCAATATCATTAGAGAAGTTGTTATTTAGTAGAAGGATAACGGATTCTACCTGAGTAATAAAGGAATCGGCTTCTGGCTGGTTTGTTCTCAGAGAATATTGGTAATTCTGCACTAATCTCTTATTTCAAACAGAATTTTATATCATTTATGATGATGATGATCATCATCATCATTTAACATCCGCTTTCCATGCTAGCATGGGTTGGACGATTTGACTGAGGACTGGCGAACCAGATGGCTGCACCAGGCTCCAATCTTGATCTGGCAATGTTTCTACAGCTGGATGCCCTTCCTGACGCCAACCACTCCGAGAGGGTAGTGGGTGCTTTTACATGTTACTGGCATGAGGTCCAGTCAGGCAGTACTGGCAATGACCATGCTCAAATGGTGCTTTTTATGTGCCACCTGCACAGGAGCAAGTCCAGTGGCACTGGCAAACGACCTCGCTCGAATATTTTTTCATGTGCCACCAGCACAAGTGCTAGTTAGGTGACGCAGGTAACGATCACACTCGAATGGTGTTTTTTAATGTGCCATATGGATATGAATATTTTTTTTAATTAAAAAAAATTGTTTTACAATCACAAATATACATAGATGTGTATGTGTGTGTGTATACATGCATACATTCATACATATATCATCATCATCATCATCATTTAACGTCTGTTTTCCATGCTGGCATGGGTTGGATGGTTTGGCAGGAGCTGGCCTGGTAGAAGACTATACCAGGCTACTGTGTCTGTTTTGGTAGGGTTTTTCTGGCCAGATACCCCTCCTATATGTATAAACCATAACAAGTCAGGAGGTATGAGAGGTGAATGTATATTCTATTCAACCATTTGTTCTCCTTAGGATCACAGCTGTTTCGCAGCCTTCATCATGTAATAATAATTTTGGTGTTTAATAAATTAGGTTTGCATAATATGCATGCTATGCATTGTACAATAGAATTATATATTTACGAATCAAGGCAGATAAACAAAGCTGGCTCATCAGGTCAGCAGAACATCATAGTTACACCAATGCTTCAACTGTGTGATAGCCACTCGATTCTAGGAATCCATATCATCATCATCATCATCATCATTTAGCGTCCGTTTTCCATGCTAGCATGGGTTGGACGGTTCTACTGGGGTCTGTGAAGCCAGAAGGCTTCATCAGGCCCATTCAAATCTGGCAGTGTTTCTACGGCTGGATGCCCTTCCTAACGCCAACCACTCCGTGAGTGTAGTGGGTGCTTTTTACGTGCCACCCGCACTGGTGCCAGACAGAGCTGGCAAACGGCCACGAACGGATGGTGCTTTTTATGTGCCACCGGCACGAGGGCCAGGCGAGGCTGGCAACGGACACGAAACGGGGCGGTGCTGGCAA
This sequence comes from Octopus sinensis, assembly GCF_006345805.1. Classification (NCBI taxonomy): domain Eukaryota; kingdom Metazoa; phylum Mollusca; class Cephalopoda; order Octopoda; family Octopodidae; genus Octopus; species Octopus sinensis. Next base: position 5,024,335 of record NC_042999.1, on the reverse strand, counting down.
CGGTCGCGAAACGGAAAGTTCTCTTACATGCCACCGGCACTGGTAACACATCTGCAATTTCCATTGATCAATTTCCATTGATCGATTTCGATTCTGATCCTCACTTGCCTCAATGGGTCTTTACAAGCACAGTTTCGACATGCCACCGGCACTGGTAGCACATCCGCAATTTCCATTGATCGATTTCGATTCTGATCCTCACTTGCCTCAACACGTCTTCACAAGTAGAGTTTTGTGTCCCAAGAAGGGAAGGTATGCATACGTAGGCTGGCTCCATCCCATGTAGAAGGCCACGGGTTGTGGACTCACTTGTCCTGCCGGGTCTTCTCGCGCACAGCACACTTCCAGAGGTCTCGGTCTCTAGTCATTTCCTCAGTGAGACCTAAAGTTCGAAGGTCGTGCTTCACCACCTCGTCCCAGGTTTTCCTGGGTCTGCCTCTTCCACAGGTTCCCTCAACCGCTAGGGTATGGCACTTTTTCACACAACTATCTTCATCCATTCTCGCCACATGACCATACCAGCGCAAACGTCTCTCTTGCACACCACAACTGATGCTTCTTAGGTCCAGCTTTTCTCTCAAGGTACTTACACTCTGCCGAGTGTGAGTACCGGCATTACACATCCATCGGAGCATACTGGCTTCATTTCTAGTGAGCTTACGCATATCCTCAGCAGTCACGGCCCATGTTTCACTGCCATGTAGCATGGCTGTTCGTACACACGCATCATACAGTCTGCCTTTCACTCTGTGCGAGAGGCCTTTTGTCACCAGCAGAGGTAAGAGCTCTCTGAACTTTGCCCAAGCTATTCTTACTCTAGCAGTTACACTTTCAGCACACCCGCCCCCGCTGCTGACTTGGTCACCTAGGTAACGGAAACTATCAACTATTTCTAGTTTTTCTCCCTGGAAAGTGACGGAAGTTGGTCTCAGAGCATTTTCAGTGTTTATTGTTCCTGAGCATCTGCCACATACAAAAACCATCTTCCTAGTTAGCCTTCCTTTGACATTGCTGCATCTCTTATGTGTCCATAGCTTACACTTGGTGCATCTTATAGAGTTTCTACCTACACCTTTTCTACAGATCGAGCAGGGCCATCTACCTGAAGGTGTTTGTGATTTGTCTACCTTCCTACTGATTACGACTTTGGTTTTAGCTAGATTGACTCTGAGGCCCTTCGATTCTAATCCTTGTTTCCACACCTGAAACTTCTCCTCCAGTTCTGATAGCGACTCAGCAATTAGAGCAAGGTCATCAGCATAGAGGAGCTCCCAAGGGCATCCTGTCTTGAATTCCTCCGTTATTGCCTGGAGGACTATGATAAATAGGAGGGGGCTGAGTACTGAGCCTTGGTGGACCCCTACCTCTACCCGGAATTCTTCACTGTACTCATTTCCAACCCTCACCCTACTAGCGGCGTCCCTATACATGGCCCGCACAGCTCTCACTAACCATTCATCTATCCCTAGTTTTCTCATTGCCCACCAGATAAGGGATCGGGGGATCCTGTCGAAGGCTTTCTCCATGTCAACAAAAGCCAGGTACAGGGGCTTATCTTTGGCTAGGTATTTCTCCTGCAGCTGCCTTACCAGGAATATAGCATCAGTAGTACTTTTCCCTGGCACAAACCCAAACTGCATCTCATCTAAACTAACTCTCTCTCTAATTAGTTGGGCTATGACCCTCTCCGTAACCTTCATCACCTGGTCCAACAGCTTGATACCTCTGTAGTTATTTGTATCTAGGGCATCACCTTTACCTTTGTAGCAGTTGACTATTATACTGCTACACCAGTCATTGGGTATGACCCCTTTGTGTATCACCTGATTAACTATATGGGTGACTAGGCTATAGCCGACACTACCAGACATTTTGAGCATCTCTGCAGTGATTCCTGATGGGCCTGGGGCTTTCCCTGTCTTCATGCTTCTAATTGCCTTAGCTACCACAGAACTATCAACTCGGATAGCTGGTCCCTCTGTTGGGTCAACATTCGGCAGACTCTCTTTATCCCATTCATTTTCTTCATTCAGCAACCTTTCATAGTGGCATCTCCAAACCTCTCTCTTCGCATCCTCATTTAGCGCAAGTGAACCATCTTCCATGCGAACACACTTCTCTCCTACCACATCACGATTCTCTCTCACACACTGTCTTGCAACACGAAACACCTCCAGTCTTTGGTCCTCACGGCGCAGAACATTGGCAAATTTTTTCTTATCTGCTTCCCCTCTGGCTAAATAAATTTTACATATATTACACAAGCACGCACGCATGCACACACACACAGATTATGTATTTATATATACAGGGGTTGAACAAAATAATGGAAACACCTTAAAATTTCAAATGAATTTATTTTGATATGATGTAGGACCACCTTTGGCAGTAATTGCAGCTTGAATTCTACAAGGTATGGATTCGTACAAAGTTTGAATTGTTTCCAAAGGAATTTTTGTCTATTCTTCAGCTAAAACAGACTCCTGTTCTTGTAGTGATGATGGTGGAGGATATCGAATCCTTACTTGTTTTTCTAAAATGCACCATAAATGTTCAATAATATTGAGATCTGGGGACTGTGGTGGCCAGATAAGATGTTCAACTTCACTAGAATGTTCCTCGTGCCATTCAGTAACAACTTTAGCCATGTGAATTGGTGCATTATCATCCTGAAAGATTGCGTTTCTCTCCGGAAACAGTTCCACAACCATAGGATGAATTTGATCAGATAAAATGCTTAAATAGTCTTGACTATTAATTCTGCCATGAAGGGAAACCATTGGGGCGGCAGATTTCCAAGATATAGCCCTCCTCCCCCGATCATCACAGTTCCTCGTCCATGTTTAACAGCTGGAAGAAGGCAGTCTGGGTCAAATGCTTCTTTTGGCTCTCTCCACACGTATACTCAGCCAGTGGTCGGAATAAGTTAAAGGATGACTTGTCTGTGAAAATAACATTCTTCTACTGCTCTAGGGACATCGTCATCCAGTGTTTTAAATCCGGGTTTGGTCCCTGTTAACGGTGGTGGCTGGATCTACCTCGATGCCATAGCAACCACCCTCACACCATCTCACCATCTTGCCCAGTTTTAGGCATCCTCCTTTTTCAAACCAACCCTATCAATCTCCTCCTCCTCCACCTGTTCCTTGGTCTACCTCGCTTTCGCATTCCATTTACCTCAAATGCAAATCCCTCCTAAACACATGCCCATACCACCTCACCAACCATTCCACCGATTCCTCCCCCACTTCCTTCTTTCATCTCTCTTGTTGTTTATTTTTTCACTTCCAGTCAGTAATATCTTCTAACTGTCTCTGTTTTACTCTCATCTTTCTGAATATCCCTTCTCACTGTCTTTTTTACTTTCAACCCTTTTTGGCCTCCATGCTGTGGGCACGTAACAAACACCATCCGATCGTGGCCGTGCCAGCCCCACCTGGCCTCCATGCCGGTGGCACAAAAAAAACACCATCCAAGCGTGGCCGTTTCGCCAGCCTCGTCTGGCACCTGTGTCGGTGGCACATAAAAAAGCACCCACTACACTCACGGAGTGGTTGGCGTTAGGAAGGGCATCCAGCTGTAGAAACACTGCCAGATCTGACTGGAGCCTGGTGCAGCCTTCTGGCTTCCCAGACCCCGGTTGAACCGTCCAACCCATGCTAGCATGGAAAGCGGACGTTAAACGATGATGATGATGATGAACCTTTCTCACAAAACCTTCATCAATAATTGTCTCCGTTCCATCAATGCCCAGTTATTTCCTTTTCTGTGCTAATAAGCTAAACCACAACATTCTGCAGTTTTCAAGGTTCCAGGGCCCAGAAATGTACTGGAAATTGTTTTAGAGAGAATGGCTTGCGTTTATAGTACAAAAAAGTCAAAACATTCTCACAGTACACTACTTTTTTTACTTTGTTTTTGTTTCTTATGCAAAATTTACAGTAGAGACTCAAACCGATCCAGAATTTTATATTGTTAATTATATTGTTAATTAATTATCTATGTCATTTGTTTTTTTAATTTGTCTGCCTGTAGCTCTACCGTGTCTTGTCTCACCTGTGTCAGCATCAGAGTAAAGAAACGGCTGATAGAATATTGATAGGCCTTGCTGAACAAGCTTTTAGTATCGGACAGAAGTTATTCAGGTAAGTTACATTTTATATATAACACTGTATGGTGTGCAGGTATGGCTGTGTGGTTAAGAAACTTCCTTCCCAACCATGTGGTTTCTGGTTCAGACCTACGGTACAGCACCTTGGGAAGGCATCTTCTACTTTAGCCCCAACAATACCTTGTGAGTGGGTTTTGTATACAAAAACTGAAAGAAGCATATTCTGTGTGTATCTCTCTCTCTCTCTCTCTCTCTCTCTCTCTCATATATATATATATATATATATATTACATAAAATCCGTTCTGTCTGTCTGTCTGTGTGTCTTCTAGGATCTCGGGCATCCTCCATCCGATTGCACTCAAATTTGATATGTAGATATCAACAGTATCAGGGCGTGTATAAGTCTTGAAAAAATGACAAAAATCGATTCCAGGTGAGAATGCGATTGATAAAGCCATGGGAACGTGCATTTGTACATAGAAGTACATTACCTGTTGCAATCGATACTACACGTACGCGAGAAAAATGCACGTGCAGTTTGCGCAAAAAAAGTTGGCAGGCTTGAAATAATGCCACAAAATGCAGAATATTTAAGAGACCAAAAAAGTAGGATGCAAAAGAAGATATTTCCTTCAAACTTGCCATGAAGGAAGGAAAGACTATTTGGTTTCTCAAGAAGTTTTTTTTTGCCTTAACTACGTTTAACAAAACCAAAAATTTTATTGAAATAAAGGCATGCTTAATTAATTTTTAATGAAAAGAACTGTTTAAACCATGTTTGTGTTCTCCCAGTCAACAGCCTTATCATTTCTGGTACTTTAAACTCTTCAGTTGCATATTTGTGTGAATAAAATCGTTTTTCTTTGGAATAGAAAAAAGTCTATCTTTATTTCTTCTTTTGTTGGTGTCTCAAATTTAGGTTAAATCAGTGTTTCTCAAAGGGGAGGCCTATGGGACGGTCAGACAAGTTGTTTTGAGAAAATTTGGTTTAAATGTTTGACAACTCAGCACCGTCCATTGGACGGGGGTGTTTTGCTTGTGTTTTTATATATATATATATATATATATATATATATATATATATATATATTGTGTTAATATTTGTTTTTATGTTCAGTTATAATAATAAAAACAATTTGACATTAATCTGATGAGTTATTTTGTACTCTTGCAGAGTATAAATTTATTATTGTTAAACAAGAATATCAGTGACAGTGACTTCGAAATTTTGGCCAGTTAAACCATCATCAGAGTTAGATGGGAAAAGACTCAGCATTAAGAAGGGCATCCAGCTGTAGAAAACCATGCCAAATCAGATTGGAGTCTAGTGCAACCTTCCAGCATGCCAGCCTGGTCAAACCGTCCAATCCATGCCAGCATGGACAACGGACATTAACTGATGATGATGATGATGATTGTATATATATACATATATATATATTTGCGTGTGTTCATATGTGTGCACATGTGTATGTTGCTGTCTCTTTGCCATCACATGATAGTTGTAAACGAATATCATTGTTATGCCAGTGGTGGCCATTGTTTCCAACCTTCTGTGAAAACATATCTGGTCATGGGGAAATATTACCTTACTTGGAAACAGCTAAAGTGGAAGGGTATCCAGCCATAGGGAATCCACCTCGATAGTCTCTGTACAACCTATGGAAACATAGGAAAATGGACATTAAAACAATGAGGATGCTGGTAATACACAATGAAACTTATAGTGTAAATCTCTTCTCAGTGTTCAGCTGACTTAAATAACCTGTCAGTGTTTTAGAATAGAGAGAGAGCGAGTGAAAATATAACTGCTATTTGCCTTTGATGCACATTTCATGGGTATGGACAAACAGAGAGATAAAAGGAGATACACTGCTAATTATATTAGTTGATTATTTTGGCAAACACAGAAGGTAACTCACGACATGTTTCAGTCTCATTAGGACCTTTTCAGTGAAGCATAGTCTTCATCAGACTTAGTTTTGCTTTTCTTTTTATAAATTTTGATATTATATGTGAATTGTTGGAGCTTCATGACTTCCTTGTATTAACAATTATATATGAAGTGGTTGTTTAATATACTGTACTCATCATCATCGTTTAATGTCCATTTTCCATGCTAGCATGGGTTGGATGGTTCAACCAGGGTCTGGGAAGCCAGGAGGTTGCATCAGGCTCCAGTCTGATCTGGCAGAGTTTCTACGGCTGGATGCCCTTTGTAACGCCAATCACTCCATGAGTGTAGTGAGTGCTTTTTACGTGCCACTGGCACAGGGGCCAAAGGAGGCTGCCAAATGGCCACGATTGGTTGGTGCTCTTACGTGTCACCGACTCAGATGCCAGTCAGGCAGCGCTGGCTTTGAATAACTCTCATTACCTTTGTTTGAGTTGAGTGCATAGAAGTAGCTGTTCATTTACTTAACAGCAATTCATATGTCAAGTATACCCAACACATTAGACTTCACTTCAGTCTCAGACAGTCTGGTACGAGGGGTGTCAGACATACAATCACTGGTTATGTTTAGCCTTGCTCATCAACCTCCAGCTCATCATTGTCATCATCATCATCATCATCATCATCATCATTTTTAACGTTCATTTTTTTTTCTGTGTTTCCATGGGTCAGATGGAGTTTTGCTGTCCCTTACATGTTTCCATGTAGGGTAATATTTCTCCATGGCCACACATGTACTTGCAAAATGCTGCAAATGAAGAACTGCTTGTATGACTGATGCTCATTTACGACTGTCATGTGATGTCATGACAAGGAGATACAAACACACACACACACACACATGCATGCATGCACACACACACACACACATGCATGCATGCACGCACACACACACTCTCTCTCTCTGTGCTTGCTCATAACTTGTGCGCTGAAATCCACTGCAGGACACATCATTCTACATTGCTTCATCTCATCTGTCTGTCAAGAACGGATACTTGATCGTTTGGGAATGTTGCCTGCAGTTGACTATCACTCTAACCAGGGGAAGAATCGTCTCTTGTGTGATGCAGAATGGTGTTAAATATACACCCAAGTGTTTATAAATGGACGAAAATTTATACAACAAAACTGCATTTATTTTGACGTTCAGCAACCCTGGTCCTTCTACACGCTGGTTCTTGTATTTGCGTTAATTGAACCAAAGCAAATGTCAAGAAATGTTGAGCAATCTATTTTGCTTGGATTTCAGTGCTAAGATTTGAATCCCTGACTCAGGCAAATGACTCCCTCAACCAAAACATGTCCCATTGACTCTTGTAACTTGTGCTTCTTTCTTATATAATACCTTGGCGGTATTATGGTTGATGGTAGAAACGTTAGCACGCCAGGTGAAATGCGTAGCCGTATTTAGTCTGCCATTACGTTCTGAGTTCAAATTACGCCAAGGTCGACTTTGCCTTTCATCCTTTCGGGGTCGATTAAATAAGTACCAGTAATGCACTGGGGTCGATATAATTGACTTGATCCATTTGTCTGTCCTTGTTTTTCCTCTCTGTGTTTAGCCCCTTGAGGGTAGTAAAGAAATAGGTATTGTGGTTGATGCTTCTATTTGAATTGCTGAAAATATATGTAAATTTTTAACTAAAAAATATCAGGCTTTTTGCCAGTAACGGATTGAAATTCTCTTTCAGCTCCTATCTTCAAATCAAGATAATTGTTGAGTTGTACATTGCCTTTATTTTTTTTTTTACCATAGTGTTTCGAGTTCTCTAGAATCTGAAGTACAGTGCTTATTAAGATGTATCAATTTTTTGTGTAAACTTTATCAACAAGTTTACACTACAAAGACCAAAAGCAAATCTCATAATTTAGTCCCTTTGAATGGTACGTCAGCTGCTAACCTCAAAGCCAATAAAATCTTCATGGTAAGCTATACATATTTTTTTTCTTTGCTACATTTATGTTTGCTCAACCCTTTAGCATTTAACCCTTTAGTGTTTAAACTGGCCATATCTGGCCTAAATATTCTACATGTTTTATATTCAAACTGGCCATATCTAGCCTCTCGCACTTAACTTACATTGACACTTCAAAAATAAACAATCACATCGTTGAAACCTCAAAACTGTAAGATAATACATGATTAATTAAAAACAATTTGAGTGAAAAATTATTACATTTAACAGAGTAATCTGAACACTAAAGGGTTAAACCAGCCATAACTGCTCCCCAAATATTCTGTTTTATGTTCAATATGGCTAAATCTGGTTTCTCATCCCTGTCCTACAGTGTCGTTCTAAAAATAAACTGTCACATCATTGAAATCTCAAAGCTTTGAGATAATGCAGGATTAATTCAAAATGGTGCTTTGTTACCATGTTTCTGTTGAAATAGGCTGATTTTGATTCAATTAATTTAGAAAATAGTGAAGAATTTATTAAAATAATTTTGTCATTATCTCTCTATATATAAACGGCAAAATGTCTGTCTGTGTGTCCTTTATACAAATCCACAATTTTTCAGGTAGAGGGCTCGCACTTTCTATGGTCATTCAAAACCGTCCAAGGGTGGTCGTGCACATCTTTACATTTCCCCAATCACCCCGCAAAGCCATTAAAAAATCAATAGAAGTGACTTTTTTGCGAATTTTCTATCCAAAACCCAATCAAAATACGCAAAACTTGATAGGCCAATTGAATGCCAGCTAGCTGTATGTGATTGGTCGGAGATTTGGACAGTACTCGCGTGTATGTGTGCACGCACACAGCTGTATATGCATGCACTAGCACTATGACCCGGCATTGCTGGGTCATAGTGCTAGTCAAACATAAATTAACATAGAATTTTGATGGAATGTTTTAATTTAAATCATTTTAAAACAGAAAGTTTGTCTCATAGAACCAGGGTGAAGCTCAGACAGGTTTGGCACCAAAAGGATTAAATAAATATTTATTGTAGAAATGGCAGTGTTTTAGTTTTTCTGTTACTACGGTTCCTTGGTTTGATTTTTCAATTGTGATTTCCAGTGCATTCTACATGGTCGTCTTCTTCATCTTTCTATTTATCTGTCGTTGTTGTAGCCATTAGAAGTCTTATGGAAGTTGCTTGGAGACTGGCTGAATCTTCTGGAAGAAGAATTCAATAACATTAGCACAAAACAGGCTGGTGAAGGACCACAAATGCAGGGGGAGGGGACAAAAGTCAAACCTGCAGAAGTGGGCGAATCTGTTGAGGTGTCCAAAGGTCAGGATGATAACGGAGCGTCAGAAAAGAATGTAAATGAAGATTCTTGTAACGAGAATACGGAAGAAGAAGAAGAAGAAGAGGAAGGAGAAACGTCGTTGACCGAAGACCCAAATCAGAGTGAAGAAGAAGTCCCAGAAGAAGGATCTGAAAGTAAAGAAGTTGTGACAGAAAATGACTCCAGTACAACAACACTTAACATTAAGGCTCTGCCAGTTAGAAATGAAGACATTATCACTGCCACCGTGCCCCGAATATGTGCTGTCATACAGGCTTTCTATCAGTGTTGTACATGTTTGACACCAAAACCGTGAGTTTCACTTATTATTATTATTATCATTATTATTATTATTATTATTATTATTGTCATCATTGGCGTTATTATTAAGAAGGTGGCACGTAAAAAGCACCCACTACACTCACGGAGTGGTTGGTGTTAGGAAGGGCATCCAGCTGTAGAAACACTGCCAGATCAGACTGGAACCTGGTGCAGCCTCCATGGCTTCCAGACCCCAGTTGAACCATCCAACCCATGCCAGCATGGAGAACGGACATTAAACGATGATGATGATGTGGCGAGCTGGCAGAATCGTAAGCATGCTGGGTGAAATGCTTAGCGGTATTTCGTCCATTCTGAGTTCAAATTCTGCTGGGGTTGACTTTGCCTTTCATCCTTTCAGGGTCAATTGAATAAGTAACAGTTACACTTAATAATGTTTAATGCCAATGAGCTGCTGAGCACAATTCACTTATGAACTGTTTGTGAAATTTATGCCTTTATAATGGATATTAATGATATACATTAAAATTTAAATTTATTATGTGCAAAAATCAGATTATAACTACATGCAGCATCATTTGATTTTAAAGTTAAAATTATGAAAACATTTTTGTAATTGTGCATAAATTAAATAACAATTTTATTCTGCGATGGGTGTAAAATTTGTTTTTGGGAACGGACTGATTGAATTATTACTATTCTGATTTATGACACACATCTACGTGTACTTAATAATGTACAATATTTTCCCAGGCTGACACCACCAACGTTCATAGATTTTGTTAGCCGTCATAATAAAGTACTGAAGTCCCTTGTTGCCAGGTAAGTATCTGCAAGATTTAAAAAAAATTTATTGTAATTGTTTTTTTTTTTTTTAAAAACTTATTTGAAGAATTTGTTGAATCTTTTCATCCCCTATTTAACCCCCTTTTTTTTTTACCATATTTCAGTAGAAATACACTGCCTTTGTTTCCTTTAACCCTTTAGTGTTTACATTATTCTACCAAAATTCATGCTTCTTCATCCACATTGTTTTGAACTAATCCTGCATTATCTTGTAGCTATGAGATTTTGATGAGGTAACTGTTAATTTTTAAAACGATATTGTAGGGTTGGTGTAAGAGACCAGATGTGGCCAGTTTGAACATAAAACAGGCAGAATACTTTTGGCCTGATATGGCTGGTTTAAAAGCTAAAGGGTTAATCTTGAAAATAACAAAGGATTTACTAAAATAACTTTGTTGAAGCATAAATTGGAATGAAATTTTGATGAAAGGTTTCTAATTTAGACCCCTTTGAAATTTGTAGCAGAGATTGAGGGACACTCTGAGGCAGAGTGATATCAAAAGGCTTAAAACACTCCTCTGATATTTTAATGGCAGAGTTTACCTCCAAGAACTCCATGTATCTCTTTAGTGTATTGTCTTTGAAATATTTCAACAAGAACTCCACGTTTATGTTGTTCTTCAAACTATTCTAACTTGTGCTTCAGCGTGATTAAAATCAGCAGATGAATCATAATAATAATAATAATAATGGAATTATTGTATACAGTGCTCAGGTGCACCACAACTTGTCAGAGTATGTGCAGTAATGTACAAATGTTTGGTAAGTGAACAGTGTATGAGTCAGATCCATGCTTGATGTGTGTATGGAGAGGAGAAAATCAGGTGTAGTGTTGGCGAATCTCAGGAAGCATGGAAGTTTTGAAGGATGCAGTGATCCGACAACTAACAACTGATGCCGGCAGTTTGTTCCATGCTTCAGCAACTCTCAGCGTGAAAAAATGTTTCCGAAAGTCATGGGAGCTGTGCTGTTTTCTGACTTTGTAAACATGTCCACAGGTGTTAGACAGATGGAGTTTGAAAAGGTGCTCAGAGTTGTTAGTTAGATGGTTAATAATTTTATGGGTGTCTGCCAAGTCAGCTGCTAGATGTCGGAGTTTCAATGTATCCATGCCCAGGGAAGTAAGGCGTTCAGAATATGGCAAATGCCTGATGGAGGGTATTCTCTTGGTTGCACGTCGCTGAACGGTTTCCAGACGATTAATATCATCTTCTTCATCTTTACTCTTTGACATTTTCTCCATTCCATGTGACTCTTTAAAAGATACTTTACCCAGCTACCAAATATCTTTTTTCATAAAGTATGTTTGTTACTTTAAAAGCATGTTTTAAGGGTACATTATTTATATTATTAACATTTGACAGATATTTGTCCTCATCTTGTTTGTTGTTAACACAACGTTATGTAAATAATGTACATAATTCCTCATCTGTTAAATATAGAAATGTTTTAAGGGTGTTTTACATAAAGATTAATTCAAACAGTAAGACATAAGAAAAACTACATTATTTACATTTGATGGATATTTGTCCTCATTTTGTTTATTGTTAACACAACGTCTCCAGCCTTCTTCAGGTGTCTTGTGGAAGTTTCGAAACTGGGTTCTCATTCCTAAGGTGTTTTTCAATCCAGAGAACACCACTTGAAAATATGAAATATGAAAACTAAAAGAAGCAGCATATATGCTTGGACACAACAACCTCCTAAGTAGACCGAGTGAAGATATGAGTAGCATTTGGGAACCGGTATTAAGGAAGGATAGGAAAATATTAGATTTATAAGCCCTAAAATTCACTCCATAATTGCCCACTGGCATATGGCATAGTGGTAAAAGTGCAGGCTACTAACCCCAAGATTCCAAGTTCGATTCCAGGCAGTGATCTGAATAATAATAATAATAATAATAATAGTAATAACAACATTGAAAAATACCTTAGGAATGAGAACCCAGGTTCGAAATTTCCCCAAGACACCTGATGAAGGCTGGAGAGTATATCAGCCGAAATGTTGTGTTAACAACAAACAAGATGAGGGCAAATATCCGTCAAATGTAAATAATGTAGATAATTCCTCATCTCTTAAATATAGAACAACTGTATGATTAAAAAGTGTTATGCTATCAGAATAGGATTATATTTTATTTCTTCTATTTTCAGGAACCCCAAAGTTATTTTTGATCATTTTCATTTTTTACTTGAATGTCCTGAATTGATGTCTCAGTTCCTTCATATCATTAAGGCACAGGTACAGACCAGCACTTCTTTCACTTCTCTCTCTCTCTCTCATTGCTATTATTATTATTATTATTATTATTATTATTATTATTATAAAGTAGCAAGCTGGCAGAATCTTTAGCATTCCAGGCGAAATGCCTTAGTAGTATTTTGTCCATCTGAGGTTTGTTCTGAGTTTAAATGCCACCAAGATTAAGTTTATTTTTCATCCTTTCAGGATTGATAAAATAAGTACCAGTTGCACACTGGGGTTCATATAATCAATTTACCCTGTCCTCCAAAATGGCTGGCCTTGTGCTAAAAATTTGAAAACATTATATTATATCATACTATGTAATTAAAAGAAAGCAGTTCCTGTTCAAACTTCCCTTATTTTTCCTCCACTGCATGTTCATGGATGAGCTGATATCATTTCTGTCCCAAATATGATACGATAATAATTTCACAGAAGGGGACAACTGATGGCGATCTTCTCGGTTGAAATCACGTATTATTAACATTGTTTTTATTGAGGTCATTTTATTAAGATCATATTAAGATCAATTTAAAACAGTGAGTTTGGAGCAGAGCAACTCTGAGGCAAATGGACATCAAAAGGCTCAATATTGTTCATCGCGTTTCAATATTCAAATGGGGTGCTGAAGAGTTCCTAGTTTTGGATAAAAGAAAATACAGGAGGATCAGTAAATTATGATTTTATTCAATGCTTCCCTCTTTTAGATTCACATACTTAGTGCAGCAGTCCTTCAGTTTTTGGAAGACCTGTAAAAGAACTCAGAAGGTTGGGTCTCCAACCAGGCCTTTCACGATACCCTTAAAGCCAGGAAATTTTCACCACCCCATCATATATATATATATATATATATAGCAATAAAAAAATGGAGGGGATTAATAGATGGTTCATCAACTTTTAGACGTTATATTAACTTATGTATTTACTAAACTGATAATTACAATAATATACATATATATAACATATTATGCTTTACATATAAGATATAAAATATATTAATATATAAAGATACCAGTAATTATTATAAAATAACAAACATGAATATAAATTGGGAAAATAACTTACAGCTGTTTCAGCCAATAGTTAAAAATACAAAGATTATAAAGTACATAATGTTAAGTTATGCATCAGTGTTTGTCCCTTATCACTGCTTGACAACTAGTGTTGGCGTGTTTACTTGCCTGTAACTTAGCAATTTGGCAAAAGAGACTGATAGAATAAGTACCAGGCTTTAAAAAAAAGTACTGGAATTGCTAATTTCAACTAAAATTCTTCGAGGCAGTGCCCCAGCATGGCTGCAGTCTAATGACTGAAACAAGTAAAAAATAAAAAAGTATGTTTCCTAATGATTAATTAATGTTTAATTCTCTATTTTTATTGTTTCATTTTTTTTTCCTTTGATAATCAATAATACCAACAAATTTGTGTGTGTGTTGTGTCTTAGTCATTGCTAGTAGCTTTTCTCTTCACTACTTTCTTTCACAGCCTTTTGAAGCGCGACAGGAGTGGTTCTATGAAAACCTCCACCCTGAAGATTACAACAATGATATGTTTGATTCTCCAACTTCACAGGAGTCGTTAGTTATTGATCGACGTAAGTGAAACAAATATCACATCTATCACACACACACATATATATGCATGTGTGTTTTTGTGTTATGTTACTAATTATAAAGTTACATAAGTCACTCAAAGGCCTAGAATTTCATGCATGGCACATATCAAATTAAGTTATAAATCATTAATTTTCTTTTCATATTGTATTAAAATATATTCTCTACTGCACGGAGAGAAAATTTGATTAACAACTTCAATATGTGGGCTACCCACAAGATTCTGGACTTTTGAATCACTGATGTAATTTTACAGCTAAATAACACACACACACGCATGCACGCACTCACACGTTCTTCTATATTTTTCTGTAAATTCCTCTGACTCTTATATTTTTTTTCCTGTTTCAGAACGGGTCTTTGATAGTAGTTGTGAGATGTTGCACAAAATAAATTCTGGCAAATTGAAGAAAAACATTTCTGTGAAATTTGAAGGAGAAAAAGGAATGGTAAGTGGAGTGAAAGTACTTTGAAAATACTAGGAATTTATTATTATTAAGGTGGCGAGCTGGCAGAATTGTTAGTACACCAGGCAAAATGCTTAGCGGCATTTCGTCTCTACATTCGGAGTTCAAATCCTACTGAAGTTGACTTTGTTGACATGGGTTGGACGGTTTGACTGGACTGGTAAGCTGGAAGGCTGCACCAGACTCCAGTCTGATTTGACATTGTTTTCTATGGCTGGATGCCCTTCCTAACACCAACCACTCTACAGAGTGTAACGGGTACTTTTACGTGCCGCTGGCACAGGTGCTATTTGCGTGACACGACTGCAATTTTGCTCAGCTTGATGGGTTTTCTTCTCAAGCACATGATTCTATGAAAATATTTTTGGTAAAAACAGTAGATGTTAAACCATGATGCATTTCAGGACATCTTACTCAGAGATGAATTTACGGAAATATTTATGAATATTTTGTCAACAAGTTTTCTTTTTTATCAATTTTTCAGGGTTTGGGAGTCGTTAGAGAATGGTTTGATGTTTTATCTAAAGAAATTCTCAACCCAGATTATGCATTATTTACACAATCTACGGATGGTAAGTGTTTCACTAATTAATTTTCAAATAAAAATCCCATCATCAAATTATTGTAATATAATAACATATATGTAATAAATATATTATTATTATTATCATTAATAATAACAATAATAATAGTAATAATAATAATAATAATAATGATAATAATAATTGGGTTCAATACCACCCAATCTGAAATAACATCTGAAAACCTTAGAAATACCCTACAATCTAGATGCATATTGCGTAAAGTATTCTGTCTGTCTGAGGTCCTTGCTGTGACTTGACAAACAGTACAAACCCCAGTAGACACAATATCTTCAATCAACAACCTCTCGTTATTGGATACTGTGCGATGTCTATAATAATAATAATAATAGTAATAATAATGATGATGGTCACTCTTGTTAATTTCAACATATGTGTGTATTTTATGAAAGGTGGTTGGTCTGCAAAAGTTCAACCCCTCCTTGGGAGCCATCTGTCAGCAAAGGTAGACCTCAGCAATGAAATCCAACACCATATGAAGTGTGCAGGAACAGCTTTCGGCAAGCTTCAAACAAGAGTTTTTGCTGATCGCTACATCCGAACTGAAACCAAACTCATAGTGTACAGGGCAGTCATTATTCCAACCCTCCTTTACGCATCCGAAACCTGGACCCCGTATAGTCACCACCTGAAAACGCTCGAGAAATTTCACCAACGCTGTCTTCGGAAGACCCTTAACATCAGCTGGGAAGACAGAAGAACTAACGTCAGCGTGCTACAAGAAGCAAAAATGACCAGCATCGAAGCCTATGTCATCAAAGGCCAACTAAGATGGAGCGGCCACGTGGTTAGAATGACTGACAAACGACTTCCCAAACAGATCTTCTACTCGCAACTCAAAGATGGCAAGCATACAAAAGGAGGTCAGAAGAAACGCTACAAGGGCTCCCTGAAAACGAACCTCAAAAAGTGTGACATCGACTTCACTAACTGGGAGGAAACGGCAAAAAACAGACCACTCTGGAAAACCACCATCCATGAGGGAACGGCGACTTTCGAGTCGAAAAGGTCTGCAAAGCTGGAGGAGAAAAGACGACGACGGAAGGAGCGCCAACAACAACCACGTGCGACTCTCCCTTCCGGCACTAGATGTCCGCACTGCGACCGATCTTTTCAAGCAAGAATTGGTCTTATCGGTCACCCATGGACTCACCAGTAAATTTGCACGAAGACCATCATCCTCGACCTTGAGGGATTGCCATCATCATAAAAGGCGGTAAGCTGGCAGAATCGTTAGCAAGCCAGACGAAATGCGTAGCAGTATTTTGTCTGCTGCTATGTTCTGAGTTCAAATTCCGCCGGGGTCGATTTGCTTTTCATCCTTTCGGGGTCGATTAAATAAGTACCATTTACACACTGGAGGTTGATGTAATCGATTTAATCCCTTCCCCCAAATTTGAGGTCTTATGTTTCCAGTAGAAAGGATTATTATTATTATTAAAGGTATATTGTATGCTTTAGTCAGTTGAAGGACTTAATATTTCAAAAACCTATATTTTCAGGCCTAGTAATGAATTAATCTATGAATTAACCTATCCCTGTCTATCTAATCCATCATTTTCTTTCTCCATATTTTAGGTTGTACATTCCAACCGAACAGCAATTCCTCTATAAATCCTGATCATCTGAATTATTTCCGTTTTGCTGGTCATATCCTTGGTTTGGCTCTCTATCATCGACAACTGCTAAATATTTACTTCACTCGGTCATTCTATAAACATATTTTAGGTAAGTAAGCCTCTGCTTTTGCTATACTCTAAAAATAAATGGATGTCTACTTGTATAGACATAAACAAGCACACGGATCGCATTCAGTTTGTATTTAGTTTACTCTTTTACTCTTTTACTTGTTTCAGTCATTTGACTGCGGCCATGCTGGAGCACCGCTTTTAGTCGAGCAAATCGACCCCGGGACTTATTCTTTGTAAGCCTAGTACTTTATTCAATCGGTCTCTTTTTTGCTGAACCGCTAAGTAACGGGGGACGTAAACACACCAGCATCGGTTGTCAAGCAATGCTAGGGGGACAAACACAGACACACAAACATATACACATACATACATACATACATATATATATACATATATACGACGGGCTTCTTTCAGTTTCCATCAACCAAATCCACTCACAAGGCATTGGTCGGCCCGAGGCTATAGCAGAAGACACTTGCCCAAGATGCCACGCAGTGGGACTGAACCCGGAACCATGTGGTTGGTTAGCAAGCTACTTACCACACAGCCACTCCTGTATTAAAATTTTCAGAATTCAGAACAAATTGTTGTGGAAAGATTCTGACCACCCCAACTGACTAAAAGTGGACAGGCACATTACTATAAAATAAAGAACTGTGAGCAACTGATGGCAAGCAGTTCACTGTGAGCTGTTGGCAGAGAGCGTTTCACCTCGTGAAGCAGTAGTAATAGTAGAGTGAATACTTTCTTTCCCTGCTGCTTTGTGAAATTATTTATCCAACACCAGGATGTCAAAAAAATAATAGAAATTCTTTAAATAACTTTCTTTTGAATAGTTGCCGTCAGTGTTAATAATAGTTTATCTACCAAATCCACTCACAAGGTTTTGATCGACCCAAGGCTGTGGTAGAAGACACTTGCTCAAGGTCACTAGCATAGCTGCTGGGGTGGGTCGGTGCTTTTAAAGGGGCACCACTTCTGGGTCTGCTGTAGGCAATATGTGTTTTCTGTGGAGTTTGAGGGCAGCAAACGGAAGGGTCGCCCTGGGTGGCACGCACTCTAGCTACACTTGTACTCAAGGTGCCATGCAGTGGGACTGAACCTAGAACCATGTAGCTGGAAAGCAAACTTCTTACCACACAACCATGCCTGTGCCCTTATAGAATATTAAAACTAAGCTTCCATCATCATTATCATCATCATCAAGTCAGTGCCTTGCATGGATCAGGTGAGAGTATATTTGGACAGAATTTTCCATGGCTTTCTGTTGATAACCCCAACTTGTTTCCGAGCAGAGTAAACGATTATTTTTGTCCATCAAAGAGCAAACATCTCAGACATTGTTACACAAGAGATTTGCAAATAAATGGCACCATACGAATAGGCTTTTTGTTTAAAGCCAATGAACCACATGTAAAGGACAAAAGACACAGGCAAACTCATTCCCACTGCGTACACAGACACAATAAGCTTTTTTCAGAAAAAGCATTACTATAATATTGATACGTCGTAATATACTCGTGGGTGAATGTCGGAAGAACGGCCAGTATGAACGGACCAATTCTGAGGTTACACCTGTAACAAAAAAAGGTAATATAAAAGGAGAAAAGAGCTCTCTACCCCCTTTTTGACCAGGCTCCCGTGGTTTTTATGGGTTTTTCCACGAGTAACTTTTCGAAGCACCTCCCCCTATTGGGAGTTTTTACTTGTTATATTTTCGTTATCTTGCATTTTTACACGAACTTTTCAAACGGACAAAACCCTTTTTGTAACTTTCGTCCTGTGTTTTGTCCCTTTATGTTTTAATTGATTTTTGTTAGCCCTTGTGGCCAATAAACGAGAATTAATTATTATTATTATTATTATTATTTTGCTTCTATTTCCAAACTAAGGAATTCCTGTAAATTACAAAGATGTTTCCTCTATTGATCCGGACTATGCAAAGAATCTCCAGGTAAGGTCCACAATAATTATGCATCTAATTTCATAATAACAATAATCCATTCTTCTCTAGGTACAAGGCCTGACATTTTTTTGGGGGGAAAGGGGCTTGTCAGATACATCGACCCCCAGTTGTAAATGATTGTTTCTGTCATTCGTTTCCAGTCTTCTATGATCACATGTCTAAACCATGGGGGAAACGTTACCTTCCCTAGGAATAGAAACTTCACTCGAGTAGTCCCAGACAAGCAGAATAACATTAGAGATAGACAATGTTTGATTTCATTCCATTTTGGAGTTTGTTTATTTATTGATAAAAGTCAAAATAATAGACAAGGCGTAGGCGTGGCTGTGTGGTAAGTAGCTTGCTTACGAACCACTTGGTTCCGGGTTCAGTCCCACTACGTGGCACCTTGGGCAAGTGTCTTCTGCTATAGCCTCGGGCTGACCAAAGCCTTGTAAGTGGATTTGGTAGATGGAAACTGAAAGAAGCCCATCATATATATGTATATATATATGTGTGTTTGTCGCCCCAAACACATCGCTTGACAACCGGTGCTGGTGTGTTTACGTCCCTGTAACTAGCGGTTCAGTAAAAGGGACCGATAGAATAAGTACTGGGCTTACAAAGAATAAGTCCTGGGGTCGATTTGCTCGACTAAAGGCGGTGCTCCAGCATGGCCACAGTAAAATGACTGAAACAAGTAAAAGAGTAAAGAACTCTAGAAGTGGATGAAACAACATTGTGTAATAAAGAATATAGTTTCCAAAGATATTCTCTTCTAAAACTTTACCTTCAGTATCACCTGAAGAATAAAACATTTCAGTGAAAATACAATACAAGAAGACATTTCATATTTTGTAGTTCTCCCCACTGAGTTCCAAATTAAATATATCAATAAGTTATAACGATATAACTGGCACCAACTCAAACAAATAAAACCCTCAATAACTCAGCCACCATTTGATCTCTGCAAACTCTTTGAAATAATCAAAAATCCTTCAGAAAAACAAAACTTTACATAAAAATCTTATAAATAAAATATTTCCATATTCAGCCATAAATAACTATGCAAATCTAACATCAACCCTTTCGTTACTGTATTTCTGTTGAGATGCTCTTTGTTTCCTTCAATTAATTTTAAATATAACAAAGAATTTAGTAAAATAACTCAGTTATCATTAAGCTAGTGTTGGGAACATAAATTGGGACTAAGGTTTGGTGGAAGATTTTAATTCAAAACTTATGAAAACAAGACATTTGTACTACAGAGCCAGAGGCAGTCTCAGCTGGGTTGGTATCAAAAGGGTTAAGGCCCACCTTATTCTTTCTCTCTCCAACTTTAACCCTTTTGTTACCATATTTCTATTGAGATGTTCTGTGTTTCTTTCAATTGATTTTAAATATAACAAAGAATTTAGTAAAATAACTCAGTTATCATTAAGCTAGTGTTGGGAACATAAATTGGGACTAAGGTTTGGTGGAAGATTTTAATTCAAAACTTATGAAAACAAGACATTTGTACTACAGAGCCAGAGGCAGTCTCAGCTGGGTTGGTATCAAAAGGGTTAAGGCCCACCTTATTCTTTCTCTCTCCAACTTTAACCTTTTGTTACCATATTTCTATTGAGATGTTCTGTGTTTCTTTCAATTGATTTTAATATAACAAAGAATTTAGTAAAATAACTCAGTTATCATTAAGCTAGTGTTGGGAACATAAATTGGGACTAAGGTTTGGTGGAAGATTTTAATTCAAAACTTATGAAAACAAGACATTTGTACTACAGAGCCAGAGGCAGTCTCAGCTGGGTTGGTATCAAAAGGGTTAAGGCCCACCTTATTCTTTCTCTCTCCAACTTTAACCCTTTTGTTACCATATTTCTATTGAGATGTTCTGTGTTTCTTTCAATTGATTTTAAATATAACAAAGAATTTAGTAAAATAACTCAGTTATCATTAAGCTAGTGTTGGGAACATAAATTGGGACTAAGGTTTGGTGGAAGATTTTAATTCAAAACTTATGAAAACAAGACATTTGTACTACAGAGCCAGAGGCAGTCTCAGCTGGGTTGGTATCAAAAGGTTAAGGCCCACCTTATTCTTTCTCTCTCCAACTTTAACCCTTTTGTTACCATATTTCTATTGAGATGTTCTGTGTTTCTTTCAATTGATTTTAAATATAACAAAGAATTTAGTAAAATAACTCAGTTATCATTAAGCTAGTGTTGGGAACATAAATTGGGACTAAGGTTTGGTGGAAGATTTTAATTCAAAACTTATGAAAACAAGACATTTGTACTACAGAGCCAGAGGCAGTCTCAGCTGGGTTTGTATCAAAAGGGTTAAGGCCCACCTTATTCTTTCTCTCTCCAACTTTAACCCTTTTGTTACCATATTTCTATTGAGATGTTCTGTGTTTCTTTCAATTGATTTTAAATATAACAAAGAATTTAGTAAAATAACTTAGTTATCATTAAGCTAGTGTTAAAAACATAAATTTTTAATTAAGGTTTGATGGAAGATTTTAATTCAGAACTTATGAAAACAAGACATCTGTGCTACAAAGCCAGAGGCAGTTTCAGCCGGGTTAGTATCAAAAGGGTTAAAACTAGAAATCAACTCCTCTACAGAGTTTCCGACAATCTTATAGTTTTCTTAGAAAAAAACATGGAATTTGCACAGGTACTGATGATTAGAGATTAATATAAGAGCTAATTTGTTTGATCTCGTACTGATCTTGTCAATATGTATATATAGGCGCAGGAGTGGCTGTGTGGTAAGTAGCTTGTTTACCAACCACATGGTTCCAGGTTCAGTCCCACTACGTGGCACCTTGGGCAAGTGTCTTCTACTATAGCCTCGGGCCGACCAAATCTCTGTGAGTGAATTTGGTAGACGGAAACTGAAAGAAGCCCATCGTATATATATATATATATATGTGTGTGTGTGTGTGTGTTTGTCCCCCTAGCATTGCTTGACAACCGATGCTGGTGTGTTTATGTCCCCGTTACTTAGCGGTTCGGCAAAAGAGACCAATAGAATAAGTACTGGGCTTACAAAAGAATAAATCCTGGGGTCGAGTTGCTCGATTAAAGGTGGTGCTCCAGCATGGCCGCAGTCAAATGACTGAAAAAAGTAAAAGAATATGAAACCTAATATTCCTGTGAATAAGGCAGAATCGTTAGCATGCCGGGCAAAATGTTTACTGGCATTTTGTTTGTCTTTATTTTCTGGGTTCAAATTCTGCAAAGGTCAACTTTGCCTTTCATCCTTTCGGGGGTCAATAAATTAAGTACCAGTTATGTACTGGAGTTGGTCTGATTGACTGGCCCCCACCCTCAAAATTTCAGGCCTTGTACCTGTAGTAGAAAGAACTGAGTCCTCCCTTCCCCCAAAATTGCTACCCTTGAGGCAAAAATTTGAAATCATTATTATTATTATATTATTATTATTATTATTTTGTCCAGTGGTTACTTGATCATGAAATCAACAACTTGGGATTGAACCTAACATTCTCCGTACAAACTGATGTCTTTGGTATGTTACAAGAAATTGAACTGAAGCCTGGTGGCAGCAAACAGACCGTCAACGACAGCAATAAGGTAAACACTCCTCTTTAACTATGTTGTATTAGCAACTGCTAATCTTTATATATAAAAGTCAAGTTGTGTGTCTGTCTCCTACGATTTAGATTCCTAACTACTCCCACATTTTGCGGTGCAGTTTAACCAAAAGCGGGTATCTTATAGTTGTGATTCATATCGAGCCCTTCTGGGTATTAGCGCGATGAGTCTACGATATTAAAAAAAATTTACCATCATTTTTTTTCCATTTTAATGCATTTTTTTCGCTATTATATAAGGGAAGTAACTCTCTAAAAATGTCTACAATGAGTCAACGATTTAAAAAAAAATTTACCATCATTTTTTTTTCATTTTTAATGCATTTTTTTGGCTATAACTCTCTAAGAATGCTTATATAGTTATTTCCCTTACAAACCCGAGCAATGCCGGGCGATATTGCTAGTATTCTCATATTTTTACAAATGACGTTAAACGAAGCTGCTCCCTGATTATCCTTTCAGCATGAATATGTCCAGCTGGTCACCGAACTGAGAATGACAAAAGCAATCCAACCCCAAATTAATAGTTTCCTACAGGGCTTTCACGAATACATTCCACAGTCACTGGTGCAGATGTTTAACGAATACGAATTGGTGAGTCTGACAGTTTTTTTCTTATTTCAACGAATCAATAATTGATAACTTGGTTTTCAAATCTGGTTTGTTGTCATCATTTAACGTCTGTTGTCCATGCTGGCATTGGTGGGGTGGTTTGACTAGAGCTGGCAAGTTGGGGAGCTGCATTAGACATCATCATCATCATTTAACGTTCGTTTTCCATGCTAGCATGGGTTGGACAGTTCGACAGGTGTCTGTTAAGCCATGGAGGCTGCACCAGGCTGGTTTGGCAGTGTTTCTACAGCTTGATGCCCTTCCTAACGCCAACCACTCCGTGAGTGTACTGGGTGTTTTTACGTGCCACCGGCACAAGGGCCAGAGCGGGCTGGCAAACAGCCAGGATCGGTTGGTACTTTTACGTGTCAACGATATGGATGCCAGTCACGTGTCGCTGGCATCTGCCACGTTCGGACGGTGCTTTTTACGTATCACCGGCACGGGTCTTAACTACAATTTCCATTTGAATTTCTACAGCTTGATGCCCTTCCTAATGCCAACCATTTTGCAGAGTGTGCTGGGTGCTTTTATGTGCTGCCACATGGGCGTTTTTACATGGCACTACAAGAAGTGCTTTACATCACTAGAGGAACCGGTCTTAACACTTCTGCTGTGGGGCATGGGTCTTCTTGAGCATAGTAAGGCACCAGGCATCTTGATCCTTTTCTTTCTGCTTTACAGGAAAAGGTTTTGGTATTTTTCATTTTTGGATTTGATTTGCAAGATTCTTGATGTCATCTCCTGTGTTGAAACAAACTTCATTGTATTTTGGGAGGGTCATTAAGCCAATAATAACACATACTGGTTCAATTTCACTTCTTTTATTACTATTAGTCAATTGGTTAACAAATCAACTAATCAATTGTTTGGCTGAGTCATTTGGTCACTCAATCACTCAGGTTTCTTAAAAAGCACCACATGTTCGTGACCAATGCCAGTGCCACCTTGACTGTCTTCCGTGCCAGTGGTACATAAAAAGCACCAATCGATCGTGGCTGTTGCCAGCCTCCCCTGGCACCTGTACTGGTGGCACGTAAAAAGCACCCACTACACTCACGGAGTGGTTGGCATTAGGAAGGGCATCCAGTTGTAGAAACTCTGCCAGATCAGACTGGAGCCTGGTGCAGCCTCCTGGCTTCCCAGACCACAGTCGAACCATCCAACCCATGCTAGCATGGAAAATGGGCATTAAACAATGATGATGATGATGCTTTGCAAGATTCTTGATGTAATCTCCTGTGTTGAAACAAACTTCATTGCATTTTGGGAGGGTCATTAAGCCAATAATAACACATACTGGTTCCATTTCATTTCTTTTATTATTATTTGTCAATTGGTTAACGAATCAACTAATCAATTGTTTGGCTAAATCATTTGGTCAATTAATCACACAGGTTTGTCAAAAATCATTTTGTCCCCATTTGTGACCCCTTCGTTGACATGCCCTCTCTGCTGTAATTTTTATGAAATGCAATGTTTCTACCAAATTTTTCTCTTAATTATTTATGTTTTGCATCTTCCATTGGAATCTAATCTCAATCCTGACTATTGAACCCCTTCGAATGCTGCATCTTTTGTTTTTCTTTCATCTCCAGGAGCTGATGTTATCTGGTCTTCCAACGATTGATCTGCTGGACTGGAAAGAGAATACAGTCTATAGTACTTATAATAAGGATTCTCAAGTGATTCAAGTGAGCGATTTGTTTTATAATCTTATAATAATGCTTTATTATTGTTGTTGTTGTTGTTGGTGTTCTGTTAAATATAGACTCAGTGCATGCTTAATATGTATCATTACCCTTCATTTTCTGTAAAAAAACAAAAAAAGATGTCTTGATGGGCTGTTTCCATTCAAAAGCTATTAGTATGGTTCACCCAAAAAGTTGAAGAATCTGAAATAAAAAAAAGAAAGGACTTTTCCACAGAATAATGGAAACATAACAATGGTGGTGTCATAGTGTGAAAACCAGCTGGGAAAAGTTTTATCAAAATTGGTGCCGGTGGCACATAAAAAGCACCATCTGAATGTGGCCGATGTCAGCGCCGCCTCGACTGGCTTCTGTGCCGGTGGCACATAAAAAGCACCATCCGAACGTGGCCGATGCCAGCGCTGCCTTGACTGGCTTCCGAGCCGGTGGCACATTGAAAGCACCAACCGATCGTGGCCGATGCCAGACACCCCTGGCACCTGTGCAGGTGGAACGTAAAAAGCACCCACTACACTCGCGGAATGGTTGGCATCCAGTTGTAGAAACTCTGCCAGATCAGACTGGAGCCTGGTGCAGCCCCTGGCTTCCCAGACCCCAGTCAAACCGTCCAACCCATGCAAGCGCGGAAAACGGACGTTAAACGATGATGATGATGATTCACAGAAAACCAAGAAATCCTAAATTTCACTCCTAAGCTAATTTGCATGGTTCTGGGTGTATATTATGTATAAAACCAAATCATTGTTATAGATACAGGAGTGGCTGTGTGGTAAGTAGCTTGCTTACCAACCACATGGTTCCAGGTTCAGTCCTACTGCATGGAACCTTGGGCAAGTGTCTTGTACTATAGCCTTGGGCTGACCAAAGCCTTATGAGTGGATTTGGTAGACGGAAACTGAAAGAAGCCTGTCGTATATACATATTTGTGGGTGTGTTTATGTCCCTGTAACATTAGCGGTTCGGCAAAAGATACCGATAGAATAAGTATTAGGCTAACAAAGAATAAGTTCTGGAGTTGATTTCTTTGACTAACACCTTTAAGGTGGTGCTCAAGCATGGCCATAAGCAAATGACTGAAACAAGTGAAAGAATAATAGGAAAAAAAACAAAAACAATAATCATAACCTTAGCATTCATGTGTCTCTGTATTACAGTTGGTTTTCAGTTGTCTTGGCCCTCAGTGTGCTGCTTCTGGCCAACCAATGTCTTGCAAGTGAATTTGGTAGTTAGAAATTATATTTTAGTCATTATTCAACTTAACCCTCCCCTGAAATTGCTGGCCCTGTGCCAAAATTTGAAACCATTATTGTCTTCTTTCCAGTGGTTCTGGGACGTCCTTGAAGAAATCTCTGTACCAGAACGCATCATGCTGCTACAATTTGTAACTGGCAGGTATGTTCCTCCGCTTCTTGTATTATAGTCACACCTCATTTAATTACTCATTCTTAATTGCTGCTGGTGCTGGGTCCTGATCAAAATATTCTGCAATATTTAATCATGTCTCTTAAATTTAAATCCCATTTGTGTGAATATTTGTCTAAATCAAATTCCAATCAGTGAAGAGAAGGGTCATTTAAACCCTTGTTCTCATGTAAAGAATACTTTGATGACCATTCGTTTTGTATCCAGTAGCTGGACGGTTTTATAGAAATTTTGAAATGGTGGTGAGCAAGCAGAATGTTAGCACGCCGGGTGAAATGCTTATCAGTATTTCGTCTGCCGTTACGTTCTGAGTTCAAATTCCGCTGAGGTCGACTTTGCCTTTCATCCTTTCGGGGTCAATAAAATTGACTTAATCCCTTTGTCTGTCCCCTCTATGTTTAGCCCCTTGTGGGCAATAAAGAAATAAGAAATTTTGAAATGGGAGGGTCATTACATCAATAGTAATAAACACATGCACTGGTTCAATATCACTTCTCTATTGTTAGTTAATTGGTTAAATATCTGATCGATTGTTTAATGTGTTAAACACTCAATCAGTTGTTTGTCCTTTTTGCTACTATCATGGCTTCATCAGTGACATGTCTCCCCTCTTCAAGGTCTGCCTTGTATTTCAGCACTTAGATTCACATCAAGAATCTTTCAAACTGAAAATAGAAATAATAATTCAGCAATTATTATCCCACATAGGTGCGGGAGTGGCTGTGTGTAGTAAGTAGCTTGCTAACCAACCACATGGTTCCGGGTTCAGTCCCACTGCGTGGCATCTTAGGCAAGTGTCTTCTGCTATAGCCTTGTGAGTGGATTTGGTAGACGGAAACTGAAAGAAGCCTGTCGTATATATGTATATATATGTATGTGTGTGTATATGTTTGTGTGTCTGTATTTGTCCCTCTAGCATTGCTTGACAACTGATGCTGGAGTGTTTACGTCCCCGTCACTTAACGGTTCAGCAAAAGAAACCGATAGAATAAGTACTGAGATTACAAAGAATAAGTCCTGGGGTCGATTTGCTCGACTAAAGGTGGTGCTCCAGCATGGCCGCAGTCAAATGACTGAAACAAGCAAAAGAGTAAGTGCTCACCTAACAGTGAAAATCCCAACAATAACGTATTCATTCTCTCTCAACATCCTAACGAGACGTCTGCGTTGGCTGGGTCATGCCCTCCGTCGTCAACCAGGAGAATTCATCTACGAAGCAATTGCCCCAGCTCACCCTCAGAGTTGGCGAAAGCGATGTGGTGGACAATGAAAAACCTGGCTGATGACAGTCAAGGCTGATCTGGAACCCAACCTAGGCCCCCATGTCTACGGCATTCGCCACTGGAATAGGGGGTGGTTGGAGATCACGCGGCCGTTAGCCTCAAATCGCCAGGCCTGGTCGGTGTTTGTGAGAGATGCAGCATTGAGGATAAATGAAGCCAGCTCAACCCACCCTGGGTGAATGCTGTCTCAAGACAAGAAGAAAGAAGGCAGCGAGCTGACAGTCGTTAGCATGCTGGGCGAAATGCTTAGCGGTGTTCTGAGTTCAAATTCCACCAAGTTCGACTTTGCCTTTCATCCTTTCGGGGTCGATAAATTAAGTACCAGTTACGCACTGGGATCGATCTAATCAACTTAATCCCTTTGTTTGTCGTCTCTATGTTTAGCCCCTTGTGGGCAATAAATAAATAAGACAAGAATATGTTTTGGCAGATTTAAACATGAATATCTGAATGCTGTTGATTTTCATCATCAGAGAATCACCTCCTTTAGATGATACCTTGTTTGGATAGTGTGTGCACCCCATGAATTATTATCTGTTTGGCAGACACCAGCAAGTAATTTGTCTCTTGATTTTCTATAAAATAAAAAAACTTCATTGGTCTGGTGGAGTAGCTTTGACCGAAACACAGCTGTATCTTGAATGTGAATTACATGTTGATTAAGAGTTGTCTTAATCTCTTAAGGAAAGAGATCCCATCAGATTCTTGCGTGTTTTTTAAAATCCTTTTTTATTTTTTTGTTTTAGTTCTCGAGTGCCATATGGAGGGTTTGCTAATCTAAATGGTGTTGGAAGCACTCAAAAGTTTTCTGTCAACCACATGGCTTATAGCCCTGGATGCTTACCAACTGCCAGCACCTGGTATGTCCAGTTTTATATTTTCAGTATTCTCTCATATAAACCTCCTTTTGCTCTTGTCATATGCAACAGAATCTGTATTTGATTAAAATAGTCATCTGTGTATCATACTTAATGTAAATACATTGCAAAGAAAACAAATTTACTGCAGCATTCATCCAGAAATCCTCTCTTATGGATGGTGTGTTTAAAAATGCCCCTAGTGGGACAGAACTGGGTTTAACATTCTCCCTAAGCACTGAAACCTTTTTCCTCTGCTTCTTGGCACAGCAAAGAGATGAATACTGCAGTTAATTTGATTTTTATGAGGTGTTTGCATTATGGTACTCACGTGGCTATCTTTTCGCTGTCATTTCATGAGATGAACGATTTTACAAATTCATTTAAAAGTAATTCCAGCATCCAATTAGCTTTAACAGTAATTAGGTTTACTTAAGGTACAGCCTGTTACTTTGGTTAAATATAAAGAAAGCCCCGTTGCACATATGGCCACTGCCTCAATAAGTACAACACTTTAGCTATAGTCTATGCCTGTCTCATCATAACTCTCTCTCCTTTCTTTTTTAACTGGTGCTACTACGTGTCTCCCATACATCAAGACACCTATCTGTCCTCCTAATCTCTTCACTGACATAAAGCCATCACCACCACCACCCTCTCTACTACTCCCTCCACTCAGCCGAATTACTTGGTGACCCTGTGAGCACTGGTGTCATGTAAAAAGCACCCGAAAACAATTGGGGGCTATTTTTGAGAATTGTTTTCCACTCGTGGGTGTTTCTGAACAGGTCCTCCATCTTTGTTTCATTTTCTCTGTTTTGTGCATCCGTAGTTCTACCATATTTCTGTGTACCAGACCTTTAGCTGCTGTTTTTAGCATAACGAGTTTTCTGGTGAGGGCTTCATTTGCTTTCCCTGCTTCAGCAGAAATCTACGGATGCACAAACGCACAAAACGGAGAAAATGAAACAACCTGTTCAGAAACACCTGCGAGTGGGGAACGGTTCTCAAAAGTAGCCCCCAAAATTCCCATGTCCTCGGAATCTACAGAGTTCAAGGTATAATTTGTAGAGAATTTCATTAAAAAAATATCCATTTTCTTGAAAGTTATGATTTGAAGTGGACTACAGTGAAATTCCCCACCCCAACCCCTCCTAAAACACTTCCCCCCCAAAATTTTGTATATTAGCAATCTACATGATATAAAACACATATTTGTAGAGAATTTCATTAAAAACATCCATATACGCATGTACACATATTTTGTAAATTACCTACATGTTTTCACATACCCCTTCTATGGACAATTTTATCAATTTTTGACACTTTAGAGACATCAGATCTTGAATATGATGAAAACTATCTGATGTCTCTAAAGTGTCAAAAATTGATAAAATTGTCCACAGAAAGGAATGTAAAGAATTTTCTTTTAATAACTCATTCTGTTATTGGTATACTAAAACAATAAATTTAACATAACCCTATGCATGTCTCACCAAAATATTACCATGCCCCACATTGGGAATCATGGTATAAGAGCATAGAGAAGCTCCCAGGGGCATCCTATCTTGAAATCCTGGAGGACTATGATAAATAGGAGGGGGCTGAGGACTGAACCCTGGTGGGCCCCTACCCAGAATTCTTCACCATACTCGTTGCCAACTCTCGCCTTACAGCATCCCTGTACATGGCTTGTACAGTTCTCACTAGGCTATAGGCGACACTGTTTTCATACCCTCAATTGCTTTATCTACCAAGGTAGTCAATTCGGATAGCCGGTCCCTCTGTTGGGTCGACATTCAGCAGATTCTCTCTCTCTCTCTCCCCCATTGATTCTCTTCATTTAGCAACCCTTTCATAGTGGCATCTGAGAGAATCCATTCATAAGGAGTAGCAGCAGGACAACAGCTTTAAGGAGCCAAACACAGAAAGGAGACACATCATGGGTGCAGCTGAGGGATTGGAGGATGCTGGGAAGTGACTGACTTCACGTTACTCAGCTGGGTGGTCTTTCCTTGGGTTAAGGGTAGGAGTAGTACTTCATTATGGATGGTGGTGGTGGTCATGGGTGGCAAATGCAACATGCTGAAGCAAGAGGCTGAGAGAGAGGGAATGATCTTAAGTTATATTACTGGTTTCTTGTAGAGTCACTGAAAAATAAAAGCTTTCAGAAAAGTATAAATGTTCAAAAGGTGTGTTGTGAAATGATTAACTGAAAACCAAGTCACAATGTTGATACAGTGAGGAGTTTTAATTTCTAGAATCCACTGGTTTCTTATAATCAAATCTGGGCACCAAACTGTTAATTAATGAAGTTAACATTTTCGTTAACGATCTCTAACTTAAGTCAATTAGTCCAATAATGATTTCCAAAGTTAACTTCAATTGAATTGAAATTAATGATTTCATAGTTTTGGCACATTTTAACCCTTTAGTGCTTGCATTATTCTACCAAAATTAATCCTTTTTTATCCACTTTGTTTTGAACTAATCATGCATTATCTTGTAGCTTTGAGATTTTGATGAGGTAACTGTTAATTTTTAAAACGAGATTGTAGGATTGGTGAGAGAGACCAGATCTGGCCAGTTTGAACATAAAACAGGCAGAATACTTTTGGCCGGATATGGCCGGTTTAATTGCTAAAGGTGTTTTTAGGTGGATTTAGAGTAAAAACTAATTTTGTTTTTTTTTCTATAATAAAAATTAACGTTAATGGTTTATCAATAACTTCCATTAACTGATTCACATTTCGTTTGCAAGATTCTTTATATGAGTTGGTCTGTTGTGTCTGGGGAGAGTCATTTTCTTTTTGTGCCTTATAATGTAACACACTCACCGGTAAAATTTCCACTTTTTTTCCTTATTTTTATATTCCTAAAATTTTCGTTGCGTCTTGAAACCTTTTCAAAAGTCTTGACTTGCAAATTTTAGGGAAATAAAAATAAGAAATTTTACCAGTGTGTGAGTTAAATTATAAGGCACAAAAAGAAAATGACACTCCCCAGACACAACAGAACTGATTCACAGTTATCGACGTTAACTTTTTGATCAATGGATTAAAAATTAACGTTTTGCTTAACGCAGCCCAACTTTGCTTATAATAATACATTATTGAAACCGTATTTCTACAGATGATTTAACTAAGTGTGTTTGCCAGAAAAACAAACACTTCAGCATTCAGATTACTCTATCAAATGTAAGGCTTATTTATCCATATTGCTTTAAATTAATCATGCTTTATCTCGTAGCTTTGAAATTTCAATAATAGGACTATTTTCAGAATGACATTGAAGGGTAGGTATGAAAAGCTAGATCTGGTCAGTTTTTTAAATAGTGGACATGGCATGTTTTAATAGTCCCTTGTAATAAGTGCATCATTAAATGTAATTATGTATGAAAATGTTTCTTTTTTTTCATATTTCAGTATCAATCTAATGCGTCTGCCCGATTATCCCACCATGGAAGAGCTAAAAGACAGACTCCTTGTCGCTATTCACTGTGGTAGCCAAGGATACGGAGTCGCTTAAATGTCAAAACATTTAAAGAATGAATTTTTTTTTTTCATTGAGATCCATTCTTTTATTCATTATTTCAAGAGATTTATCTTAGTTTTTATCTCTACTTTAGCTCTAATTACAGCTAATTAAAAATGGTACACCTGAAATATAGTAGCCCTGTTTACAGCTAATTAAAATATAGCTCAAAGCAATTAAAAACCGGTGCAATTTTTAATCATTCTTTCAACAATGGATCCACCTAATTTTTTATTATTATTATTTAAAGGTGAAATGCTTTTGGGTCAGAAACCTATCTTAGACTTTTTTATTTTATTTAACAGATAATTCTACTGCTTATAGCTAGCTATAATATAATATGCAGTATAATAATGCTGACATAAACTTATATATTTATAGTGAAGAGTAAAACAGGAATAGTCAGCGTTCAACAATAAATTATGATTTTTAATCCATTCCCCTAAAACAAAAGAAAATGAAAAAAAAATAAGAAAAAGAAGCAAGTGTCTTGGATATTTGTACATCAACAGATGAAACTGTCAACCCACACTCCGCAATCTATTTAAAAAAAAATACTGAAATCATTTATATAAAATAAATTATTCTATTTAAAACTCGAAATAAACGAACCATTTATAAAATATGTTTTTTCTTTCCTTATTTTTCTCTTTCTTCCTGTTTTTTGGTAACTGGAAAAAAATCTGACTACAATTGTTTCAGCTTTGCTAAAAACATCAACCTTACAACACTGACATAATTCCAAGCAGATGAGTAATGGTCAAGAAGGCCTGAGACTGGCCACTTTAGAGCATTGACGTTGGGTTGGCGGGGGGACTTTATTTGCCAATCATCATCATCAAACATCCATTTTCCATGCTGGCATGGTTGGACGGTTTGACAGGAGCTGGCAAGCCAGAGGGCAGCACCAGGCTCCAATTGTTTGTTTTGGCAAGGTTTCTACAGCTGGATGCCCTTCCCAATGCCAACCACTTTACAGAATGTGGACTGGGTGCTTTTCACATGGGTCTAGTACCAGCAGGGGTTGCCAAGTAACTTTGAAGACAAAGTCCTCTTAGGTGAGAGAAGGAGTGGAACCCAAGGGTGAAGTGGCTGTGTGCAAGGCAAGAAGGGGCTAACTGGCACTCCATCGGTTATAAGGATGAGCGTTCCAGTTGATCCAATCAGTGGAACAGCCTGCTCATGAAATTCACATACAAGTGGCTGAGCACTCCACAGACATGTATACCCTTAAAACGTAATTCTCAGAGATTTGGTGGGACATACAATGTGACAAGGCTGGCCCTTTGAAATATAGGCACACCTCTTTTGTTGCCAGCTGAGCAAACTGGAGCAATGCGAAATAATGTGTCTTGTGCAGGGACACAAAGCACCGGAGGAAACCAAACTCCCAACCTTATGATCATGAGATAAGTACCCCTTACCTCAAAGCCATGCACCTTCACACAATGTAAATATCTGAAGCTGGGTACCGCACTGTTTAGTGTTTAGCATCCCTCTTAGGTTAGTATCACTTTTCAAGAGCCACACGCCTTTACGAGGTAAGAGAACGATAGAGGGACAAAGATATTTGTCTTATTATAGAGAAGACACTTGGCCAGTTGTAAGTTTTACAAATATTCCTCTGCAAAAAAGAAAAAATTTCATTCATGTAACACAAAGAAAAGGAAAAAAAGAAAAAAGCTGTAAAATTTTAATTGTGATTCAAACTTAATCTTTTACAGGATACAAATTACAGATGTATAAAACTTCCATGTGGCATTGACAATTTTAAGATCCAGACTCCGTCTTACATCATCACAGATAAATCCTTTCACATGTGCACACACACACACACATGGATGGATGGAAGCACTCTGTCGGTTACGACGATGAGGATTCCGGTTGATCCGAATCAACGGAACAGCCTGCTCGTGAAATTAACGTGTAAGTGGCTGAGCACTCCACAGACACGTGCACCCTTAACGTAGTTCTCGGGGATATTCAGCGTGACACAGAGAGTGACAAGGCTGGCCCCTTGAAATACAGGTACAACAGAAACAGGAAGTAAGAGTGAGAGAAAGTTGTGGTGAAAGAGTACAGCAGGGATCACCACCATCCCTGCCGGAGCCTCGTGGATCTTTTAGTTGTTTTCGCTCAATAAACACTCACAACGCCCGGTCTGGGAATCGAAACTGCAATCCTATGACCGCAAGTCCGCTTACCTAACCACTGGGCCATTGCGCCTCCATGCACACACACAACCACCTGTCTGTTTCATATATAGATATCACATATTCATGCCATGCAGGAAATTTTAGGATTAAAACAAAGTTTAACCCTTTTGTCTATATATTTCTGTTAAAATACTCTGCCTCTTTTTTCAATTAAATTTGAAAATAATTTAACTCGTTAGTGCTTATTCAGATTACTGTCATAATTAAAGCTTACTTATTCACATTCCTTTGAATTAATCTTGCATTATCCCATAAGTTTGAGATTTCAATGTGATTATTTTTAGTTTGAATGCTAAAGGGTTAAAAAAAATAACTCATTATTAATCAGGGGACTCGAATACAAATTAACAGGAAATTTTGATGGAAGGTTTTTAGTCTAGACCAGTTTAAAACGGGAACATTGTACTTATTTCTTTACTACCCACAAGGGGCTAAACACAGAGAGGACAAACAAGGACAGACAAACGGATTAAGCCGATTATATTGACCCCAGTGCGTAACTGGTACTTAATTTATCGACCATGAAAGGATGAAAGGCAAAGTCGACCTCGGCGGAATTTGAACTCAGGACGTAACGGCAAACGAAATACCTATTTCTTTACTACCCACAAGGGGCTAAACAGAGAGAGGACAAACGGATTAAGTCGATTATATCAACCCCAGTGCGTAACTGGTACTTATTTAATCGACCCCAAAAGGATGAAAGGCAAAGTCGACCTCGGCAGAATTTGAACTCAGAATGTAACGGCAGACGAAATACTTATTTCTTTACTACCCACAAAGGGCTAAACACAGAGGGGACAAACAAGGACAGACAAACGGATTAAGTCGATTATATCAACCCCAGTGCGTAACTGGTACTTAATTTATTGACTCCGAAAGGATGAAAGGTAAAGTTGACCTCGGCGGAATTTGAACTTATAACGTAATGGCAGACGAAATACTGCTAAGCATTTCACCCGGCGTGCTAACGTTTCTGCCAGCTCGCCGCCTTAAACGGGAACATTGTACCAAGTGGATCAAGAGCAGTTTCAAGCAAGTTGGTATAAACAGGGTCAAGGACGAACCTTTCAACTTGCAGTCTTTAAATAATTATGGGAAAACTGTATAGCAAATAAATGTACAATTTATAAGTGAACGAGAGGGAACATGCAACCCCAGGCTTGAGTACCTCCTGAGTTCAGTTCCTTATATATGAAATGATCGTCTGGTTATGGGATACATTGCTTTCTCTCTCTCATTCACTTTGGGTTCAGGAGCCTATCTTCCTTTAAATCTGTGTCTATATACAAAAATTATAAATTATTTGCTGTATAGTGTCATTCATAATTATTAATTTCTCCTGTTTACTCGTTTAAAAGTTCGACATAGTTATATACATATGTATATATTTACAAAATTTACACAGGTAAACAAAATATCTTTACAATCACAAAAGGCATTGGGGAAAATATTAAGCGGGGGGGGGGGGGTTTCAGTGAAAAGCAAACTTCAACCAAAGTCTAAAATGTTAGCGACAGATCTTAAAAGTTATGGATTAAAATATATGTAAATTAAACAGAGGCTAAAATCTCTCGTAATTAAGATTAATAATTGGGTAATTAAACTGATATGCCAAAGCAACAACTAATCCAAATCCAAAAAGCAGCATTAAAAAAATAATTTTATCTAAACTGATTGAATCTAACTTATAGAAATTGTTATACATCAGTTCTCTGCCCTTCTTTTTACCTCTCAAAAGCCATTTGTTAATCTCTAGTTTCCTTAGTTACCACCAGATTACATGTGGATGGTACTGTCAATTGGGCAGGGTACCAGATTGGGTGGTCGCTAAGGTAACAAGGTGTTGATGAATGGCTCGTCAGAGCAGTATCTAATATGTAAGTTATTAACAATGGTATTATTATCAGTCACGCATACATAGTGTAATGTGCTTTGTTTATACACCAAATTTGCTGCGGGATAGCGTCTGGGGAAAGCTCCCTGAACAATGCTGAGGGTTAAAGAACCCCTGAACATCACAGACCAAGCTACGTGTGACATTCAGGTGTTCTTTAATTGGGAGCTTTTCCTGGATGCCATTCCACAGGTGATTGATAATGGTTACATTACTTAGAGTTGCTTTTAATTTATTATTTAATTATTAACGACAGCTTTGTACAAAGGTGACTTATACAAAAATAAAGCAGAAACTTTCGGAGATGGATTAATTATATACCAAAAAATATAAACATTAAATCCCCTAGTTTAAACATTTTTGAATTTTTCTTCTTCTTTAATCCTAAAATGATATACGGACTTAAAATATTGATGTAATCTACCAGCCAAAAACATATTCCATGGCTTTAGAGAAAAAATCATTGCTTTTCTGTGGAGTCCGTGCTGTCTGGAACACCTAAACAGGGAGAAAAAAAAATCATGGAGATTTCAGCAAACTAAAATAAAAAAAAAAAAATTAAATCAATCATCATTTAACACCCTCTTCCATACTTGCTTGGGTCAAACAGAATTTGCTGAGGCAGATATTCTACAGCTGGATGCCTTTCCTGTTGCCAACCCTCACCTGTTTCCAAGTAAGGCCAAACATTGGAAACAAGTAACACTGCTTTTATGATAAAGCCACTTGTTCACAATCATCTCATGATATCAAGACAAGGGTCCATACACATATGGGCTTCCTTCAGTTTCTGTTTACCAAATCAACTCACAAGGCACTGGGTAGACCCGGGGCTACAGTAAAAGACATCTGCCCAAGGTGCCACACAATGGAACTGAACCTGAGACCACATGGTTGGGAAGCAAGCTTCTAAACCACACAAGCCACACCTGCACTGAAAACATGAACTCTTTCACATGCAAAGCAGTTGCAATTAATTATTTTAAATAATACAAATATCAGGAAGTTAGCTCATTTCCACAAGGCATTACCCATTTTAATCTACCAAGTTTGACAAGTAACATTCAAATCAGTTTACAGTTAAATGACTGACATAAAAGATATGTGTATCAAGGGTTCATGTACATCATCGTCGTATAACGTCCGTTTTCCATGCTAGCATGGGTTGGACGGTTCAACTGGGGTCTGGGAAGCCCAAAGGCTGCACCAGGCTCCAGTCCGATCTGGCAAAGTTTCTACAGCTGGATGCCCTTCCTAACGCCAACCACTCCGTGAGTGTAGTGGGTGCTTTTTATGTGCCACTGACACAGGTGCCAGACGAGGCTGGCGAACGGCCACGCTCGGATGGTGTTTTTTATGTGCCACCGACACAGGTGCCAGACGAAGCTGGCGAACGGCCCCACACATACAAATAGTTTTGGTTTCCATCTACAAAATCCACACACAAGGCTTTGGTTGATCTGAGGATATAGTACAAGACACTTGCTCGAGATGCCACACAATGGGATTGAGCCTAGAACTATGTAGTTGGGAACAGCCATGCCTGCCCCAATGCAACATTCAAAAAAACTTAAGACACGCTTTCCACAGTGTACACAACCAGCAAATGAATACACACATAGATGAGGGAATACTTGCACTTATAGATCTCATCCTTTCTAACCTATTATGTTATCAAAAAAATATAACAATCATCTCCAGGTAATAACAGAGGAATTCAAGACAGGCTGCCCCTGAGAGCTCCTCTAATAGCCGAGTCACCGCCAGAACTAGAGACAAAGTTTAGGGTGTGGAAGCAAGGTCTAGAATTGAAGGATCTAATGGGTTAACCTAGCAAAAACCAAAGTCTTAGTAAGTAGGATGGCTGACAAATCAAGCCCCTTCAGGTAGATGGCCCTGCTTGAGCAGTAGAAAAGGTGTGAGTAGAAACTCCATACGATGTACTCAGTGTAAGCTATGGACACATAAAAGGTGCAGCAATATCAAAGGAAGGTTAACTGGGAAGATAGTTTTTGCGTGTGGGAGATGCACTGGGGCAATAAACACTGAAAACGGATTCCATCACATGTCAGGGGAAAAAACTAGAAGTAGTTGATAGCTTCCGCTACCTAGGCGACCAAGTCTGCTGACTGGCTCCTGTGCCAGTGCAACATAAAATGTAACATCCGAATGTGGCCAATGCCAATGTCCCCTGATTGGCTCCTGTGGCGGTGGCATGTAAAAAACACCCACTAGAGTGGTTAGCATTAGGAAGGGCATCCAGCTGTAGAAACATTGTCAGATCAGGTTGAAGCCTGGTGCAGTTGCTGGCTCTCCAGACCTCAGTCAAACCATCCAAGCCATGCCAGCATGGAAAACGGATGTTAAATGATATATATATATATATATATATATATACATACACACACACACACACAAAATATTTACTACATGAACTACAATGGAAAAATATTGTATATAATTTTTTTTTGTGTGCAGAGGTTCCTTGAGACATAATTTATTTTAAGCATTACGCAAGAGTAAAATAGTTGAGAAATGCCGCTCTGGACTATAGTAGAAGACATTCGCTCAAAGTGCCAAGCAGTGGGACTGAACTCAAAACTACATGGTTGGAAACTAAATCCAGTGAAGTGGCTCTCTACCAGGACCCATACGACCCTTTTGAGGTCACTATAAGATTTTGCTGTCATAAATTTATGTGCAAGAATTTGCTTATATTTCTGCAATACACAAAATATTTTAATCTTTTTATACGATTCCTGATAAATATTCAATTATGAAAATATTATAGGATTTTTAAAGCATTGAATGGTTATGAGGGTCCAACTGAATACAAAAAAGAACCGATGGGGTCAATAGCAAAAAAAAAGGCTGAGAACCTCTGCTTGAAATCAAACAAATTTAGAATGGAGAACAAAGTTACCTCGCTTTCATTCAATGGTCTTTTTTGCAAAGACTTTGGTGTATTAATTGGTCTTACACCTGTTGAGAGAGAGTTAGGGGTTCCAATCACGTGGGTAATAGAGAATGGCTTTGGATCTTGGAAGACATCGGTGTGGAATGGTAGATATTGGATGGCGCCGATAGAATGCTATGGATATGTATATTTTCTTTGTTAGATTCCATGAGATTCTGTGAACAAAGTAAAATAAATAATTAGAAAATAATTACTGCAAAAACCAATTACATTAAAAAAAAATTGCTATTCTGCTTCAAGAGAGAGGATTTTGCAAATCTGAAAATATTTTGGTGTGTTTTAACAACTTGAGATTTTTTCTAATGCCTGACCAATGAATCATTCAAATGAGATTCTATTCTCCTGTCTTCGTCTCATACATAAGCTTGGTGGCAGTCGTGGAGTCAGAAACAATTAAGGGGTAGCTGGAGTCAGAGAGGGTGAAACTATACTGACTCTGATTCCGACTCACAACATCTTTATTCTTTAATATAAACTAGTTATAACATATAGGCCTTCTCAAAGTACAAGCGTATGCATATGCTTTATGAGATAACTAGCAGTATCGCCCGGCGTTGCTGGGGTTTGTAAGGAAATAACTATAGAGCATTTTTAGGAGTTATAGCCAAAAAATAGCAAAAAAATGGGAAAAAAATGATGGTAAATTTTTTTTTATCGTTGACTCATTCTAGACATTTTAGAGAGTTACTTCCTTATAAATAGCGAAAAATGCATTAAAATGGAAAAAAAATGATGGTAAATTTCTTTTTAATCTCGTAGACTCATCGTAGATGCGCGCTAATACCCAGAAGGGCTCAATATGAATCACGACTATAAGATACCCGTTTTGGTTAAACTGCACTGCAAAATGTGGGATAGTTAGGAATCTAAATCGTAGGAGACAGACACACAACTTCACTTTTATATATAAAGATTACATAAAGATGAGTCAGGGTCAGATCGAAATTTTTTTGTTTTGACTCCACAGCCCTGGTAGGCAAAGTGAAGGGCACAACACACAAGAAAGAAAGACTCACAGAGGAGGAGGAGGAGGAGGAGAAGGGTGAATTGGAGTAAATGACAGTTATGCAAATGAGAAATTTTTATTTAATTTTATCTGAAGGTAATGTTTTCCTTTCTAAATTAGTTTTCATTTCATCATCATCATCGTTTAGCGTCCGCATTCCATGTTGGCATGGGTTGGACGGTTCAACTGGGGTCTGGGAAGCCAGGAGGCTGCACCAGGCCAGTCTGATCTGGCAATGTTTCTACGGCTGGATGCCCTTCCTAATGCCAACCACTCCATGAGTGTAGTGGGTGCTTTTTACGTGCCAGACGAGGCTGACAAACGGCCACCAGCACGGAGGCTAGGCGAGGCTGGCAACGGCCACAATTGGACGGTGCTTTTTACGTGCCACTGGCAAGGAGGCCAGTCGGGGTGGCACTGGGAACGGTCACGTTCGGAAGGTTCTCTTATGTGCCACCGGCACTGGTATCACAGCTACGATTTCCATTGATGTTATTTTGTATAAGCACCACGAAATCAGATAATAGTTAAATCATATCTTGCGTCTGAGAAGGTCATTTCACCAATAATAACACATGCACTGGTTCTATATCACTTCTTTACTGTTAGTCATTTGGTTAAACATCTAACAGATTAACTAATCAATCATTCGTTTAATGTGCTGCTTGGTTGGTTGGTTTGTTAATGAAAGACCTCTCAGTGCTGTTTGCAACCTTCTCAATAACTGCCCTTTCGCCTCAAGGGCTACAAATTCAAATCGAGAATCTTACAAACCAAAAACAAAAACAAAGTTAAATTATAATCATTGTATTAGGCGCAGGAGTGGCTGTGTGGTAAGTAGCTTGCTAACCAACACATGGTTCTGGGTCAGTCCCACTGCGTGCATCTTGGGCAAGTGTCTTCTGCTATAGCCCGGGCCGACCAATGCCTTGTGAGTGGATTGGTAGACGGAAACTGAAGAAGCCTGTCGTATATATGTATATATATATATGTGTGTGTGTTTGTGTGTCTGGTTTGTCCCCCTAGCATTGCCTGACACCGATGCTGGTGTATTTACGTCCCCGTCACTTAGCGGTTCGGCAAAGAGACCGATAGAATAAGTCCCGGGGTCGATTTGCTCGACTAAAGGCGGTGCTCCAGCATGGCCGCAGTCAAATGACTGAAACAAGTAAAAGAGTAAAAGAGAGAGAGAGTAAAGGTATGTTTGCCAAATTTCTTGATATAAGCTATGGGGTAAAAGCATACTTCCTAATTTACCCATCATGTGACAAGTAACACCCTGGTTTTAAAGTCAAGATATAAGTAAGAGAAGTGGGGGATTACCTTATCAATGCAAGGTGTAACTCCCAACATAATACTATCACCAAATATTTTGCCATTCTTGCTGAGAGCCTTTTTAGCTTGTAATTTGGATTGATATTGTATATGCATCCAATTGCCATCTGAAGATATCTGCAACAAAACAAGAAAAAAAAAATAAATAAAGATATAAATTTAGAAATAAACAGCAATGGGGGGGGGAGATAATAACTAAAACAGCAGCTGGTAAAGAACATATCTTTTCTCCACTTCAATAACATTACGGATTCTCTACGCTGAAAATTGTTAGAAGAACTTTCTGACCAAATTCATTATCAAAACATAAAGTAATCAACATCAATCTTTAATTACACAACACATATTCTGTACAGTTATCATCATCATCATCAACATAGTCATTTTGAGAGTAATGTTGGTGGACAGCCAACTTGTGAATCACCACAACATAGGATGGTGGACTGTGTCAAATGTCTTTGTTAAATTGATGAAGGTGTAACCTATGTCCCTCTCAGCAGTTCATGACACTTTTCAAGAAGATGGGTCACAAATATCAGGTGAGAAATACTTCTTTCTGGTCAAAATCCACCAGGGACTTAAGGCATGACCAGGTTGACAACAGTGGAAGACTGAGGGGAATCGTTGTCAGCGTCACCTCACTGGCACTTGTGCCGGTGACACGTGAACAAAACATTCGAGCGAGGTTGTTGCCAGTGCTGCTGGACTGACTCCTGTGCAGGTGGCACGTAAAAAACACCATTTTCGAGTGTGGCCATTGCCAGTACCGCCAGACTAGCCCTCGTGCCGGTGGCACTTTATAAGCACCCACTACATTCTCGGAGTGGTTGGCGTTAGGAAGGGCATCCAGCTGTAGAAACTCTGCCAGATCAGATTGGAGCCTGGTGCAGCCATCTGGTTTGCCAGTCCTCAGTCAAATCGTTCAACCCATGCTAGCATGGAAAGCGAAGGTTAAACGATGATGATGATCTTTCCGGTATTATCTGGATGAGAGATTCCTCTGCTGTTGCCAAACTCTGTATGGTTTCCCTCGTGCTTGTAGTCTGTGACAGTATTGGAGTGTTTCCACCTGTCAGGTATAGTCTTCCCCTGCCAGCAGAGAAGAAACAAAGAGTGACAATGGGATATGAAGTGAGGCTTGCCGCACACGTTCATCTCATCTGGAATCCCACCATCGCTGAGCAAGTAAATAGAGTCA
Source organism: Octopus sinensis (assembly GCF_006345805.1). Classification (NCBI taxonomy): domain Eukaryota; kingdom Metazoa; phylum Mollusca; class Cephalopoda; order Octopoda; family Octopodidae; genus Octopus; species Octopus sinensis. Next base: position 4,981,667 of record NC_042999.1, on the reverse strand, counting down.
TTTAATGTTCATTTTGTTGAGGCACATCTTGTACAGCAGGATGCCTTTCCTGTTAACCTGCCTCATTAAATTCCATCTCGTGCATGCAGACAAGGAAAAGTGGGCATTAAATGGTGATAACCATGTATTTATTATCTCCCTGGTCTTTCATCTAACAAACTTCTGAATGACTTGACATGTCTCATACAAAGCACAAACGACATCATGGCTTAAGTTGTGACATGGTTTTATATTAAGCATTTAAACAATGTCAAAACACTATCATTTGTTTCACATCCATTTCCCCATTCCTGCACAGACCAGACAGAATTCACTAAGGCAGATTTTCTATAGCCAGATGCCCTTTCTGTTACTAGAAAGGTAATATTTCTCCATGGTTGGACATGCCTTCCATGGAAGGTTGGATAGCAACATTTGTTCATAATTATCACAGCATGTGTGACATCAACACAATGAGACAAACATACACCCACATTATATTTTATATACATTCTTACATGCCAGGACGGCGGTGACACATAAAAAGCACCCACCACACTCAAGGAGTGGTTGGCATTAGGAAGGGCATCCAGCTGTAGAAACACTGCCAGATCAGACTGGAGCCTGGTGTAGCCTCCTGGTTTCCCAGACCCCAGTTGAACCGTCCAACCTATGCTAGCATGGAAAACGGACGTTAAACGATGATATATATATATATATAATATATATACTCTTTTACTTGTTTCAGTCATTTGACTGCGGCTATGCTGGAGCACCGCCTTTAATCGAGAAAATCAACCCCGGGACTTATTCTTTTGTAAGCCCAGTACTTATTCTATCGGTTTCTTTTTGCCGCACCGCTAAGTGACGGAGACGTAAACACACCAGCATCGGTTGTCAAGCAATGCTAGGGGGACGAACACAGACACACGCACACATATACATATATACGATAGGCTTCTTTCAGTTTCCGTCTACCAAATCCACTCACAAGGCTTTGGTCGGCTCGAGGCTATAGTAGAAGACACTTGCCCAAGGTGCCACGCAGTGGGACTGAACCCGGAAACATGTGGTTGGTTAGCAAGCTACTTACCACACAGCCACTCCTGCGCCTATATATATATATATATATATATATATATATATATATATATATATATGATGGGCTTCTTTTAGATTGCACCTATCAAATCCACTCCCAAGGCTTTGGTTAGTCCAGAGCTACAACAGAAGACACTTGGCAAAAAGAGCCACACTGTCGGACAAAACTAAAAACTGAAATAGCTGTGTCGTTAAGATGTAAACCTCTTAAAACAGCCATGCTCGCCCCTCTATATTGAAATTATCCCAGGGAAGATCTCAGGGTTATTTTTATTTACAAAATATCCTCCTCACACACACATACACACACACAATCTGACAGAGAAAGCAAGAATGGAGTACATACCACATGTTGTAAAATGTTTCCATATTGTGAGAACTGGTCAAGGATATAAGATGCAGCAGCTGAATTGAAGCTGAGGAGAAAAGGAAAATTCTAAATAACCAGACGGAAAGAAATCATTTTTAAATGTGAGTCTCTTCTTCACAGCTGAATCCATGTCAGAAGGAACCCATAACCCATTATCATTTATTATATATATATATATATATATATATATTAATAGTTATCGCCATACTAATATGGCAGTCTATAAATATAAGACTAAAGCTGTCGCTGATTAGCTCCAAGAGGCCATCGCCTCTAGCTAGCTATATGACACACGAACCTGACTACGCTGCATTGATAAAGGGCAACAACCCTCAAACATGTCTGCAGATATCTGATTAGCAAGGTGAAGCGGCTGACTTCCCCTGTTCGAAGGTTGTAGTGGACGCAGGTTTGTGTCATATAGCTAGCTAGAGGCGGTGGCCTCTTGGAGCTAATCAGCAACAGCTTTAGTCTTATATTTAGACTGCCATATTAGTATGGCGATAACTATTAATATCCAGTAACGCTGCCGTAATCTCCTTTAGAGAGACTTAGTAATTTTAATATTTCTATTATATATATATATAGGGAGAGATTACGAAAAAAACAAAGATAAAGACAGGTGGTGTATAAAACAAACAGATGTATTAGTATAATGTTCAGGAATAGAAAAAGTCTTTTACGTTTCGAGCCTACGCTCTTCGACAGAAAGAGACACAGAAAAAACAAGGAGAGAAAAAATGTGTGTAGTAGCTAACGATCTATCATGGCATCTATATATATGTATATATGTACACACGTCCTGCCTACGTTAGCATGGAAGGTGGTCATTAAATGATGATGATACATATAGTAATAATGAAAATGACTTGTGGAAGGAAATTTTTGCATTTTATTGCAATATGTTACTATATACCACATATTCATTTGTGAGGATATTATTAAATATTTATAATATCTATGAATCTTGAGCATGCCTCTATTCCATGGGTATGCTCAAGATTTATAGATATTATAAATAATGTCTAATGATATCCTATGGTTCCCACCCCCAAGCCATTTTTGTTGTTACTATATTGATCCCAAGTTGTAAGGAATTCTGCAAAGATAACCGTTCTACAGGATGACTCTGGAAGACAGGAACAACAGATGGCAGCTGACAAGAAACATAGGAGCTTCTACGAGGGCATTGAGAGGCATTGGCTCTAAACAAGCGCATATATATCGTTACGTTCTGAGTTCAAATTCCGCCGAAGTCAACTTTGCCTTTCATCCTTTCGGGGTCAATAAATAAAGTACCAGTTTCGCACTGGGGTCGATGTAATCAACTTAATCCCTTAGTTTGTCCTTGTTTGTCCCCTCTATGTCTAACCCCTTGTGGGCAATAAAGAAAGAAATATATATATATATATATATATGTGTGTGTGTGTGTGTGTGTGTGTGTGTGCATATAAACAGACTGGTTGCTTGTTTTTGTGGAACTGGTCAAGTGATGTCAACACCTCTGATGAGAACACAAAGTTTGAAAATCAATTAACCCTTTCGTTACTCTATTTATTTTAAGATGCTCTGTGTTTCTTCCAATTAATTTTAAATGTAACAAAGAATTTAGTAAAATAACTTAGTTATCATTAAGCTAGTGTTAGCAACATAAATCGTGACTAAGGTTTGGTGGAAGATTTTAATTCAAAACTTATGAAAACAAGACATTTGTACTACAGAGCCAGAGGTGGTTTCAGCCAGGTTGGTATCAAAAGAGTTTAAAATATCATGGTAACTTTAACCCTTTTGCTACCATATTTCTGTTGAGATGCTCTGTGTTTCTTGCAATTAATCTTAAATTTAAATTTAAAAAATTAATCTTAAATCAAAGAATTTAGTAAAATAACTTAGTTATCATTATGCTGGTGTTAGGAACATAAATTGGGACTAAGGTTTGGGGGAAGATTTTAATTCAAAACTTATGGAAACAAGACATTTGTACTACAGAGCGAAAGGCAATTTTAGCTGGGTTGGTAACGAAAGGGCTGTCTGGCATGTTTTCAATCAATGGAGAAATAGGTAAATTTACCCCGTTTGTACACCTATTGCATAATTTGTGTGTGCGTGTGTACTTTTCTTCATGTTGGAGGTGCATGTTTTTTAGGGGTTAAAATTGAAGTTGGGTGTAGGACAAAAAAAAAAAAAAGATTTAGAATCCCTGATGTAGAGGCTCCCTTGTTGGTTTCTTCATCAACAAATAATGTGCAAAAATGTAGACAAAAACTATTCCAAGACAAAGGCAAGATATCAAAAGAGAGACTTACCCGAAAATAGTAACCCAAGTTTCATCAAGTTGGTCAGTAACCAATAAAGATTCTCTGCAAGAAAAAGAATTTCATTAGTTAAAAGTCGCAAAGTTACAATTTTTGACTTTCTTGCCAAAAGAATTAGGGATTTGGTCCAAGATACAAATCCAAAGACTTTTCAATAGAAACTTCAGATGTGGAAGAGTGGCAAAAGAAGCCTGCTTCTCAACAACATGGTTCCGGGTTCAGTCCCACTGCATGGCACCTTGGGCAAGTTTCTTCTACTTACAGCCTCAGGCCAATCAAAGCCTTGCGAGTGAATTTAGTAGACAAAACCTGAAAGAAGCCCATCATATCATCATCACCGTTTAACGTCTGCTTTCCATGCAAGCATGAGTTGGACGATTTGACTGAGGTCTGGCAAACCAGATGGCTGCACCAGACTCCAGTCTGATCTGGCAGAGTTTCTACAGCTGGATGCCCTTCATAAAACCAACCACTCCGAGAGTAGTGGATGCTTTTATGTGCCACCGGCACGAAGGCCAGTCAGGCGGTACTGGCAATGGCCACACTCAAATGGTGCTTTTTATGTGCCACCTGTACAGGAGCCAGTCCAGCGGCACTGGCAACGACCCTGCTCCAATGTTTTTTTTCATGTGTCACCAGCACAAGTGCTAGTAAGGTGACGCAGGTAACAATCACGCTCATATATCATCATCATCATCGTTTAACGTCCGCTTTCCATACTAGCATGGGTTGGACGGTTCGACCGGGGATCTGGGAAGCAAGAAGATTGCACCAGGCTCCAGTCTGATCTGGCAAGGTTTCTACAGCTGGATGCCCTTCCTAACGCCAACCACTCCGTGAGTGTAGTGGGTGCTTTTTACGTGTGTGCATCTTTGTGTCTGTGTTTGTACCCACTGCTTGACAATCAGTGTTGGTGTCCCCATAACTTAGCGGTTCAAGAAAAGAGACCGATAGAAATACTAGGTTTGAATATAAAAACTGGGGTCAAATCATTTGACTAAAAATTCAAGGTGGTGCCCTGGTATGACCGCAGTCTAATAACCGACACAAGTAATGGATTTTAACACCTGTGACTTTGTACTAAATTAATTCCTAATTAATTGCTAGCACAGGTTGGGTGGTTTGACCGGGGATCTGGGAAGCCAGAAGGCTGCACCAGGCCCAGTCTGATCTGGCAATGTTTCTACAGCTGGATGCCTTTCCTAATGCCAACCACTCCGTGAGTGTAGTGGGTGCTTTTTACGTGCCAGGCTAGGCTGGCAACGGCCACGATCGGATGGTGCGTTTTACGTGCCACCAGCACAGATATTCTCTGTGAAACCAGCGAGATCTGGCCCCTCACATCTATCCAACAACGACATCCTAAAACTAAACAGTCTCGTCGTTGAAATCTGAAGGCCACGAGATAATGCAGGATTAATTCAAAGCCATGCAAATAAATAAGAGTAATCTGAATGCCAAAGAGTTAACTTGCAGCTTGGAATGATATATTTCCATACACAAAGTCTGTTGAGATAAATTTTTTTGAGACAAAATCCCACAGTGAACACCTTTCATGTGTGCAGGAATCATCATCATCATCATCGTTTAACGTCCGTTCTCCATACTGGCATGGGTTTGACAGTGCAACTGGGGTCTGGGAAGCCAGAAGGCTGCACCAGTCTCCAGTCTTATCTGGCAATGTTTCTACAGCTGGATGCCCTTCCAAACGCCAACCACTCCGTGAGTGTAGTGGGTGCTTTTTACGTGCCACCTGCACAGGTGCCAGGCGAGGCTGGCAATGGCCACAATCGGATAAGTGTATTTTATGTGCCACCGGCACGGAAGCCAGTCGAGGTGGCACTGGCATCGGCCACGATTCGGTTGGTGCTTTTTACGTGCTACTGGCATGGAAGCCAGTCGAGGCAGCGCTGGCATCGTGTTGAAAAATGTGTATGGCATCATCATTTGAAACCCCTTTTTCCATGCTAGCATGGGTTGGACAGTTTGACAGGAACCGACGCGCCAGAGGCCTGCACTGAACTCCAATGTTCTTTATTTTTTTGTTTGGCATGGTTTCAACATTGGATGTCCTTTTTCATGCCAGCTACTTCACAGAGTGTACTTGGTGCTTTTATCCACAGCACCAGCATTAGTGAAGTCACCAGGTATCTGCAGGACAAGACCCCCACCCCCTTAACATGTTTGTAGAAATTAAATACATACCCTTGAGTATAAAAGGGATCCATTTGTGTTGGAGATGTGTGTATTTTGGAGACCTGCTGGAAACTTTGATTAATATTAGAGACATTTAGTGGGCTTGTATTCGATAATGGTGATGATCCACCTGGAAATATAAAAGTAAAACAATCATTTTATGTCTTATAATCAGGGCCAGATTAAGACCCATAAAGGCCCCAAGCACTTAAAAGAATTTGCTGCCCCCACATATAAATGGAATTCAAAATTTGAAAAGTTTTCTATTCTTTTTTAATTGGAAAGTCTTTGATCAGATCCTCAAAATTACTCTTGCGTAACACACCTGCTTCTATACTTAATAAAGATAAGGCATCAAGAACATTATTTTAGCAACAGGACAAGTGAGACCATAACCCGTGGCCTTTACCTGGGATGTAGCCAGTCCACTTATGCACACCTTTCCTTCTTGGGACACTAAACTCTGCTTGCGAAGACCTGTTGAGGCAAGTGAAATCGAAATCGATCAAAAGTCAATGGAAACTGTAGTTGTCATACCAGTGCCAGTGGCACGTAAAAGAAACATCCGAACGTGGCCAATGCCAGTGCTGCCTCAACTAGCCTCTGTGCCGGTGGCATGTAAAAAGCACCAACCGTGGCCGTTGCCAGCCTCGCCTGGCACCTGTGCCGGTAGCATGTAAAAAGCACCCATTACACTCATGGAGTGGTTGGCGTTAGGAAGAGCACCAGCTGTAGAAACACTGCCAGATCAGACAAGGCCTGGTGCAGCCTCCTGGCTTCCCAGACCCCGGTTAAGCGGACGTTAAATGATGACGAAAGGGGTTTCTTTTGTGCCGTAAACCCCTTACCATTTCTGTGGTGTCCTCTTCCCTTGATGCCTTAAGCACATGCTCATAAGGGCTTAGTGGTTAGGCCAGCGCTGTTTATAATGATCATATCTTGGGGTTATGCAGTTCCATGCAGCCTTCACACTAAACCAGGTTCAGCTGCTTTCATTTCTCTTAACGACTGTTTGGTTTTGTTATTTGCTGAGAATTTATTCATTGCCTTTCATCATCGTTTAACATCCGTTTTCCATGCTAGCATGGGTTGGACGGTTCTATCGGGTCTGGGAAGCCAGAAGGCTGCACCAGGCCCAGTCTGATCTGGCAGTGTTTCTACAGCTGGATGCCCTTCCTAACACCAACCACTCTGTGAGTGTAGTGGGTGCTTTTTACATGCCACCAGCACAGGCGCCAGAGGAGACTGGCAAACGGCCACGAACGGATGGTGCTTTTACGTGTCACCGACACGGACGCCAGTCAGGCGGCGCTGCCACGTTCGGACGGTGCTTTTCTTTTAACATGTGACTGGCACGGGTGTCTTAACTACTATTTCCATTCAATTTTCATTTGATGTTGGTGTTAACGTACTTGACTCAATAGGTCTTCTCAAGAACAGCAGGTCACTCTACGATCCGGGTGAAAAGTTTGTTCTGCAACCAAATGGTTTTAAGATCAGTCCCATTGCATGACAATACAAGGAAGTGTTTTTTTTTTCTTTTCCAGTTATAACCCAGACCGACCAACCCCATCCATGAATGAATTGTGAATAATTAAATTTGCTCTTACCAATTTGCATCATTTCAGGTTCAGAGATGGGCCGCGATACAGCTGGGGATGTGTGTTGTTGAGTGAAGGAGGAGTAAGGAGTCTACAAAAATGTGAAAATGTGAAAGTAATGTCAACAGGAGAAATAAAATAAGTGAGATTAGAAATTAGCCGTTTGATTCTTTTGAAAGCAACCTGTCCAAGACCGCTTCTGATTCTAAGATACAAACTTCCTATTTTCAAGTGATTTAAATTAAAACCGTTAATCAAAATTTCACGTTAATTTATATTTTAAACATCAGCTTAATAATAACAAAAATATTTTACTAAATTCTTTTTGAAGTGTGTGTGTGTGTGTTAGATAAAATGAAACAACAAAGCCAAGGCAATGTGAAATTTCTAGGACATTTTATAAAGAGTAAAGTAGTCTTAACAGCTGTTTCAGGGAAATAAAAGATATCTCATCATTAGAGATGATATGAGAAAGTTAACTAGAAGGAAATAGTTGAGTTCAATATAGGAAGTTATTTTGGAAAGAGAGAGATATAAGTACAAAGGGAAGTATGAGGATAAGAATAAAAATATATAATACATACAATTTATTTTTATTCTCATATTTAGCTTTATACTTCCTACATCTCTCCCTTTCCAAAATAACTTATATTGAACTCTACTATTTCCTTCTATTTAACTCTCTCGTATTGTCTCTATATATAGCTTTTATATCCCTGAAACAGCTGTTAAGACTACCTTTCTCTTTATAAACGTCCTAGAAATTTCACACTGGCTTGGCTTTGTTGTCTCATTTTATTTACCATATACACGTTCACACACGACTTGCGTTAGACTCTTCACTCATACTATTATTGAACCAGGAGTCTAACAGCAGTCCTTCTGTAGTACTTACATAGCCTTACCTGCCTTTTGGGTCTTCCAGACACCAAACCCTCTCATACATATGTATATATGAAATTTTGAATTTAGTTCATGGACCCCCTGTACTACCTTTGTGGACCACTAGGGGTCCGTGGACTCCTGGTTGGGGGGGTCACTGCTTTAATGTAATGCACTACAACCATTTTCCTCCGTGAACATATGCTGCTAAAACTGGGGCATATCTAATATGCATACGTGTTTTTTATGTTATCAAATACAATAAACAAATTAAGACAAACAAAGTTACTTTCATCGTATTTTGTTTAATGAGAATCAAGCTTAACTTACTTGGCGGAAAGAAGTCTCTACCATTGATGAAGACATTGGAGATTCGAATAAACTCTGGACAGGCGGTGCAGCACTCCGATCTTTACTGCGAAGAATCTCGCTTCTGAAAAATATTAATTTTACTTTCAGCAATGGTAGAAACAATAACAGACGGGTGATTAACTCTTTCGATACAAATTCATCCAAAACTGACCCTGGTTCCAGGAGACAAACTGTTGGCAGTGATCTCAAAATCTTCCATCAAAATTCCATGTCAATTTATGTTCCAAACAACAGCTTAATTAATAGTTTCAAATTTTAGCACAAGGCCAGCAATTTTGGGTGAGGGTCTGTCATTGGATTGCACTCATGCTGGGACACTCCTTGATGGATTTAGTTGAACAAATCAACCCCAGTACTTATTCTGTCTCTTTTAACTGAACTGCTAAGTTACAGGGATGTAAACAAATAATCACTGGTCATCAAACTATAGGGGGAGACAAATACATATAAAATGGGTTTCGCTTAGTTTCCACCTACCAAATCCACTCATAAGGCTTTGGTCAAAGCAAGGCTTTAATAGAAAACATTTGCTCAAAGTGCTGTGAAGTGGGATTGAACCCAAGGCCATACGGTTGGATCTAATTTCACTTCATATCTAATAAAGTATGAAATTCTTAGACCGAGCACACACACAGAAAACCCAGATTGAATGGTATTAAGTTACGTTGTGAGTTCAAATTCCGCCGAGGTCGACTTTGCCTTTCATCCTTTTGGGGTCGATAAATTAAGTACCAGTTATGCACTGGGGTCGATGTAATCGACTTAATACCTATGTCTGTCCTTGTTTGTCCCCTCTGTGTTTAGCCCCTTGTGGGTAATAAAGAAATAGGTATTAAGTCACTCATCACCACACTCCAACTTCAGTCCAACAGGCATCTGTCTCCTCTCCCAGGCCTTTCAACCATGACCACCACCATTACACGGTCAGATGCCCTCCAGATATGGATGGTCACCTGCCATCTCTGCCTGGGTTGTGCTGATTCATTCAGCTCCTCCTTCAGGGGACACTGTAATTCATCTCCTCCTGTCACCCATACCCACCAACTCCAGGTGCCACTGTAACCCCTATATTTAGACCTTCCTTCCTCGACTGTTGGCTCTCAAGAATTCCTCCCTGCATACATGTTCCCTGAAACCACTTATTTGCAAAAGCTCAAGAGGTACACAACCCTGTCATCTTTACCAGTTCAACCATTTAGCATTCAGATCACTCTGTCATGTGTCGTCATCATCATTGTTTAACGTCCGCTTTCCATGCTAGCATGGCTTGGACGATTTTGACTGAGGACTGGCGAACCAGATGGCTGCACCAGGCTCCAATCTTGATCTGGCAGAGTTTCTACAGCTGGATGCCCTTCCTAACGCCAACCACTCCAAGAGTGTAGTGGGTGCTTTTTATGTGCCACCAGCACAGGGACCAGTCAGGCGGTACTGGCAATGACCAAGTGTCAGAAATTCAAGTGTTTGAATTTAACTTTCGCAATCCCATTTGGGGTCACAACCCATAATTTATGAAGTGCTGATCTATAATATACTATTAACATATCTATTATATATTACTGCTCTACCCACTCAGCTGAGAGATCTCTTCTTGCAAGTTGCTTAGTGACTCTATTGGTGCTGGTGCCCTTCCTAACGTCAACCACTCTGAGAGTGTAGTGGGTGCTTTTTACGTGCCACCAGCGACGCTGGTACATTTATTCACATCAATTGGAATTGGACATCTATTGTCTTGTAGCTTTGGAATTTCAATGATGTGTGTTTATTTCTAAAATAATACTGCAGGCTAAGCACCATCCGAACGTGGCCGTAGCCAGCGCCGACTCGACTGGCTTCTGTGCCGGTGGCACATAAAAAGCACCATCCGAATGTGGCCGATGCCAGCGCCGCACCGACTGGCTTCTGGGCCGGTGGTACATAAAAAGCACCATCCAAACGTGGCTGATGCCAGCACCGTGCCGGTGGCACATAAAAAGCACCATCTGAACGTGGCCGATGGCACGTAAAAAGCACCCACTACACTCGCGGAGTGGTTGGCGTTAGGAAGGGCATCCAGCCGTAGAAACTCTGCCAGATCAGACTGGAGCCTGGAGCAGCCCCTGGCTTCCCAGACCCCGGTCTAACCATCCAACCCGTGCTAGCGCGGAAAACGGACGTTAAACGATGATGATGATGATGAAGCTAGATCCGGCCAGTTTGAGGATAAAACAAGAATATTTGGTGCTAGTCTAGTACACAGTCTAACATGGTGTCAAACAGGGTTGTCTACCTGATCTCTCAGATTTTTCCAGAGATTTCAGCAATTAAAAAACTTCAAATATTTCAGAATCATGGTTTTAGCATTTAACCAAGATCACTCAATGGCCTGAGTGTGTGCTCCACTCACTGGATCCATAAATGTCATTGATGGTTCACTGTAAGATGGTGATAAACTATGGCATTTAAATTATTATAAGTGGACCAATCATCTTTTTCACATTCACTTTCAATAATTGGGATCAGAGTGTTCCCGTCACACCATTCCACACAAAAGTATCAACAGTCTGAGCATTGTTTGAGACCCACAGCCTATCAATTCTACATCCATGGTTCCTGTTGTTCTGCATCACTGTCATTAAGAGAGGAGCGTTGTCACCATCCAGTTTTCTTCCACGATTGCATTTTCGTCGACCAGCAAATTTTGCTTCATCGATCTCAATGGGGTTATCGTTTGTTCCAACCATCTTCCCTCACCGTTCATGATTAACTATGGCTCCACGCACCTTGCGACACATATTATACCAGTCAGTTATTGTATTTTTAGATTTTCTTGTTAGAGTCACTGCTGTGGTCATGGGTATATCCATGACAAAGAAAAATCATCATCATCGTTTAACGTCCGCTTTCCATGCTAGCATGGGTTCGACGATATTGACTGAGGACTGGCGAACCAGATGGCTGCACCAAGCTCCAATCTTGATCTGGCAGAATTTCTACAGCTGGATACCCTTCCTAATGCCAACCACTCTGAGAGTGTAGTGGGTGCTTTTTATGTGCCACAGGCATGGGGGCCAGTCAGGCGGTACTGGCAATGACCTTGCACAAATCTTTTTACACATGCCACCGGTACAGGTGCCAGTAAGGCGACGTTGGTAATGATCGCGGTCGAATGGTGCTCTCTTACGTGCCACCGGCACGGAAGCCGGATGGCTGCTCTGGCAATAGCAACGATCACGCTCGGATGGTGCTCTTGGCACCCTACTAGCACGGGCACAAGTGCCAGTAAGTTCTAAAATCTCACTCTGGCTCAACTTCAGTTTAATCTGTTGTTAATGTCCGTATCATGGGAAAATTGGTTTCCTTTATTAACTGAACGATTAAGGTAGATAACCCTGGCTATACTGTTTGACAAAGTGTTAGACTGCATCCTATACTAGCACTGAATATTTGGGCCAGATAAGGCTGGTTTAAATGCACTCTAAAACATGAAGTTTATACTGTAGAATGAAGTTGGTGCTAAAAGGGTTAATTCTAGTTGCCTTCTAAACAACTTCAAACTTTCTTGCAAATTCATCTCATAATCCAATAAGTAAAAAATTTCAAATAACTGAAACACTCACCTTGATGGTGGGGTCGTTACCATACTGGATGCTGGGGATACTTTGGTTCCTTGTTGACGTCTGGCAGAGATGGGTGTGGTCTGAGCATGACCTGAAGGCCAACGGAGTGGAGTTTGCTAAAGGATAAAAAAATTAATAAATGTTACTGTCAAGTTTACAACAACAATAAACTACAATTTTTTCTTACATCAGCAAAAGTCCTCAAATCCACAGGAAAAAAGAAATACTGCATTTGATGGCATACAAAGATGCAATGAAATTTCAGCAGTGCTGTTCAGGAAAAGAGTGCTAGGGACAAAAATTGGCCTATAGGAGGCCCAAATTTGCACCAGTCCTTATATGCTAGTAGGATGTTAAGAGAACCATCCGAGCATGATCATTGCCAGAGTGGCTAACTGGCTTCCGTGCCGGTGGCACGTAAAAGCACCCACTACACTCTCAGAGTGGTTGGCATTAGGAAGGGCATCCAGTAGTAGAAACTCTGCCAGATCAAGCTTGAAGCCTGGTGCAGCCATCTGGTTTGCCAGCTCTCAGTCAATCGTCCAACCCATGCTAGCATGGAAAGCGGATGTTAAACCATGATGATGATGATAATCAGGTCCAGGATCTATCCTCGGTTGACGGAGACAATCTGGGAAACCCATGGCCTAACTTTAACTTCGAGAACACCCTACTAGCAGGGGAACAAGTGCCAGTAAGGCGACGCTGGTAACGCTCACACTCAAATGGTGCCTTTTATGTGCCACTGGCAAGACAGCCGGTTAGCCGCTCTGTCAATGATCACGCTCGTATGGTGCTCTTTGCAACCTGCTAGTACGGATGCCAGTCATCGAATGAGATTTTGATTTTGATAAATGGATCCTATTATAAGATTGGCATTTGTTGATGGCTAAAAAAAAGAAAAAAAATCTCACCGTTCTGCCATGTGGTGTAACGTCTCCCAAGAGATAACCGGGTAGATATTGGTTAGGAGGAGTATGAATATTTGGAGAAGCAGCACTGGATGTCATTCTCTAAAGTCAGAATGTGTTGGTAGCTACAGAAACATGGATAAAAAAAGAATTCCATTATTAAAGACTTTGACAGTTTTGTTGCTAAGAAAAATAAAAATGAATCAGAGCCTTTAAAGTAGTTTCTGCAGTCAGAAATCCCAAATTTTAATGGATATATTGAAATCATTCTCAATGTTTTCCCAGAATTTAAATAAATTTGTAAAAGAAATACGTAACTTTAATCCTTTCATTATCATATTTGTGACTAATTATGCTACCTACATGTTTCAATTAAGAAATAATCAAGAATTTCATTTCGTCATGTAGTTGATGTTTGTAACTTAATTGAGACCGAGATCTTTCTATAGAATTATGATGGAAGATTTTAATTTATATATGAACACTTTAAAAGAGGTTTTGTATCACTCTTCCCCTAACTGTCATTTACTCTCTCTTCCTCATCCTCTGTATTGTATACCATTACTTACTGCCTGGCTCCAAGGTACTGTCTCACTCTGTACCTGTTGTTACCTTTTCTGTCACCTCTCTACACAAAGTATGATTGGAAAAATTAATCAACCAACCATCATTTATATCATCTATTTTATATATATATACACTACCGTCAGAAATTAATTAGCACCCTTGATTTGCTCTTCACTCAAGGTATGTGCTGTCACCTAGTGGCCATATCTCGAACTATTGCTTTGTTGCGAGTTCACTGTTGCGCAGAACGATGACGTAACTTTGTTTGCAGAGCAGTTTGAGAGTCTACAGCCTTATGATGTTGACATAGCAGTGCAACAACAACTTGGAGTGTGGATGCAGACAAATCTTCCTTTGTTTAATAGATATAGGTAGCGCCTCGCAAGGACCGAAATCACACCATACTAAGTTTTCTCATCGCGTAAGACGTTTTGAACAGCTCATAGGTTAATTGATTTAACCTATTTAATGTAGAAATTTGAGAAGTGCTAATTAATTTCTGACGCAAGTGTACATAGGAGTGGCTGTGTGGTAAGTAGCTTGCTAACCAACCACATGGTTCCGGGTTCAGTCCCACTGCATGGCATGTTGGGCAAGTGTCTTCTACTATAGCCTCGGGCCGACCAAAGCCTTGTGAGTGGATTTGGTAGACGGAAACTGAAAGAAGCCTGTCGTATATATGTATATATATATATGTGTGTGTGTGTATGTTTGTGTGTCTGTGTTTGTCCCCCTAGCATTGCTTGACAACCGATGCTGGTGTGTTTACGTCGCCGTCACTTAGCGGTTCGGCAAAAGAGACCGATAGAATAAGTACTGGGCTCACAAACAATAAGTCCTGGGGTCGATTTGCTCGACTAAAGGCAGTGCGCCAGCATGGCCACAGTCAAATGACTGAAACAAGAAAAAGAGTAAAAGAGTATATATATATATATATATATATATATATATATATATATATATATATATATATATATATATATATAGGTGAAATAAACATCAGAGATGCTTTTCCCTATGCTGAGACTGCAGGAGCTACTCAGAGGTTTTGCTAGCTCTTCTAAATCCATTGTAAGGCTGGAATATTCTGACCCTGGGCACAAAAGTAATAAAAAAAGTGTAAATTGTGGCTAAAGCACAACATGGAAAGACCAATGTAGTCCATAGCCAAACAACGTCTCTTCTTTTTGTTAGGGAGATTTTAAACACAAGGGTTACTGTTTGGGGGGGGGGGAGGTCTTAATTCTTTACTGTTATGGCTATCGCATTTTTCTTTCTTTTTCTTGTTTTCTTCTGACTTGTATTACAAAGTCTTTGACTCAGTTCAGCAGCGCCAAACCAAAAAGTATAGAAACTATTATTTCACTTCAATGGTGTTGGTTAATCTATTGATATTGATAACTTCACCACACACACACATTCAACTCCACAATAATAATAACAACAGATACTAAAGATGGTGCTATGGCCTTTTCTTTGATAATATCTTTCTTGCTTATTTAAATTCAGTTCAATGCACACTTGCCTTGAACCAACCATTTCTCTTTGTGTGTGTGTGTGTTCTTGATAATCGTTTAGAACAAGTAGTTTTACACCAATTACACTATTTTATTCTGGCCCGGGTCAAACACTATAATTTAAAGGCCATGGACTGAAGATGTGAATTTTTTTTTGTTTTTGTGTCCGGATCAGACCCGGAACATTCACGATGTGAATATTCCGAGTCCTCTCCCCCACCCCCTTTTCGCAAGCGCGCATTTTTTTTTGTCATCTTCGTTTAGAGCAAGTTGTTTTACACCTATTACACTATATTTTTTAATGTTTTATGACCGGGTCAAACGCTTTAGTTTGACCATTTCAAGAAGTAAATTTTAAATAAGTTTTTTATTATTGTTTTACTTTCTCAAAATAAATCAATCTCCACCCCAAAACTCCATCAGGCATAGTTCGTGTAGTAGCACAGATTTCGTCGATTTCGTAAAAAACTTTTATTTTTTACATAAGTAATGAGAGCGAAAGAGACTAAGAGGAAGCGATTTTACGACGAGAAGGTTTCACTTTGAAATCGCCTGTGTGCGTTTGAGGGGGTGTGGAGACAGACAGTATGTTGTGTAAGTGAATTGCTTCTGTTAGTGTGTGCGAAGAGACAGAGAGAGTAATGTGTGAAAGAGAGAGATAACTGATTTTTTTACTCGGTGTATGTGTATATGTATGTATGCATGTATGTGTGGTGTATGTATCTATGTATGTGTGTGTGTTTATGTATGTATGTATGTATGTATGGCCGATTCATCGTATTTTTTACGGTGTATGTGAATATGTATGTCTGCATGTATGTGTGTGTGTGTAAGTACGTGTGTGTGTGTGTGTGTATGTATGTATGTATGTATGTATGCCGATTCAGTGTTTAATTATTTCGAATTAAAACGAAAGATTACCTTGCGGCGCCTGTTTATGTAACAGTCTGCTATGTAGAAAATAATGAGGTGACTCAATGGAATAATGACAGTGATCGAAGATATAGACAAAATTTTTTTATTTAATCGTTATACATGCCTTGTCGACTGCTACTGTGCAGCCTTAATGTCTCTGTGATGTGACGATGGTGAAATGGTAAGAAAAGATGGGGAGTTATAAAATGAGGAGATATTCTTCTCATGAGAAAGAGTTGCATTCAAAGGAAAAAAAAAGTTAATAGTCTATAGAGGTGCACAGAAACTGGGTGCAAGCATGCATATATATGCATGTGTAACATTGTGTTGTGCGCAAAAGGAACGAACAGTACAAAATGTGTAAGGAAAAGTGACAAAATCCGATTGGTAATGTTCTGTGTGAAAAGTCTATGCCGCCATACATACATACATACATACATAAACACACACACATACATAGATACATACACACACACACACACATACATGCATACATACATATACACATACACCGAGTAAAAAAATCAGTTATCTCTCTCTTTCAACATTACTCTCTCGTCTCTTCGCACACACTAACAGAAGCACTTCACTTACAACAACATACTGTCTGTCTCCCACACCCCATCAAACGCACACAGGCGATTTCAAAGTGAACCTTCTCGTCGTAAAATCGCTTCCTCTTAGTCTCTTTCGCTCTCATTACTATGTAAAAAATAAAGTTTTACGGAAATCGACGGAAATCTGATCTACGACATACGAAACTTCGCCCTCCATCATGTTAGGTTAAATCATTCCTAACTTCATTTACTAACGGATAAAAGGATATAATATAACACAGCGTAGTTAAGTTGGAAATTCTTAACAGTTCGCAAACTTTTTCAAATATTTGGGGTTGACAATCTTTCGTCTCTAGCAGACCTTTCCGTCGATTTCCGTAAACAAATTTTTTCTTTTTACATATGGCTTGCGGGAACTTTGAAGTAATGAGAGCGAAAGAGACTAAGAGAAAGCGATTGTATGACGAGGGAAGTTCTTTTGAAGTTACCGTGCATGTGAAGCATTGATGTACATGTGTGTGGTGTGTGTGTTGAGGGGGTGGGGAGACAGACAGTATGTTGTGTAAGTGAAGTGCTTCTGTTAGTGTGTGTGAAGAGACAGAGTAATGTGTGAAAGAGAGAGATAACTGAAATTTTTTACTCGGTGTATGTGTATATGTATGTATATTACTTCAAAAGTTACCGCAAGCCCATATGTAAAAGAAAAAAATTTTTTTACGGAAATCGACGGAAAGGTCTACTAGAGACGAAAGATCGCCTTTGGGGTTTTCTTCTTTCTTTTTTTATTGTTACACTCGTCTGATGAGTCGGCAGCAAGAGAGCGTGAAGTTAGGGGCAAAAATGTTAAAAATGAAACTTTGGGGATACCAAAGTAATTCTTTAACAGAAGAAAGCAACCACACACATTACTTTCCCTTTCCCAAGTGGCAGTGATAGCCGTTTCCGAAAGTCCGTCGCAGAGAGTTTCGGAATTTGAATAAGGGTGTAAAAAGATTTTTTTTTTTTGTCTTTATCCTCCCTATCTGAGCAGACCTATAATCAAAGACATTCCAGCTTGTTTTTTGTTTTCCTACTTTTTTTTGACAAAAAAATGCTTCAAGAAAAGTGAACAACCACGCAATTCCGTGTCCACGAGATAGTGAAAGACTATTCCGGGAAACACGCCTATCAAGGCGAATATTTAAACTAATAAAATGAATATCCTCAATTTTATGGCACTAAATTCAAGAACCAGTCTTTTAATACAGTTTTATTACACGTGTGTGTGTTACATTAAAGTATTTGCCTTGAAAAACTAATAAATGAAGCTAATTAAGCGAAATCTCATTTTCTAGGGAACTGGGCAACAACGAAATAGACATCAGTATTTAAGGGACCTTTCTTTTTTATATTTTAGGACTGTAAATGTAAGAGCAGCTTAAAGATCAGTTTGAATTAAGGACTAGGAAAAGCGAGGATAGTGAATAAACTAGAACCTACCTCGTAGAATCCGTTACGACTTCGAACGGTGGAGATTTCAAGATTTGAATGAAAGAAACTACCGGAAGAAGAGGTTATGAACCGGAAGTAATATGTAAGCCTCGTTTTGGAAGAGCGGCTTTTTTTAAATGCTGAAATGTCGTTGAAAGAAATAAAACTTTGTGACTGAATTAAGAACTCTGTTTACTTGGAATTAATATTTCTATTTGTAAATTAAGGACTTTAATTGTTTCCTGTTTTACTTTTATAGTTAGGCATATATTAAAATACGTTATTTTGAAATAATAACTCATTATCAGTTGGGGAAAGGTAAAAAAGGGGCACAGATTCGGATTTAGCGAGGGACAAACATTTAAGATTGTAATTTTACGCTTTGTTTGTTTCGGTTATTGGACGGTAGCCATTCTGAGGCACCGCCTTGGAGGGTTTAGTCAAACAAATAAACTCAGTACTGATTTTTTTTCTTTAATCTCTAGTACAGTGCTTTTCAAACTTTTTGCTGGAGCGGAACCCCAAGGAAACATTCTACTGGCTCGAGGAACCCCTGTGCAATAATTTAATAGCCTTATGCACACATATCTGCACAGGAGAATTAAAAATTACTGCCGATTTTAGCAGTTTTGTAACTTCTTGCGGAACCCTGGTTGAAAACCACTGCACTAGTACCTACTTTATCGGTTTCTTGTCGAATAGCTAAGTTACGGGGGACGTAAACAAACATAAACAGGTTCTCAAGCAGTAGAGAACAAATATACATACAACAGACTTCCACCCGGTTTCTGCCTACCATCTTCACCCATAAGGTACTAGTCTCCTAGGGCGAAAGGAAAAAACGTGCCTTCGGTGCCGCGCTGTGGGACTAAACCTGGAACCACGTGATTGCAATAGCTGCAAACAAGCACTTTATCAGCGGAGCGCTGTGGTTTAGACAAGATGTTTCGTTTTAGGAGGGGGGAGCGGCTCCTAATTCATTAGCAGACAACGTAATTTCAAGAGTAAACTTTGGTTACGTAACTATTTGTGTAAATAAGTATTGTAGCTTGGGATCTTTTCTAAAAGATGGACAGAATTTTCTACTTAACTAAATAATTTGAAACTTCGTATACTGGTAGAATGTGTCAAAAGAAAACATTAATTTCAATTAGTTTTTTTGAGAAAAATGTATTTTGTAACTTTTACGTAGTTTAATTCTTCGAATTTTAACCAATCGTATTCTCTGTTTTGAGCTCAATTCAATTTCCCTGCCGTGTTATTCATCCTTATCACTGTCTTCTGTCTTCAAAGGCTTCTCCCATGTTTATTTCAATATCATCCCTGACTTACGGAACGATTACCTATGTGTGTGCGTGTGTGTGTGTGGACCCGATACCTCAAGGTATTTTAAGTTTCATTGTTCCAGAATCAACTACAGTTATTTTGAGTTTCATACAGCTGGGTTTGGTGGCAATATTTGTACGTAAATACCCTGTAACCTAGATCTTACCTATACAACCTACCTGTTGAAAACTTCTGCTTAGAATTAAATAAAAAATTATCGAATTAAGCAAAGAAAAAAAAAGAATGAGCAAGGGAGATAACCCGGACAAGTAGTTTATAAAGATTAGTCTCCCCTGGAAGAAGTCTTTTTTTAAGTACAAATTAGAAATTGTAGGGCTCAAAGTCGAACGCTGAAATTATCCAAGAGATGGGAATTCATTCACTCTAGAGGAGCTTAAAAGTCTAAAAAAACAAAGAGTTAAGTCTAGATTAGCTTAAATTTGATTCGGCAGATAGCGATGCTCCAAAAGTGTCCATTGAACGAATTGCTTGTACCATAATGTGCTTAAATGTATAGTTACAACCATATGCCCACGTCATTACAGGTTTTACATCGGAACCACGATTCATTTTAAGCAACGCTAACGTGCACACCTGTTAATCTGAAAATTTACCTCGTTTTCTACATCCATCGCAATCCACATACCCTATAAGGACATACTCTATAATCTGTCCCGTTCCATAGTTTGCAGCGGAATTCCTCGGACAGCAGATTGGTGCGTTTGTCCAGTATGTTGCCACGTACCGCTCACTATATTTCGCCACAAGACCTCTAAGCTAAATCGATTCTCTGACATAATTTTTGAATGTTATCGCAAATGCTACGAAACTTTCTCCAACTCCATGAAATCGTCATAATTTTTACTGCACAAACTAGCTTCCACCTTTACTAATCGTAATTCTCTAACACTCACCTTCTCTCTTACCGACGCGCCTCCTTCAGCCGCGGCTTTATTTACTTTTATCTATCTTCCTTTATAACCCATTTCTTTTACTACCCACAAGGGGTTAAACCCAGAGAGGACAAACGGATTAAGTCGATTACATCGACCCCAGTGCGTAACTGGTACTTATTTAATCAACCCCGAAAGGATGAAAGGCAAAGTCAACCTCGGCGGAATTTGAACTCAGAACGTAAAGGCAGATGAAATACCTATTTCTTTACTACCCACAAGGGGTTAAACACAGAGAGGACAAACAAGGACAGACAAACGGATAAAGTCGATTATATTGACCCCAGTGCGTAACTGGTACTTATTTAATCAACCCCGAAAGGATGAAAGGCAAAGTCGACCTTGGCGGAATTTGAACTCACAACATAACGGCAGACGAAATACGGTTACGCATTTCGTCCGGTGTGCTAACATTTCTGCTAGCTCACTGCCTTAACTACACCCATTGTAATATAGTAATTAAAATACATTATTTGATTGGCTCTACACAGTTTCCACCCACCGAAGTAGACTCACAAGGGACTGACCCAAGGTTTCCTGAAAAAAGTATTTGTCCAATGTACCAACTGATGAGACTAAACCCAGAACTTTGTGATTGTGGACCAAACTTCTTAACAACAGGGCTGTGACTGCATCACATTCAAATTTGGAAAATAAATGAATAAAAAAAAAAACACTGCATCCTAGATAATGTGCCGCTGGACTGGCTCCTGTGCAGGTGGCACATAAAAAAACACCATTTGAGCATGGCCATTGCCAGTACCACCTGACTGGCCCTTGTGCCAGTGGCATGTAAAAGCACCCACTACATTCTCGGAGTGGTTGGCGTTAGGAAGGGCATCCATCTACCAGATCAGATAGGAGCCAGGTGCAGCCATCTGGTTCGCCAGTCCTCAGTCAATTCATCCAACTCATGCTAGCATGGAAAGCGGACATTAAACAATGATGATGATGGATCTACACGATTAATCCATCAATAAAACTAAGTAAAACATTGATACTTTATTTGCTAATATGTTTACATATTATTATTATATATCATTAAAATGGCTGTGATGCCTTTCGATTTAAATACATTTATTGGAGATCTATAACATTTTTGACTGTTATAAATTTTCTTTACTCAGTTAGATGCAGGAGTGGCTGTGTGGTAAGTAGCTTGCTTACCAACCACATGGTCATAGCCCCACTGTATGGCACCTCGGGCAGGTGTCTTCTACTATGGCATCGGGTCTACCAAAGCCTTGTGAGTGGATTTGGTAGATGGAATCTGGAAGAAGCCAGTTGTATATGTGTATATATATGTGTGAGTGTGTATATGTTTGTGTCTGTGTTTGTCTCCCCAACATTGCTTAACAACCGATGGTATGTTTATGTCCCCGTAACTTAGCAATTTGGCAAAAGAGACCAATAGAATAAGTACTAAGCTTACAAAGAATAAGCTCTGGGGTTGATTTGCTTGACTAAAGGCGGTGCTCCAGCATGGTCACAGTCAAATGACTGAAACAAGTAAATGAATGAAAGAATTAATTTATCCATTTGAATTTTGTTTTTTTGTTGTATTTATGTTTAGAATTGTTAACACTCACGCCCCTAAACATAGGTATTTTGAATCAGTATTATTTTACAATTTAGCAGTCCTTTTACATGGAATTTCGTCTGTCTTTTGGAACCAAGGGTCTGAAGAAACATGTATACATAGATATGAATTGTTTATAAATCAAATAATGTATATAAGTCAAAACAAATTATTGGCTTTATCTGGTTAAATTTGTGAAAATTGGTTATATTATCTTATCTTATATTACATTCAGAACCAGAAATAAGGAAACCATGATGGTCCTCTGGAGGACATTCGTCATCAGCCACCTGGATTATTTCTCCCACCTATGGTCACCTAACAATGTAAAGTTAACAGCGGACCTTGAAGCAATCCAGTGAAGCTTCACAAAAAAGATTGTCTCTTTGCAACAGCTCAGCTACTAGGAAAGGCTGAAACAGCTAAGACTCTACTCTTCGGAGCAAAGGTAGGAGAGGTATGCAGTAATATACATCTGGAAGGATTTGTGCCAAATTTTGGTATTGAAAGTTACACCAATGCCAGAACAGGTTGACACTGCACGGTGCCAAAGATCCCAGCAATGCCATCGCGCTTCAGGACCAGTTACTGCAACAGCCTGGGTTTCAGGGACCCACAGCTTTTTAATATTCTCCCAAAGAGTCTGAGGAACCTGCACAAAGCAGATGTAGGCATTTTAAAATCAAAGCTGGACCTCTTCCTGTCGAGAGTCCCAGATGAACCTACCTCACGGCAAGAGGTGCAAATGAGGCTATCTACATCAAACTCCATTCTTCACCAAATGCCAAATATTAGAGAAAGCTCTCAGTAATAACAGTGTAATAAAACGGTGGTGCTCCAGCATGGCCACAGCTCTGAGCTGAAACAACAAAGAAAAAATTATATTTAGGATCTCTTTAGTTTCACTCACACCTGTAAATCCATTTTTTAGGCAGAATGGTATACATATAAGATTCCAATACCTTGTAAGTTCCAATAGTATTTAAAATTGGTCATTCCAAGTATAAGAGTTTGTATACAATGTTATTGAATTGAGGGTTTTATTTAAATAAAATCCTCAATTCAATAACACTGTGTACAAACTCTATACTTGGAGTGATCGATTTTTTTTTTTTTTAACTAAACGGTTTGAAACTTTGTATACTGGTGTAATTTCTCATGCTGAACACGGTTTACTTTCAACATTTTTGACAAAATTTCATATTTTAGAAGTTGTCATATTTGGGTAATTTTAACCAATCAACGACATGTATTCAGCTGAAGAAAACTACTGCTGTTTGCAATAGTAATCAAAGAACAACACCTTGCAGGTCATCTCTACTAAATGTCACCACTTGTTTCCTGCCTGTGTTGCATATCACACCCTTTGTGTTTTTTTGCGATCGCCTCCTTGTACATTTGCCAGTTAATTTTGCGATTATTTTCACCATCTGTTGCATTTTATTTTTGTTTACTGCCTGTGTTGCATACTACACGTTTTGTTTGCTTTTCAATCGCCTCTTTGTACATTTACATTTTCACCACACATAGAAAGAGGCAATCATCATCATCATTGTTTAACGTCCGCTTTCCATGGGTTGGACAAAATCAAAAAGCAAAAAAAAAAAAGGCCTGTAATATGCAACACAAACAATAAACAAGAATAAAATAGAACAGAGTTGGTGACATTTAGTAGAGACGACTCAAAAGTTGTTGTTCTTTGATTACAGTCACAAACAGCAGAGGTTTTCTTCAGTTGTTGATTGGTTAAAATAACCCAAATAAGACAACTTTAACACGAAATAACTTCTACAATGTGAAATTTTGTCACAAATGTTGAAAGCAAACCATGTTCAGTGTGAGAAATCAAACCAGCATACAAAGCTTAAAACTGTTTAGTTAAAAAAATTTTTAATCTGTGAGATTTTAATCTGAAGAGATCCTATATTTGTAGTATATTTTATATATATATAGGTAAACATACACATCATATCCACATACAAAGATAAATACGAGGTCTGATCAATAAGTATCCAGACTGTTGCCATGGAAACAAAGCTAAAGCACACAGAGTGGATCTGCTTGGCAAAGATTGACCTTGCACTCTGTTGTGCATGCGCACACTAAGTTTTAATGTTCTAGCTCATTTCTTCTGTTTACAGCAGTGCTTTGAAGGAAGGTGTGTAGCGTTTGATCGTTGCATTGACCATGACAGAGAAAGTTGTCATGGCGATACGTGCTCAGAGGTCTGTACAAAGTTGCACACAAGTGTACGAGTGGTTTGGACATTTCCAAGAAGGCCGAAAAAATGTCAATATTGATGAACATTCTGGGAGACCCACAACCAGCAGAACAGAGAAAAACATCACAGATGTGAATGCAGTTGTGAGGGGAAATTGTTGAATCACCATCCATGAGTCATCAGAGGATGTGCAGATTAGTGACGGTTCAGTTCAGTTCATTATCAATCAAGATTTAGGTATGAGACATGTGTTTGCAAAGTTTGTGCCAAAACTGCTTTCAGCTGACCAAAAAGACACTCGGGTTTCAGTTGGACAAGATCTCGATTGTGTCAAGAATGAGGAAAACTTTTTGAAAACTTTGCACAGACCTCTGAGCAGATATTGTCAAGCTTTTGTCAGAATTTGATGCAGATTCTCTGCTCAACTTTCTGTCATGGTCAATTCAATGATCCCACGCTACACACCTTCCTTCCAAGCACTGCTGTAAACAGCAGAAGTGAGCTAGAATGTTAAAAGTTAGTGCACATGCACCAGCAGAGTCGAAGGTCAATCTGTGCCAAACGGCTTCATTCTGCGGTGCTTTAGCTTCGTTACTATGGCAACAGTCTGAATACTTATTGATCTGACCATGAATATATATGTGTGTATCTATCCTATTTATAAATGTTCTAAAATCTTCACAGCCTTGGTTTTTTATCTCATTCTGAAAAAAACGATTTTTATATACACACATGCTGATATATGACCTACGTTGGACTCCTTATTCGCACAATGACCAAACCTGGAGCCTAACTATGGTCTGTCCATAGCCCTTACTCAGCATTACCTGACCCCTTTGGGTCTTACTGACACCATTACCTCTCTCTCTCTCTCTCTGTAAATTACAGTATTGACTGATAAACCTTTAATATATTTGGTTGTATATTATGGTTGCAAAACAAAATACTGTGTCCCTACCAGCAGTAACACACACACACACACACATATATGTAAAGGTGCATGGGTGCCTAGTGGTTAGAGTGTTGTGCTCACAATCTCAAGATCATGGTTTCAGTTCCTAGACCAGGCGGTGGGTTGTGTTCACTTCGTCTCACTCTGCTCTGTGATCACTTCAACACCTGGTGCGTGGTACACCATGCACCTGTTCAGGCTAAATTGATTTGATGTAGGGAGTGAGCTGATGGACAGCTCATACATTTGACCACAATAAACAAACCCTTTGGTGCAGGTCATTCAGCACACAGCTGAACACTACACTCATAAGTCATCTTCAACAGGAAAATCCATTATATATATATATAGATATATATATATTTTAAATCTCTCTCTATATAAACGGCAGTTTGTCTGTGCGTGTTTCTGTGTGTCTGTTTGTTTGTACCCTCACTCTGACCACGGCTTTCAACCGATTCTGATGAAACTTGACACACACATAGCCCAATGTCATAATTCAAAACTAACGCAGCGAAAATTTTGAAAAGTTCCCCCAGTTCAGAAAAAGATCGATAAATTCGACATGGGGTCGACAATCAGAAACGCAAACCGCAGATGGTGTAGGGGACGCAACTCGGCCTTTTTAACTATCAAAAAAAAATTTACCATAATTTTTTTCCCAATTTTTTTTGCTATTTTTTGGCTATAACTCTCTAAAAGTGCTTTATAGTTATTTCCCTTACAAACCCGAGCAACGCCAGGCGATACTGCTAGTTAGAGATAAAACCACTATTAGGCAAATCAAACAGTGAAAAACATAAACCAATACACAGAAATAAAAATAATTAATATAATGTTCAAAATTTAAATTATTTAAAGTTAAAGTTTTAAAAATTATTTAAATTATTGATTTATACTTATATATATATATATATATTATTTTTATTATTATTATTTTTTTAATTTTATTTTTTTTTAATAAATATAATTATCAAAAAGTATTAAAAAGTTTAATATAAGATAAAGAGTATATATATATATGTAAAGCATAATGTTATATGTATGTATATTATTGTAATTATCAGTTTAGTAAATAAATAAATAAATTGACATAATATAATGTCTAAAAGTTGATGAACCACCTATTGATCCCCTCCATTTTCTTATTGCTTTATAAATTAATGGTAAAATATCTCTTTATCTTCACCCATTTAGTACACTCGGTAATGTAATTGCAATGCAATAAAAAACACTTGTGTATTAATAACTGGGTATTCTACCAGCAGTATATTGGATAGATATTATCCCTTAGTGGGTTGGATTCACAGCCTCTAACTTTCTTGGAGTTATATATATATATATATATAAATAAAAATAAATACAGGGTTGGCCAAAAGTAACCAGACAGTAAATCAAAATTCCATGAATACTTAACCCTGTTGAGATTCTCTGTGTTTCTTTTAATTAATTATAAATATAACAATGCATACCTTCCCTTCTTGGGACACAAAACTCTACTTGTGAAGACCTGTTGAGGCAAGTGAGAATCAGAATCGAAATCGATCAATGGAAATTGCAGCTGAGTTACCAGTGCCGGTGGCACGTAAGAGAACCATCCGAACGTGGCCATTGCCAGCGCCGCCCCGACTGGCACGTAAAAAGCACCATCCGTTCGTGGCCGTTGCCAGCGCCGCCCTGACTGTCCTTGTGCCGGTGGCACGTAAAAAGCACCATCCGTTCGTGGCCATTGCCAGCCTCGCCTGGCCCCCGTGCTGGTGGCACATAAAAAGCACCATCCGATCATGGCCGTTTGCCAGACTCGTCTGGCACCTGCGCCGGTGGCACGTAAAAAGCACCCACTACACTCACGAAGTGGTTGGTGTTAGGAAGGGCATCCAGCCGTAGAAACATTGCCAGATCAAACTGGGCCTGGTGCAGCCTTCTGGTTTCCCAGACCCCAGTTGAACCATCCAACCCATGCTAGCATGGAAAGCGGATGCTAAACGATGATGATGATAACAAATAATTTAGTTATCATTCAGCTAGTGCTAGGAACATAAATTGTGACTAAGGTTTGGTGGAAGATTTTAATTCAGAACTTATGAAAACAAGACATCTGTACTACAGAGCCAGAGCCAGTTTCAGCCAGGTTGGTATCAGAAGAGTTAATATTCAATCTTATTTATTCATTCCAATTATGAATGCTGTGAGTTAAAATCACTGTTTTTTCTTTTCCTCCAACATTTGTCTATTTCTTAGTCTCATATAAAATATTTTTTTTGTTTTAATCTTGGAATTAAATGCTTTTAGTTTACTGTCAGGTAACTTTTGGCCAACCCTGTATATATATGTATATATATATGTGTGTGTGTGTGTGTTTGTGTGTTTATTGCTAGTAAGGACACAGTGTTTTGTTTTGCAACTATTGGATGCTAGCAAATACATTAAGGGTTTATAAGTCAATATTATGTCCTGCTTTTGTGTTAGCAGTGCATTGTTTTCATTTTTAATTTTCTCTCTCCAGATTTTGTATACAACCCAGAGCCAGCATTGAAAGTTACAACATTTTATATATGAAGACATCTATGTAAACAATGTGATCAAAGACAGAAAAATGGGTTAAGGGCAGACATGCATGTTTCAAGAGTTATTGTTCCCTCGTCAGCACCACATGCAACCCATTAACTATCCATGAATACATTGCTAAAATACCCACCAAGTTTAGCGGTATAACACTATTGGATAGAACAATTTATATATTAAACACTGAAGAAGGAGCAATAACTTCTGAAATGTGCATCTACACCCAATACCTATTTTTCTAACTTCAATCACATTGCTCACATAGATGTATTTGTATACAAAACATCATAACTTTCAGTTCTGGCTCTAAATTCAATCAAAAATCTGTAAACTTTTAAGTACACACACACACACACACATATAATATAATATGTGACAAATATTCGGTAGCCAAGATAAAACTCTGAGTTTCGGATGCTGAGGTGGAAATCCACACCACCATCTCTTCAGTTATCCGGCCATCGGCAAAAAGCTATGGAAAAAGACCGTTTTACATACATACCCGCATACAGGTTTTAGTGAAGAAATAACCTAAAAGATGGTGGTTTAAAGTTGTGTTTACTGAAGAGCTTCCTGTAAGTATGGTTGACTGGAAAATGTCTATCTATCAGTGCTAAGAAATATTTGCCTATATTGAAGGTCACCTCGGGTGAGTAGGGAGGTGTGAACCAGATGATCTTTGGGCTAGTGACAGGTGTATAGGTTATTTCTTTGCTAAAACCACTATCTTTTAGGTTATTTCTTTGCTAAATATATATATATATATATATATGTATGTATATATTAATGACAGTGTGTCTAGTGACTAAAACAAGTAAAAAATGAATGATACAGTCCTTGGACACACTGGATCCTGTCAAACTGTCTAACCCATGCCAGCATGGAATACAGACGTTAAATGATGATTCATTTGCTCTATGTGAAGACATATTTTCAAAAAGTAACTCAGTCATTTTATATCTTTCCCTTGTTTCAGTCATTACAACTGTGGCCATGCTGGGGCAACCACCTTAAAGAATTTTAGTTAAGTGAATTGACCCTGGTACCTATTTTTTAAAAACTTGGTATTTATTCTATCAGTCTCTTTTGCCGAACTGTTAAGTTCTGGGATGCGTAAACACCCCAATACCAGTTGTCATGCAGGGGTGGGGGACAAACAGACACGCACGCACACATGATAAGCCTAGTACTTATTCTATGAACCTTTTTTCTGAATCACTAAGTTATGGGGATATAAACAAACCAACACTGGTTATCAAGTAGTGAGTGGAGGACAGACAGACACAAACACATAACTATATATATATGTGTGTACGTACCAGATATATTGTGTTTGTGTGTGTTTTTGTCGCCACTACCAATTGACAACTGATGTTGGTGTGTTTATGTCCCTGTAACTTAGTGGTTCAGCAAAAGAGAACAATAGAATAAGTACTAGGCTCTAAAACAAAATAAGTGGTGGGTCCAATTCATTTGACTGGAAAATTCTTCATGGCCAGACTTGACTGAAACAAGTAAAAGATAAAAGATCTCACTGGGCTATTATTAAAAGAAAGTGAAATTGCTGAAAGAAATGCTATGAGTATTAACATAACATCTGAAATTTCCATGAAAATGTTATTTTTACTGAGTGCTGGAAAGATTAAATGGATAGCAAGTGATACTGAGATTCAATTTATTTCAGAAATTAAGTTATTTCATTTGTGTCAACAAACATTTGCCAGTCGTCTCTCTCTCTCTCTCTCACACACACACACACACACACAAGTTCAAGTAAATGTCTCTCTTAAAATTAATAAATGATGTAATGAGTGAAGTGAATAGTGACTTCGAATGAAGTTACCCAATAATTTAGAAAGGGATGAAATATGAATCAATTTAGGAAATAATTTTTCTTTGAAATCCTGTCATCCTAAATTAACAAGTTCATTCGTTAAGGTGAACTGCTTAATTACATAAAAATTCTCAGAGGATACCAACTTAAAAATTCCAATTTATTAAGCCTACTTCATGTTTAATTAGAAAGAAAATTTAAATATCTATTTAAATAGATAAAAAATCTGCTAAAAATCAATACTTTGATTTATTTTAAATCATTGTCTCTGACATTCTGTCAAATATTCACTAGATTTTTAAATACTTTTATAAACATTGAAAATAAATGTTTATGGTACGGAGGCGCAGGAGCGGCTGTGTGGTAAGTGGCTTACTTACCAACCACATGGTTCCAGGTTCAGTCCCACTGCGTGGCACCTTGGACAAGTGTCTTTTACTATAGCCTTGGGCCGACCAAAGCCTTGTGAGTGGATTTGGTAGACGGAAACTGAAAGAAGCCCACTATATATATATATACATATATATATATATATATACTATATATATATATATATATATACATATATATATATATATATATACACATATATATATATATATATACACATATATATATTATATATATATATACACATATATATATATATATATATATACATATATATTATATATATATATACATATATATATATATATATACATATATATATATATATATATACATATATATATATATATATATATATATATATATACCATATATATATATATATATACATATATATACATATATATATATATAATACATATATATATATATATATACATATATATATAATATATATATATATATAATATATATATATGTTTGTCTCCCACCAACATCGCTTGACAACCAATGCTGGTGTGTTTACGTCCCCGTCACTTCACGGTTCGGCAAGAGAGACCAATAGAATAAGTACTGGGCTTAGAAAGAATAAGTCCTGGGGTCGATTCGCTCGACTAAAGGTGGTGCTTCAGCATGGCCACAGTCAAATGACTGAAACAAATAAAAGAATAAAAGAAAGGTACAAATCTTGATTTCTAATAAAATTCCTAGTATATTTTTCTATCCAGCTTTAAAAATCTGGTTTTGTTTGTTGGTTTTTGTTAAAAAAAAGTTGTTATTGTTTCCTGTTGTCTTTTTGGAAAGAGATAAAAAAATAAATAACTAATTTATGAATCGAGTGTAGAGCTTGAACATAGAAAAATAAATGCCTGATTTGTGGATCAATTAGGGGTCTTGGTGAACAGAAATATCGAAACGGTGGGTACCAAAAGCAGTGAAACAACACTTGTATTGGTGTTTGCATTGTAAGCTGTTTATATATTTTTAAAGTTCCCTTCCAGGGACATCACAGCTGGTGAACAACTGTAATTGTAAATTCCATTACAATTGGTGTGGTTTCTGCAATGAATTAGCAAGAACTATGAGACACGCCTCCAAAATATTAATATCTAAAATTAGAGACGGTTTTAACAAATTTCACTTTGATTGTTTTATTTTGGGTCATTTTTCAAATTGCTGCCTTTTTTTTTTAAAGTTTTTTACACAAAATAAACCCCCATTTTCCATGTGCCAATCAATTATTTTTGTCTTTTTCTGTGCTGTAATAATAATAATAATAATAATCATTAACTTTGAAGAAGCTTAAAAAATACATATTTACATAAGAATACAACCAGGGAATGCTTTGCATATAAAATAAGCCATTGTGAAGATAAGTTTTTTTTTTTTTCTCAATAAAACTTAAGAAGTTGATCGAGCCTCTTCCACACTAACGGGGCTCCGAGTCCTACTCGTAGATTGATTGTTAGAGGTTCCGTCTAAAATTGCAGGATGCATTGTAAAATGTCCTGATGAATTTGAAGATGAAGATGCGCAGAGAGTTTTTACATGGACAGAGTTCATGTTCTCATGGTAAGTCAGCTGGCTGCTGTCCGGACTAGGAGACGTAGAATGCATAAGCAAACTACTACTGTCTGCTAGAAGGCCTTGTCGTTTGGATTTACTAATCTCCAATAAATGGTCAAAGCACTGAGACTTCCTCTTTAGTAATTCCTTCTTGTGTTCCGCTTCGGCAACTCGACGTCGAAGTTCTAAGAAAGAAAAGATAAAGAAAATTCATATAAGCAGAGTAATTCTAATATCCTCTCTGTAAGAAAATTTATTTAACCCTTTCATTACCAACACGGCTGAATCTGACTCTGCGTACAAATGTCTTGTTTTTATACGTTTTGAATTAAAATCTTCCACCAAACCTTAATCACAGTTTATGTTCCTAGCACTAGCTGAATGAAAACGAAGTTATTTTACTAAATTCTTTGTCATATCTAAAGTAATTGAAAGAAACACAGAGCATCTCAACAGAAATACAGTAACGAAAGGGTTAATCATCTGGAACAGTGGTTCACAACCTTTTTAATATCCAGGCTAGATCCAAAACCTATAATATTTTTTAAGGGGTTTACAGCAAAAAATGTAAAACACAAATGAATTGAAGAAAAATTTATTATAATCATAGTGGGAAGACTGTCAGAGTCCATTAGAAGGATATTTGAAGGTCACATGTGGCCCTGGGGTCCGCAGTTGAGAACGACCGCTAGTATAGATATTCAGATATATATCAAGGAACGAGGACTATATTTTAGGTGCATTCCCTTCTTTTCATTACATTAAAAAAAATTATTATTCTTTGAATATTAATTGAAAAAATAACAAATAAAAACCAAAAACATTTTCTTTACAGACTGGCATGGGGCAGTACTGTTAAGAAATTTGCTTTGCAACCATATGGTTCCAGGTACTGTCCTATTTCAAAAGACTTTGGGCAAGTGTCTTCTACTATAGTCTAAACAGGTCAGAGAACTGTGCCATGCCCCAATGTCGACTTTGGCATGCTTTTTACAGCGGGATGCCCTTTTCTAACACCAAACACTTTACAGAATATGCAGCATACATTTTTGTGGCACCAACATCAATGAGGTCACCATGTCACTCACAGGACTAAGCTCTCCATGAACTGAATGAGACTAGAATAGCTGGGGAGGCAACTTTAAAGCTAGGAAGAGCCTGGAACAGTGTCTTGCTGCAAAGGAGATACATGGCTACTTGTATTATATAAGAATAGGTGGAGGCTGGGTGGGCAGAGGTTGCAAGGATGTACAGAGAGAGTGAGGGATGGTTAGAGATAGGGTAGGGGTGTTTTGACATCATAAGCACCAATATGAATCAAAAAAGAAACAGACTTAATGATGAGATGTGAATCATATATCATCATTATCATTTAACGTCTGTTTTCTATGCTGGCATGGGTTGGATGGTTTGACAGGGACTGGCAAGCCAGAGAGCTGCACCAGGCTCAAATTGTCTGTTAGGTGAGGGTTCTACGGCCAGAGGCCCTTCCTAATGCCAACCACTTTACAGAGTATACTGGGTTCTTTTTACCTGACACCAGACAATGTAGCTGCTATTAAAGAAACTTATATATATATATATGTGTGTGTGTGTGTGTGTATGTATATTTTTTTTCAGGCCCTTTCTTCCAGCCATTTCATCATGTTGAACCGTTAATCCCTACATATTTTTTCTCCTCTTAATCCTTTCTGTCAAAGAGCATAGGCTCGAAATGTCAACAACTTTTCCATTCGTTCTGAGCATTAAACTAATATACCTGCTTATTGTTCCTTTACCTGTCTTTGTCTTTTGTTTTCTGTAAATTTGATCTAAATATATTATGTATGTGTGTGTGTGTGTGTCCCCGTCCATTTGTTTTACATCCATAATAAAGGATGCAATGTCTCAGCAACTAACAACTGAAGCAGGTAGTTTGTTTCATTCTTCAGCAACTCTGAGTGTGAAAAAATGTTTTCAAAAGTCGTGGG
Source organism: Octopus sinensis (assembly GCF_006345805.1). Classification (NCBI taxonomy): domain Eukaryota; kingdom Metazoa; phylum Mollusca; class Cephalopoda; order Octopoda; family Octopodidae; genus Octopus; species Octopus sinensis. The sequence goes on along the minus strand of NC_042999.1, from coordinate 4,947,959 downwards.
AGCTGAGCTGTTTACTGACTTTGTAGACATGCCTACATGTGTTAGACACATGGAGCTCAAAAAGACGCTCAAAGTGGTTGTTAAAGAGGTTTTATTTAAAGACAAACAAATTTTTCTTTTTAATTACCACAATAACAGCTTGAATCACCCCCCCCCCCTCAACGAAAAACCTAAACTTACAAATTTCAAACCAATACCACCAAAGAAAATAAAACGAAAGAATGTAGACACTTTACCTTCCATTTCTTTATCAAGTTTATCTTTCTGCCGTTCCATGTCAGTCTTGTGAGCTGCCAACCTGTATTTCAGTTTCGATGTCAAACCCAGTTCACTGACAACTCTAGAAACCTTCCGCACTTCTGCAATTCATAATTAAGCATATGGAATAACACTAATTTCAAATTTTGGCACAAGGCCTGCAATTTGGGGGAAGGAGATAAGTCAATTACATCGAGCCCAGTACACAATTGGTACTTACTTTATCGACCGCAAAAAGATGAAAGGCAAAGTCAGCTTTAGCCGAATTTGAACTCAGAACATCAAGCTACTGGGAAAGACTGAAAGTATTAAACCTCTTCTCCCTAGAGCGGAGGCGGGAGAGATATGCGGTGATATACATCTGGAAAATCCTGGAGGGTCTTGTCCCAAACTTTGGCATTCAAAGTTACCCCAACCGCAGAACAGGGCGCCACTGCATGGTGCCAAAGATTCCAACATCACCATCAAAATACAGGTCCAGATACTGCAACAGCTTGGGTTTCAGAGGACCACAGCTCTTTAACATCCTCCCTAAATGCCTGAGAGACTTACATGGTGTGGATGTGGGTTTCTTTACAACTAAACTGGATCTCTTCTTGTCGGGAGTCCCAGATGAACCTACCTCACGACAGGAGACGCAGATGCGGGCAGCAGCATCGAAATCCCTTGTTGATCAAGTGCCATGTATCAGAGGTGGATTTACATATTAGTGTATCTCATTCAGTGGTGGTGCCCCAGCATGGCCGTGGCCTTCGGGCTAAAACATTTTTAAGGATTTAAGGATGGACGAAATACTGTGAAGTATTTTGACACAAGGCCAGCAATTTCAGAGCAGTGGAAAGTGGATTACACCGACCCTGGTAGCATTTGAACTCAGAATCTACAAACATGAAATGCAGTTAAGCATTTTGCCCAGCATACTAACGGTCTTGCAATGATATGGAATGATATTACAATGTTATTATTATTCTTCAAATCAATTTTCAGTAATAAAACAGACTTGAAGGTTTTGATACCAGAAAAGAAATTCTTTCTCAATTTGTTTTATGTCTTTTTTTGTCTCTTCTTTTTCCAGGCTTTGACATCTTACATTAACTGAGGCAGTGCTCTGCAATCAGACGGCCTTCCTGTCATCAAGCCTTACCCGGTTTTCAAGTAAGAGTTCTTTTATTTCCCATCCAAGTCCTACGACTGGCACCCTGCAGTTGCCAGTGCCACTGGACTGACTCCTGTGCAGGTGGCAAGTAAAGAAACACCGTTTCGACCCTGTGCTTGAGGAAACCTATTGAGTCAAGTACATCAACATCAAAAATCAATGGAAATTGTAGTTGTGATACCAGTGCCGGTGGCATGTAAAAAGCACCATCCGAACGTGGCCAATGCCAGTGCCGCCTTGACTGGCTTCAGTGCCAGTGGCACGTAAAAAGCACCAACCGACCGTGGCCGTTGCCAGCCTCCTCTGGCCCCTGTGCCGGTGGCACGGAAAAAGCACCCACTACACTCACAGAGTGGTTGGTGTTAGGAAGGGCATCCAGCTGTAGAAACACTGCCAGATCAGACTGGAGCCTGGTGCAGCCTCCTGGCTTCCCAGACACCGGTCAAACCATCCAACCCGTGCTGGAAAACCGACATTAAATGGTGATGATGATGTCATTGAAAGCATAAAGTGAGCAATGATTTGTTGACAAGGCAACTGACTACAACACCACAGTTTGTAGCTCACGACTTTCAAAAAATATTTTGCATGAATATAAGACAGAATTTGTCAAAGCAGATTTTTCTATTACCAAATGTCCTTTGTGTCACCCACACACACCTGTTTCTAAGCAAGACAATATTTTTCCACCGCCAGACATGTTTTCATGGAAGATTGGAAATAAAGGACACTGCTTGTACAACAGTGATACTCGTTTACAACTATTGCATTGAAATTACACACTATCACCTTAAAAAGGGAGAGACACACTGAATAATGTAGTCCTAAATACACAATGTTCAATAAAAGACAGGACAGTCATGGCTGCAATAGGTTAGAGCAGTGTTTCTCAACTGGGGTTCCATGAGAAAGAAATAAGCCAATGCTAATTTCATGATCATAATCTCTATATATAAAGCTGAAGTTGTCTGTGTATGGCAGGTTTGGGTAGCCTTCAACTAACACTATCTCCTCCAAGACCCTGCGGTGCAAATTGACCAAAATTGAGAGTATGATAGAAGAAGGCTTGCTCTTCCTTCCGTAGAATAAAAAATTCAAATCGGACTATGTTAACACCAAAAATGTGATTTTTTTCTATGAAAATCCCTATTTTTTACGATTTTTTTTACTGCTGTGTCGCCATTTTTTGATGTATTTCAAACAGAAAAATGTTCACTTAAAGAGAATAACAAGCTACATAATGCAAAATTTTTACTTTTCAAAAATTCCAATTCTAAAGGGTCAAAACAAACCCGAGCAACGCCGGGCGATACTGCTAATATTACTATAAATGTACAACATATTATTGGTTATTGTAATATAGACATCATCCTATCTAACCTATTATATTATCAAAAAAATATAACAACCATATATATATATATATATATGATATTTACTACGTGAACTACGATGAAAAAAATATGAGAAAGACATGGTATATAATTTTTTTGTGCAGGAGTTCCTTGAGACATGTAATTTATTTTAATGGTTATGCAAGGGTAAAAATGTTGAGAAACCCTGGTTTAGAGCCTAGGTACGCTCATTCAGGACTGATCTGACATTGATTTATAACAAAGTTAAACTTACCTTCAAGTGGACATTGGTTTCGAATGAGCTTATATTTTATATTGTCCAAGGTGTTCTTAAATTCCCGAAATATTTCATCAGCAAGTCCGAGCTCAATGATTCCTTTCCAAAATAGCTGACTTTCTACAAGAGACGAAAAACACGAACATCATTTCTTCAAGGAATAACAGTAAACAATTATACACTCAATGGAAAGTTTGACTCCTAAGATGTATATATATATATATGTATATATATATAAATGAAAATGTAATAGAATTTAGAATGTAAAAATTAATTTAGAATAGAATATTAGAATCAACTGTAAGAGAATTCAAAAAATTCTTCTGGACTATTTCACTTGTTTATTTTTAGTGGTTTAGCCCAGTGGTTTTCATATGACCCTTGGGGGTCTATATAAGAGTTTGTTATTTAAAATTTAACTGCAATAAGTTGGTTATAATTCTACAATACACAAAATATTTTAATATTTTTATACAATCCCTAGTAATATTTAATTATAAAAATACAGTAGGATTTCTTTTTTATATGCAGTGAATGGCTATTGAAGTCCAGTAGAATAAAATAGGAATCAAAAGGGTCCATAGTAAAAAAAAAAGGGCTGAGGACCACTGATTTAGCCAGAGAAGAGTAGCACCCATGATCCTTTGCAAGACTGATAGGAGAAAGAAAGGAAGTTGTCATTTGAGAGATCTGGCCTGAGCACTGGCACAGAATGGACACTAACAAAGACACCCAAAAGCCAAGTGGTGGTAGTGCTAAACCAGAAGCTAAAGTCTACCCCCCAAGAACGAGATTAGTCCTTCCAAAGGATTTCATAGTTTACTCTCCGTGCTGGTGGCACGTAAAAGGCACCATTCGAGCGTGATCGTTACCAACGTCGCCTTACTGGCACCTGTGCCAGTGGCATGTGTAAAAAGATTCGAGCGAAGTCATTGCTAGTACCGACTGACTGGCCCCATGCCGGTGGCACATAAAAAGCACCCTCTACACTCTCGGAGTGGTTGGTGTTAGGAAGGGCATCCAGCTGTAGAAACTCTGCCGATCAAGATTGGAGCCTGGTGTGGCCATCTGGTTTGCCAGTCCTCAGTCAAAATCGTCCAACCCATGACAGCATGGAAGGCGGACGTTAAACGATGATGATGATGAAAGATTTGGCTGACGTAACTGGCTTTGCATCAGTTACAACAAGGAGAGTTTCAGTTGATAGAATCAATAGAACGGCCTAATGGGGAAATTAATGTGCAAGTGGCTGAGTACTCCACAGACACACGTATCCTCAATGTAGTTCTCAAGGAGATGCAGTGTGTCACAGACTGTCATGACTGACCCCTTTGAATCACAGGTACAACTCATTTTCGTAAGCTGAATGAATTGGAGCAATGTGAAATAAAGTGTCTTGCCTAAGGATACAATGTGGTGCTGGATATTGAACTCATGACCTTACGATTGTCAGCCGAAAACTTTAACTATGAAGCCACGCACTTTCAATTCGTTGACCTGAGGCTGTGGTGGACGACAATTAAACTAAGGTGTTGTGCACTGGAATTGAACCTGAGATCACACACTTGCAAAGCACACTTCCTAACCACACAGACCTGCCTGGTGATTACAAAAAGAGAAAAAGAGATTGAATGTAATGAAATTATTTTGAGTGTATTCTAAGCGAAGAGTAAGGAATAAAGACATCTGAGGGCTTTAGATGAAGTTCACTGAGGCAGATTCTAAGGCTGGGTGCACTTCCTGTTGCCAACCCTAACCTGTTTCCAAGCAACATAATATTCCCCATCGGTTAGTCCATATTACTCCGTCAGGAGCATAGGACTGGTTTCCCAGTTTCTCTGGAAAATATATTCCTCATGGTCCACCACAGGATTGCTCATTCCTGCCAGCTGACTGGAGCAACGTAAAATGAAATATTTTGGTCAAGAACACAGTGCATGGTCTGGTCCAGGAATTGAAACCACAATCTTACAATCATGAATCCCACACCCTAACCACAAAGCCATGCACCTCCCCATAGCCAGATATTTTTTCATGGAAAAACTGTACATAAATGATGCTCATTTGCAACAGCACACAATGTCAAAACAATGACACAGACACGTCACAAAACAGACGTTAAAGTGATGACGACAATGATGGTGATGTTATATTAGTTTGTTTCCATCAATCCTCCCACACTTTGTAGATTATGTTTGTTGTTTGCTTTGTTGCACAAAATAAAGCAGAGAAATATGGAGAGGGAGAGAGAACTGAGATTTGCAACAGTTTTGCTGAGTAGAAGGTAACCTCACTGGTGCTGGTGCCATCATAAACTGTACCCCATTCACTCTGCAAAGAGGTCGGTAAACAAGCAGGGGTATCCTAAGGTTGAAAGGACCCTTTATTCTTACTGAGGACATAACAACCTGCCTAGAGCTGGCACCATGATAAAATGCACCCAGTACATTCGGTAAAATGATTGAAGTACATCCAACCATAGATACCTTGCCAGTACAAAATACAAGAACAAGGTGCTTTCCTGCAACTATGTCAAAGAGGGTAGTAATTCTGCAAACTGTGGCAACCCCTCTAACTCCTGACAGCATGGAAAGCAAACAATGATGGCAAAGATGACATTCTAATTTGTCTCCAATCAACTCAGTTGGTTCGTTTAGCTTTCATTAGTATTTTCCCTCAATACAAAAACCACTAAGATATCTTTAGCTTAGTCAATGCCAGTAAAACAGACTAACATAGAAAAGCAAACCTCCAGGTGTTCAAATGTCATTGCTTTTCATCATCATCATTGTTTAACGTCCGTTTTCCGTGCTAGCACGGGTTGGACGATTCGACCAGGGTCCAATCTGATCTGGCAGTGTTTCTACAGCTGGATGCCCTTACTAACACCAATCACTTTGTGAGTGAGGCGGGTGCTTTTTATGTGCCAGGGAAGGCTGGCAACGGCCACGATCGGTTGGTGCTTTTGTGCCACCGGCACAGAAGCCAGTCAAGGCGGCGCTGGCATCAGTCACGTTTGGAAGGTGCTTTCTACGTGCCACTGGCACAGGGATCACGACCACATGTGCCAAATGATGATGGTGATTAATAACAGAGATACTAAGGAGTTTATTTATCAGTGTGAGAATGTGTCTTGGTAAGTATTTCATGAAACAAGAACAGTTGTTAGTTGATGAAGTACAATGGCTATGTGGTTAAGCTACTAGAGCAATGATCACAGTCGTGAGCTCAAACCTTACCAGAGCCACCGGGCTGTGCTCCAACATAAGCCATCTCACCAGTAGAACTAGCACGAGGAAATGTCTGTAAAACTGCAAAAAGAAAGAAACAAAACCAAAAAAGACTCATTTTGACTTATTAAAACAAAAAGAGTTTTCGAGATAAGCACAGCACTGAAGTATAGAATATTTAATTTGGCACTTGACATGAAATGTCAAGTGTCCGCAACTGAAGTGTTCAAAATACATTCCACAGTAAACCTTTTTCAATAGGATAAACCAAAAACTACAGGACCAAATATCTTCCTTTAAATATTGTATTCAAGAAACAACTCAAGGCCCTGAAGATTGAGGCTTCAAGGGGCTGCAAAGAATTTTTAGAAATTGCTTTAATTAAGGACGTGAAATATGTAAAACAAGAAGTAAAGAAAATAATCTTCATGGAAACTAGAAAGGAGTGGTTGTGTGAATAAGAAGCTTGCTTCCCAACTACATGGTTCTAGGTTCAGTTCCACTGTTGGGCACCTTGGGCAAGTGTCTTCTACTATAACCCAGGGTTGACAAAAGTGCCTTGTGAGTGGATTTGATAGGCAGACACAGAAAGAAGCTCATCGTGTGTGTGGTTTGTTCAACAGGATTTGGCAAGCCACAGGGCTGCATTGCCCTTCAATTGCAGCTTTGGCAAAGCTTCTTTGGCCAAATGCCCTTCCTAATGCCAACCACTTTACAGTGTGTACTGGTGTACTGAGTGCTGTTTTGTGCCTCCAACACTACTTGGCTGTTAATTCAATGAACAGTCAGGGAGAAGACCCATCTATCAAGTGGAAACCCATTCAAAGTGAAGGAGAAGAAATCGCATGGATCAAAAAATTGAATCATTGTTGTCAAAAATCAACAAACATCCAGTTAAAAAATGCTTCAAGCATTTGACAATTAGGACAGCCTTTCAACAGAAGGCGAAAACAATTCACTTTTGGAAAGATTGTAAGAATATAAATAAAACCCAGCAGGAAACCATTCTTGTGATAATATCTTTTATCTTTTAAGGCAGCACGCTGGCAGAAACGTGAGCACCCTGGGGGAAATGCTTAGCAGTTTTCATGTCTTTATGTTCTGAGTTCAAATTCCACCAAGGTCAACTTTGCCTGTCATCCTTTCGTGGTCAATAAATTAAATACCAGTTGTGTACTGAGGGTCAATCTTATCGACTGACCCCTTCCCCTAAAAAATTTCAGGCCTCGTGCCTAGAGTAGAAAAGAATATCTTTTATCTTTTATTTGTTTCAGTTATTAGACTGTGGCCATGCTGAAGCACCTCCTTGAAGAAATTTTAGTACTGGGGTCGATTTGTTTGACCCCAGTACTTTTCATCTTAAGCCTGGTACTTATTCCATCGGTTCTTTTGCTGAACTGCTAAGTTATGGAGACAAACAAATCAACACCAGTTGTCAAGTGATGGTGGGTGACAAACACACACACACATAGATACAACAGGCTTCTTTCAGTTTCCGTCTATTAAATCAGTCCATCCAGAGCAGGGTTTCAGTCAGGCTGAAGCTATAGTAGATGACATCTGTCCAAAGTACCACACAGTGGGAGTGAACCTGGAACCGTGTGATTGGAAAGCAAACTTCATACCACACAGCCACGCCTACACCCAGTCTAATATGTATTTCTTTATTGCCCACAAGGGGCTAAACATAGAGGGAACAAACAAGGACAAAGGGATTAAGTTGATTACATTGACCCCAGTGCGTAACTGGTACTTATTTAATCGACCCCGAAAGGATGAAAGGCAAAGTCGACCTCGGCGGAATTTGAACTCTCAACGTAACGGCAGACGAAATACCACTAAGAATTTCGTCCGGCGTGCCAACGTTTCTGCTAGCTCACTGCCTTAACTACACCCAGTGTAATATAGTAATTAAAATACATTATTTGATTGGCTCTACACAGTTTCCACCTACCGAAGTAGACTCACAAGGGGACCAAAGGTTTCCTGAAAAAAGTACTCTTCAAAATTTGCACCAAGAATAAGCACAAGGTAAAATTACTACCTGCTTTTATAGCAAGTTGATGCAGGTAGTTTATCCTGTCCTCCGACTTTTAGTTCATCCAATTGAAATAACTGTTATTTATGGGATGACCCAATATATATGTGTGTGTGTGTGTGCATCTTTGTGTTTGTCCCCTAGCACTCATTAAGAGCCAGTGTTGGTTTGTTAACATCCCTGTAAGTGGTTTGTCATGAGTCAATGATAGAATAAGTACAAGAGTTAAAGTACTGGGGTTAATTAGTTCAACTAAAAATACCCTTTAAGGTAGTAACCCTTGCATGGCCACAGTCCAATGACTGAAACAAGTAAAAGATTAAAAGATGTGAATTTCTAGAAGAAGCAGAGCTTAAACAAAACAAACAAAAAGAAAGAGGAAAGAGTTAGGTTCTATGGTAGATTGCCTAATAAAAAGGAACCAGAAGTGATCATCATCATCATCATCATTTAATGTCATTGTTCTATGCTGGAATGGGTTGGGCAGTTTGATAGGAGTTGGTAAGGCTGGAATTGCACCAGGCTCCATTGTCTGTTCTTGCATGGTTTCTACAGCTGGATGCCCTTCATGGCACCAACACCAACAGGGTCACCAAGCAATTTGCAAGGCAAAACTTCTTGGCTTGGAGGACACGGGAAATCGTATTGAAGCAGGAGTGGCTTTGTGCCAGTTGAGCGTTTGAAAGATTAAGAGGCACAAGGATAGATGTTCATTAGTTAATAAATAGCAAATTACATACCATCAGGTGGTTGTTGTTGTTGTTGCTGCTGTTGTTGTTGTTGTTCTTCAGTGTTTTCAGCTGTCACAGCTCTATGCAGAACCTGTACACTTGGTTTGACATCGGGGTCATCTTGGTTTTGAGATTGATTAACATACGTATACTGACTTCCTACTGCTTCAGCAATTTTGCCAGAAGTCTGTTCAGAAACATAGAGATAATTGTTTTCTTTAATGCTAATCCCAGTCTCTGCCAGCAGAGTTGAGATTGGGGCCAAAGTGCCATCATCAAATACCATTGTCTTCAAAGGTGCGTGCGGTACACAGCGACCTGTACACATCTCTTGGTGATTAGTAAAATCCAACTGTCCTGATTCAATGTACTTCCTGAAGGGAATGAAAGTGAAGACATTTAGAACAACTCTACACCACTTTATACATTTGTATTATCATCATCATTATTATGTAACATCTACTTTTCCAAGCCTGAATGGGCCACACAGAATTGGGTACTACTAGTGAACAGTGGTCCTGGTGCGTGCACACGTGCATCCGCGCTAGCTCTTCATAAGTAGTCGATCCAACAATGACTTTTTAACCCTAACCTTAGTTTGTTTATAAAAATAATTTATTTACTTAGTTTAAAAATTATTTAAGATTGACTACTTACGACTAGCTACTGCGGATGCGCGTGTGCACACACCGGGACCACTGTTCGCTAATAGTACCCAGAATTTGTTGAGGCAGATTTTCTACAGCCCAAATGCTTTTCCTACAAACACCACATGATGTCAAGACTAGGATACACACACACACAAATACATACACACAATATAATAATGTGTAAGATGCTGAGCACTCCACAGACACAGGTACCTATTTCTTTACTACCCACAAGGGGCTAAACACAGAGAGGACAAGCAAGGACAGACAAATGGATTAAGTCGATTAGATAGACCCCAGTGCATAACTGGTACTTAATTTATCGACCCCGAGAGAATGAAAGGCAAAGTCGACCTCGGCGGAATTTGAACTCAGAACGTTGCGGCAGACAAAATACCGCTAAGGATTTCGCCCGGCGTGTTAATGATTCTGCCAGCTCGCCACAGACACAGGGACCCTTAATGTAGTTCTCAGGAAGATTCAGCACGACATGGAACGAGGCAAGGCTGGCCCTTTGAATCACAGCTACAGCTCATTTTTGCCAGCTGAGGGGACTGGAGCAACATGGAGTAAAGTGTCTTGCTCAAGGAAACACTATACTGCCAGGTATCAAACTCACAAGCTTACAATCGTAAGCTGAGCACCCTAACCACTTAGCTATGTGCAAGAGTAGTGATGGGGGTAGAAGTGAATGTAGTAAGTGAGGACCAGGAGTGGAGGGGCAGCTTGAGACATAAAAATGGTAAAAGTGATGTCTTGACTATTAAGTGTTGCTTGTATCAGCAAAGTATACAAATCAATAAATTCTATACAAAGAGATTCTTTAATTTCCCAAAACTTTGCTTGTTTATAAACATGAAGCATCACTGCATTGATATCATTAAATTTCTTAGAATAGATTAACATGTGGCTGTGTGATAAGAAGCTTGCTTCCCAACCACATGGTTCCGGGTTCAGTTCCACTGCATGGCAGCTTGCACAAGTGTCTTCTACTATAGCCTCAGGCAGGCCAAAGCTTTGTGAGTGGATTTGGTAGACAGAAACTGAAAGACCATTGTGTATGTGTTTGTGTTTATGGTCCTGTAACTTAGTGCTTCAGCAAAAGAGACTGATAGAATAAGTACCAGGCTTTGAAAAAAAAAAGTACTGGAATTGATTCGTTCATTCGACTAAAAATTCTTCAAGGTGGTGCCTCCATTCCAAATAAGGTAAAAACTGTGATAAAAAACTTTAATGAAACAGATCAAAGATGAAATACCTGAGTTGGATGCCATTCATTCGAACAGCATTCTTCCAGTCTTTAAGCTTTTCTTTCTCGCCCATGACAGAAAACAGTTTCGGAGAGATAAAACGGCCTTCAAACTCAATACATTCTCGGTGAATGCCAGGACAAATAAATTTCTCCATATGTAGTTTGCCAACCAAATTTCCACAGGTGACTGTTATCACCCCTGCACTATCTTCGGTCATCTGTAAGAGAGAATTGAATTTTACTAAGATAACAAGTAGAAGCTGTTAGATAAATACATTTTCAATAGGCTGCAATGAAGCATTGCTGTCAAATTTTGGTACAGGGCCAGCAATTTGGTGGGACTGGGCAAGTCAATGACAACCCCTGTACTCATTTTATTGAAAGGAAGAAAGGCAAAGTCAATCACAAAAGTTTAAAAGGCAAAACCTCAGCAAAATTTAAACTCAGCACATAAAGACAAACAAAATACCTATTTCTTTACTACCCACAAGGGGCTAAACACAGAGAGGACAAACAAGGACAGACAGACGGATTAAGTTGATTACATCGACCCCAGTGCGTAACTGGTACTTAATTTATTGACCCCGAAAGGATGAAAGGCAAAGTCAACTTCGGTGGAATTTGAACTCAGAATGTAAAGACAGACGAAATACTGCTAAGTATTTAGCCAGGTGCGTTAACGTTTCTGCCAGCTCGCTGCTTTAATATACAAAATACCATTATGCATTTTGCCTGCTGTGCTAACAATTCTGTCAGCTCGCCATTTTAGGCTGCAATGAAATATTGAATGCGATTTCAATCAAATGGATCATCATCATCATCATTTAATGTCTGTCTTCTACAGGGTGTGCCAAAAAAATGTACTTGCATTTTGACTCTCCATAACTCACTGGATTTTTCATTTCTTTTTGGATCAAATTGATCCTAATAATGGCAGAAGTATGACAAAGATTTGAAAGAGAAAATTCATGAAAAAGTGCGACTTGGAAGCATTGAAACATCGTGGAAGTGCTAAGACAATTTGAAGTGATTTTCAGAAAGATCCACCAGTGCAATGCAACACTGCTCGCATCCAAGATAAGTTTGAATCAGATGGAACTGTGCATGACATCCATAAGGAACATCCAAGAAAGTAAGAGAAAAGGAATTGTCCTAAAGGAAAAAGAATTGCTGGAAACCCTTCACTGTTCCCCACAAGTTTTTGTATGACAAATGACTCATGAGAGCGGAATCCCTAAATCAAGCACCCGTCGCATTTTGAAGGGAGTCCGTTGGAAATGTTACATGTGAACATTAAACCATGCTCTAAATGAAGTTGATTTATCCTTTTATGCATTTAACCATCAATCTTGTTTCTAAGACAATCAACAATGCATTTATTGTCATTTAAAGAGTACATTGGGGGAGGGTGGATACCCTGGATATTGGCATGGATTGGATGGCTTGACAGGACCACCCAACTAGCCAGAGGACTGTGCTGTGTTCCAGTGTATGCTTCGGCATGATTTCTACAGCTGGATACCCTTCCACAACAAACAACCCATTAAATTCAGTTTCAAATTTTGACACAAGGGAGGGTCAGGTCGATCACATCAACCTCCCCAGTGCATAACTGCTATTTCTTTTTTCAACCAACTTCAACTTAGAATATAAAGACGAATGAAATGGTGCTAAGCATTTTGACCAGTGAGCTAATAATTCTGCCAGCTTGCTGTCTGAAACAACTCATTAACTTCAACCAATGAAGCTAATGAGTTCCCTAGTGCGAACAATTCTCCTTTACGGCAGTGAGTCATGGCCGATGAGGGTGGAAGATATTAAGTAACTAGAATCCTTCGATCACCTCTGTCTACGCCGCATCTTTCATGTCCGATGGCATCACTTTGTCTCCAACAATTCGGTGCGACACCAGTGCAAAATCACCTCCCTCCGACAAGTCATTCTAATAAGACGTTGGCTGGGTCATGTCTGTCATCGTCAACCAGGAGAATTCATCTACAAAGCAATTGCCCCAGAGCTCCCCTTCAGGGTTAGCGAAAGTGATGTGGTGGACAACGTAAAACCTGGCTGATGACAGTCAAGGCTGATCTGGAACCCAACCTACGGCATTCTCCGCTGGAATAAGGAGTGGTTGGAGATCACGCGGTCGTTAGCCTCAAATCGCCAAGTCTGGTCAGCGTTTGTGAGAGATGCAGCATTGAGGATAAATGAAGCCAGCTGAACCCACCCCGGGTGAATGCTGTCTCAAGACAAGAAAAGACAATGATGATAATGGCTTAACTGTCTTCATAGAGGTTATCCTAAGACATTAGTTCATGCTCTAAATGAAGACAATTTATCCTTTTATGCATTTAATCAGCAATCTTGTTTCTAAGACAATACTGAGGTATTTGACCCTTGAGTTACCACATTTCTGTTGAAATACATTATTTCACTTTACACATTAATTTTTTTAAATAACGAAGAATTTAATGAATTAACTTTGTCATTTTTAAATTAATGTTTCCAACATAAATTAACAAGAAATTTTGATGGAAAGTTTTAATGAAGATGATTTTAAAATGGGAAGTCTGTACCATAAAGCCAGGGGCAATGTCAGATGGTTTGGTATCAAAAGTGTTTAAATAGAAACCTAATTACATGAAATTTCAATTGGTCAACACCAACATTATATACCAATACATAAATTTACAGGTTTTTCACTAAATACTTTGAAAATCTTGATTATATTGAAAATTTATAGGACTACATAGACAGGCTACTTGTTAAAATGCAGTTAAAGAAAGTGTGAAGCAAGAACCGTGCTGGACTACATGGCAATACAGGAATTACCGTAATTGATGGTATAAAAGATGCACAGCATATCCAAGGGAAAAATGTTTAGGGCATTAAAGGAACATAGCATACAAGATCTGCCCATCCTTGTTTTGGGGTCGATAATAAGTACCAGTGAAGAACTTGGAGTCAATTTAATTGATTTATTCTCTATCTCTAAAATTCCTGGCCTTGTGCCAAAATTTAAAAATTATTATGACGATGAGAGCAATGCATGCCATCAAAGTGATGGTGAGGTACAAATATACGAAGCCCTATATACTATCTGATAAGGATACACCAGGCACATACATAAAAACCATGTGTGTGACATGGTGACCTCATATCAAGATGAGCAGCACATGACCTCACAGGTGGAACCCAGTTATAATTTTCTTCAGGTCGAGTTCATCCTGCTTAAAACATCCCTGAATAAGGGTTAAGGATGATGGGTGAAACACTTCTCAACACATGGTTATGAGGCTTCCCCACTATTTCTGCTTGTGATAAGAGATGCACATAGCATCAGCCATTAAGTGACATGCACAACTGGTTACAGTTAAGCAGCTGACAAGCAAATCTGTGGTATTGAGCAGAATATTTGCTGTAGCCCATCTTTTACATCAAGATAAAACATGTACATGTTAACACTTCCAATCAATTATGATCAGAAGCCACGAGAACCACAGCCTGGTACTGCATCAGAGCATACAGTACTATTTTAATTGGCAACCTAGCAAAAAAATCTTTAGCATGTCAGGCAAATTGCTTAGTGGCATTTCTTTTGGCTCTTTCCCTGGTTCTTAGTTCAAATACTACCAAGGCTGGCTTTTTGCAGTCACCCTTCTAGGGTTTCATAAGATAAATATCTTTTCTAATCTAGGCAGAAGGACTGAAATTTTTGGAGAGGGGGCCAGTCGTTTAGATCGACTCCAGTGCGTAACTGGTACTTATCGACCCCAAAAGGATACAAGGCAAAGTCGACCACGGCGGAATTTGAACTCAGAACATAAAAGACAGACGAAATACTGCTAAGCATTTCGCCTTTCATAAAATAAATTCCAGCAAAGCACTGATATCAACATATTACCGTATTTTAACGTGTATAAGGAACATATTTTTGTCAAAACTTAGGTTTAAAAAAATATGAGAGTTTCTTACACATGGATAGTATTATAATCCTTTTTTTTTCTCCAAATTTTAAGAACCACAAAATTAGGGGGTTCCTTATACACGTTAAAATACGGTCTTTTGTTGCCAGTTGAAATTATTATCACTTTTATAATTTTCTTTTTTTTGTTTTTATGACCGGGTCAAAAGCTTTAGTTTGACCCTTACGGTTACTCTCCGGTAGTTTATTCTGCTTTTTTATGTTCAAATCCAGCCCATGTCTCAAAATTGTTTTTTTCCCTACTTTCTGGGTCAATAAAATAAAGTGCTATAAACAACTGCTACCTTTGCTGCAAAAGAAAAAAAAAAGAAAAAAATCTGGCCTTCTGCCTGTGTTAGAAATAACAACTGTTATTTCTCATTCCTCGGTGAGGAAGCAGACAGGAAGAAAACACAACTCTAGGCAGAAGAAGAGTTCTCTAAATTCCATGATAGGTGTGAAGGTAACAAGTGCTTGCTTGCACATTTATTGTTGTTGTTGTTGTTCCACAACTCTGCCTTTCGTCCTTTCCGGGACGATAAAATGAAATAGCGGTCAAGTCCTGGGGTCGGTGTAACCAGCTGTCCCCATCTGTCCCCTTTTCTGGAAATTGTTGGATTTGTGCCAAGATCAGAACGAATTATTATTGTTGTTATAAAAATATATCTAGACAAAAGTTTTAAGAGCCAAATATAACCAAAAAATTCTCTAAATGTGTTTAGTAAAGAAAGATCACGTTCGCAAAGCACAGGTCGATGACATACGGGTGCGTTCGGGGTGACTACCTGCTACAAAAGAGTAGCTAAATCTCCCTCAAACGAAACACTTACCGTAGGACACCGAATAACGTATTTTATTGTGAACTATTCAAGTATTTTTGTGGACTATACGAGTATAATTGCTGTCTTTACTTGACTTATTGCGGTTCTTTTGCTCCTACCATCACCTTTCATCCTTTTCCGACGAGTTGTGTTCTAAAGCCCCGGGGGGTGGGGAAAATGCTGAGCGATATTTGTTGCAGTTCTTTACGTTCCCAGATCAAATCCCAGACTAACATTTTGTCTTCCATGGGTCGATTAAATAAGTAACAGTCAAGTCCTGGGATCGATCTAATCCACGAACCACCTCCCCATAAAATTTCAGGCCTTGTCTATTCGTAGAAAGAATTATTGTTATTATTATTATTATTACTAAGGTGGCGAACCTGCAGAATCCGTTTAGAGCCTCGCAGTGTTACCTCCGGGTCTTTACGTTCCCAGTTCGAACTCCACCGACGTCGACATCAATCCCCCCCACCAGCATCCCTGAAAACTGAGGCCCTTGTCCCTAAATCGGAAATTATTATTATTTGATATGCGACGACGAGAAGGTCATGGATGGAGAGACTTTTTGATTAAAGGCATGCTGTATCAATAAGAAGAACATAACGGAAAATAATACAAACAATAAATAATAATAATAATAGTAATTGCGTGTGTGTGTGTGTGTTGTATGAAGAACAAAGAAAGAAAAAACTTGGTTTTATACCCACCTTTGATTAAAAGTATGACAGGTAGGAACCAGGTGAGCAGCAGGGACGGAGATTAGTGAGGATTCGTGGGGAAGACGGAAATAACGGATGAAACCAAATAGGGTGGTAACATATAATATAGAGAGGAGGAAGGAATATATATATGTGGGTACATCATTGATTCTATTGTCTTGCCTCCATAACTTCAATAACACTGACCAGAGAGAGAGAGAGAGAGGAATGCTGCAATGACCATATATATATATATAGATATAGATATATGTATATATAAATGTGCCCACCCACACAGAGGAGAGGGGAAACTATTATCGTACAACAGTTGGGAGAGAGAGGAAAAGTTACGTTGTCATGAAAGAACTTAGCAAAGTTCGATCGATCGATTTTGCGGGAATTTAAGCGATTATATCATATATTTATTACTTTGTTAAGTGGTGTTGGTATATTTTGTGTGTGATTATAAAATAATGTCGTGAAATTCTAAGAGATTTGAGGGAGAATGGTGTCTTTTTTTGTTTGTTTGTGGAGTTTTTGTTGTTGATTTTTTTTCTTTAAGGTCGACGTTTTTGAAAGAAATCGGGAGAAAAGAAAATATGGCGAGAGAAAAAAAAGGGAAAGAGTGTTCTAAAGGAGAGGAAAAGTTTGATGAAAGCATGGTAAGAATTGTGGTTTGCGCCTGAAGACGGTAACGTGCCCCATTTTAACGTCGAGAAACAAATATGGACGTTGCTTTGAACGGAAACGGACACTGACGTCATTGACGTTTCCCTTACGTCACGACTCGGTGTGACACGTGAGCGTTGCGTTCCGCCAACCCCGTCGCGAGTTCGTCGCCGCCTTCGCCGTCATCGTCGTCGTTTTAACGAAGTCGTTGGGTGACGTTGGTTTTGAAAAGGAAGAGGAAAAGTAAGAGGAGAGAACAACAGAGAATGGTTGACCTCCTACCACACGGCTATGTCATGTGCTTGCTAGACTAGCCTCGTTGTGGAAACTGTATTGAACTCTTTCGGAAAGTTGAGGTTTTGAAGGAATATTGATTGATTTGCGGCGAGTTTGATAAAAGATAATAAAAATAAAGTTATCGTCGAAAGAAGTAAACATCCCACACGCAATTCTGATTTACAACGGAATCCATTTCATTTTTAGTCGAATAAATGAATCTCAGTAATTATTTTTTTAAAAGCCTAATATTTATTCTAGCGGTCTCTTGCGAACCTCTAAGTTACGGGGATGTCAAAAAAACCAACACCGGTTGTAGAGCGGTGGGAGACAGGCAGACACAAAGACATGCACGCACACACACGCACGCAAAACATATAATCGTCCTTTCTACTACAGGCACAAGGCCTGAAGTTTTTTGGGGGTGGGGAAGAGGCGAGTCGATTACATGGACCCAACTGGTACTTAATTTATCGATCCCGAAAGGATGAAAGGGAAAGTCGACCTCGGCGAAATTTGAACCCAGAACGTAGCAACGGGCGAAATACCTATTTCTTTACTACCCACAAGGGGCTAAACACAGAGGAGACAAACAAGGACAGATAGGCGGATTAAGTCGATTACATCGATCCCAGTGTGTAACTGGTACTTAATTTATCGACGCCGAAAGGATGAAAGGCAAAGTCGACCTCGGCGGAATTTGAACTCACAACGTAACGCAGACGAAATACCGCTAAGCATTTCGCCCGGCGTGCTAACGTTTCTGCCAGTTCGCCGCCTCAACAAACATGTAAGATATACACAGCGGACTTCTTTCACTTTCCATTTATCAACTCCACTCACAAGGCTTTAGTCGGCCCGAGGCTATAGTAAAAAACACTTGCTCGTCGTCGGGAAGTAGGTTTCTTACTACACAATTTATTATTGTTATTTATCTTTTTTGAAAACTCGCTGATGTTTACATATTTCAGTGAAAGATTGCACAAATGGCATCGTAAGTTAGGGTGTTGCAATCACAATCGTCAGGTAGTGGATTCGGTTCCCGGACCGAGCAGCGCGTTGTGTTCTTGAACAAAACAGTTCATAGCATGTCAGGCTGCAGGTGAGAGAGTGGTAGAATCGTTGGCGTGTCGGCAGAGATGCTTTATGAGTTATCTTCCAGCTGCCTACATTCTGGGTTCTAATCCCACCTGACTGGAGAAGGAAACAGGAAACTGTTCCAGTATTAGTCCCAAATCTAGTCATGGAAGTAATCTACTTGACGGTGGAAGTGGGGTAAGGGCCCTCCCAGGTCATATAGAGAGTGCTGGAGAAAGTTTACATGCACAGGACTTACCAAGGGCAGACAACCGCTCGACTCTTATCATATTTTACATTTATTTAATTTATTTAAATTATTTCATTTCGAAGTGTAAGCGTCTAGTTGAACAAGAATCTTCTGATATGGCTCAGGCCAACCAAAACTTTGTGAATGGGTGGGGTTGATGGAAACTGAAAGAAGCCCTTTGTATGAACATAAACCTGAAAAAAGAAATAAGTACTGAGATTAATTAAATCGACTAAACCCTTTAAGGCAGTGCTCTATCATGGCCACATGCCAATGACTGAAACAAGTAAAAAGATAGCCTCTTCTGGGCGCAATCGGTCCAATGTAGACACCTATACTTTGGCTTCTAGGAGAACCGGGTATGTCAGGTGATGCGCTGGCAGAGGGAATGGAAAGTAAGTGGGTTCTATGAATAAATGTGTGTTCTTTTATCTTATACTTGTTCACTCATTAGGCTACGATCATGCAGTGGGACTGAACTCGGAACCATGTGTTTCAAATATAAGATAGAAGCAGCGCTAGTGTAATAACATTATCAACCACACATACTTAACGTATATACCGGTTGGCTGCGATTTGACATGGTGGAGAAGACTCTCTCAAAGTGCCGGGTGTTAAAACACCTGAACGTTATGGACAGGCAAGATAACTCCCCTCTAATACCATCCAGGAGTGATGGACATTGATGCTTCGCCATTTTCGTGGCTTATCAACATCACGTAACCGAACAGGATCTGAGATGGATCATTTCATCAGTTCACGTGCAAACTATGTGTGGATGTGCCCGGACAATGCATACGAAAAAATAAATTCAGATATGAATTAACGCTGCTTCCATTTCCTTTCAGTAAAGGCAGATAAAGTAGGCTTAATGTATATTTACATGGAATATTAAATACAGAGTACGGAATGAAGTAAACGGAAGAAGTTATGTAATCGTTTTGTCTCGACAGCTGTTTCATGTGCACCACGGCTTATGCCGTAGACACATTCTTATGTAACAAGGGTGCATGATGTCTTAGGGGTGTGTAATAACATAGGTCCGAATTAATTTATTAAGCAGATCACCTTCATTGGAAGGAAGATTCCAAGGTCGTATTTTCATAAGTAAAGGTTTATAGAAAACATAATAGAGGTACTAAGGAAAATGTTCGAGGGAAGATAAGAAACGGTTAACGAGGCGGGGAAATTAAAGAGGAATTAGCAGAATGAAACTCAGAGAGAGGAGAGGTAAAGACTATTGTGCTCGCCTTAGAGTTGTTAGGTAGTTTGTTAAACAATACAGAAAAAAGGAGAGGCAACAGTAGCAAACGTCATTAAGGAGAAAGCAGGTTATAAAGGAAGAAAGACGGCGAACTGGCAGAAACGTTAGCACGCCGGGCGAGATGCTTAACAACATTTCGACTGCCGCTACGTTCTGAGTTCAAATTCCGCCGAGGTCGACTTTGCCTTTCATTCTTTCGGGGTCGATTAAATAAGTACCAGTTAGTAAAGGGACAAGCTAGTTTGTACAGTAAAAATTATGACGATTTCATGTAGTTGGAGAAAGTTTTGTAGCATTTGTGATAACATTCAAAAATTATGTCAGAGAATCGATTTAGCTTCGAGGTCTTGTTGTGGCGAAATATAGTGAGCGGTACGTGGCAACATACTGGACAAACGCACCAATCTGCTGTCGAGGAATTCCGCTGCAAACTATGGAACAGGACAGATTATAGAGTATGTCCTTATAGGGTATGTGGATTGCGAGGGATGTAGAAAACGAGGTAAATTTTCAGATTAACAGGTGTGCACGTTAGCGTTGCTTAAAATGAATCGTGGTTCCGATGTAAAACCAGTAATGACGTGGGCATATGGTTGTAACTATACATTTAAGCACATTATAGTACAAGCAATTCGTTCAATGGACACTTTGGGAGCATCCCTATCTGCCGAACCAAATTTAAGCTAATCTAGACTTAACTCTTTTGTTTTTTTATATTTTAAAGTTCCTCTAGAGTGAATGAATTCCCATCACTTGGATAATTTCAGTGTTCGACTTTGAGCCCTACAATTTCTAATTTGTACTTAAAAAAAAAAAAGACTTCTTCCAGGGGAGACTAATCTTTATAAATTACTTGTCCGGGTTATCTCCCCTGGTTATTCTTTTTTTGATTTTTAAAATTCAATACCTATTTCTTTACTACCCACAAGGGGCTAAAGACAGAGAGGACAAACAAGGACAGACAAATGGATTAAGTCGATTATATCGACCTCAGTGCATAACTGGTACTTAATTTATCGACCCCGAAAGGATGAAAGGCAAAGTCGAACCCGGCGGAATTTGAACTCAGAACGTAACGGCAGACGAAATACGGCTACGCATTTCGCCCGGCATGCTAACGATTCTGCCAGCTCGCAATACTCTTTAATTCCATTCTAAGCAGAAGTTTTCAACAGGTAGTTTGTATAGGTGAGATCTAGGTACAGGAGGTCAACCATTCTCTGTTGTTCTCTCCTCTTACTTTTCCTCTTCCTTTTCAAAACCAACGTCACCCAACGACTTCGTTAAAACGACGACGATGACGGCGAAGGCGGCGACGAACTCGCGACGGGGTTGGCGGAACGCAACGCTCACGTGTCACACCGAGTCGTGACGTAAGGAAACGTCAATGACGTCAGTGTCCGTTTCCGTTCAAAGCAACGTCCATATTTGTTTCTCGACGTTAAAATGGGGCACGTTACCGTCTTCAGGCGCAAACCACAATTCTTACCATGCTTTCATCAAACTTTTCCTCTCCTTTAGAACACTCTTTCCCTTTTTTTTTCTCGCCATATTTTCTTTTCTCCCGATTTCTTTCAAAAACGTCGACCTTAAAGAAAAAAATCAACAACAAAAACTCCACAAACAAACAAAAAAAGACACCATTCTCCCTCAAATCTCTTAGAATTTCACGACATTATTTTATAATCACACACAAAATATACCTACACCACTTAACAAAGTAATAAATATATGATATAATCGCTTAAATTCCCGCAAAATCGATCGATCGAACTTTGCTAAGTTCTTTCATGACAACGTAACTTTTCCTCTCTCTCCCAACTGTTGTACGATAATAGTTTCCCCTCTCCTCTGTGTGGGTGGGCACATTTATATATACATATATCTATATATATATATATATGGTCATTGCAGCATTCCTCTCTCTCTCTCTCTGGTCAGTGTTGTTATTGAAGTTATGGAGGCAAGACAATAGAATCAATGATGTACCCACATATATATATTCCTTCCTCCTCTCTGTATTATATGTTACCACCCTATTTGGTTTCATCCGTTATTTCCGTCTTCCCCACGAATCCTCACTAATCTCCGTCCCTGCTGCTCACCTGGTCTCTACCTGTCATACTTTTAATCAAAGGTGGGTATAAAACCAAGTTTTTTCTTTCTTTGTTCTTCATATAACACACACACACACATGCAATTACTATTATTATTATTTATTGTTTGTATTATTTTCCGTTATGTTCTTATTGATACAGCATGCCTTTAATCGAAAAGTCTCTCCATCCATGACCTTCTCGTCGTTGCATATCAAATAATAATTTCCGATTAAGGACAAGGGCCTCAGTTTTCAGGGATGCTGGGGGAGAGGGATTGATGTCGACGTCGGTGGAGTTTGAACTGGGAACGTAAAGACCCGGAGGTAACACTGCGAGGCTCTAAACGGATTCTGCAGGTTCGCCACCTTCATAATAATAATAATAATAACAATAATTCTTTCTACGAATAGACAAGGCCTGACATTTTATGGGGAGGTGGTTAGTGGATTAGATCGATCCCAGTACTTGACTGTTACTTATTTAATCGACCCATGGAAGACAAAATGTTAGTCTGGGATTTGATCTGAGAACCTAAAGAACTGCAACAAATATCGCTCAGCATTTTCCCCCACCCCCGGGGCTTTAGAACACAACTCGTCGGAAAAGGATGAAAGGTGATGGTAGGAGCAAAAGAACCGCAATAAGTCAAGTAAAGACAGCAATTATACTCGTATAGTCCACCAAAATACTTGAATAGTTCACAATAAAATACGTTATTCGGTGTCCTACGGTAAGAGTTTCGTTTGAGGGAGATTTAGCTACTCTTTTGTAGCAGGTAGTGACCCCGAACGCACCCGTATGTCATCGACCTGTGCTTTGCGAACGTGATCTTTCTTTACTAAACACATTTAGAGAATTTTTTGGTTATATTTGGCTCTTAAAACTTTTGTCTAGATATATTTTTATAACAACAATAATAATAATTCGTTCTGATCTTGGCACAAATCCAACAATTTCCAGAAAAGGGGACAGATGGGGACAGCTGGTTACACCGACCCCAGGACTTGACCGCTATTTCATTTTATCGTCCCGGAAAGGACGAAAGGCAGAGTTGTGGAACAACAACAACAACAATAAATGTGCAAGCAAGCACTTGTTACCTTCACACCTATCATGGAATTTAAACAACTCTTCTTCTGCCTAGAGTTGTGTTTTCTTCCCGTCTGCTTCCTCACCGAGGAATGAGAAATAACAGTTGTTATTTCTAACACAGGCAGAAGGCCAGATTTTTTTCTTTTTTTTTCTTTTGCAGGAAGGGTAGCAGTTGTTTATAGCACTTTATTTTATTGACCCAGAAAGTAGGGAAAAAAACAATTTTGAGACATGGGCTGGATTTGAACATAAAAAAGCAGAATAAACTACCGGAGAGTAACCGTAAGGGTCAAACTAAAGCGTTTTTAGCCCGTTATAAAAAGAAAATTATAAAAGTGATAATGATTTCAACTGGCAACAAAAGACCGTATTTTAACGTGTATAAGGAACCCCCTAATTTTGGGGTTCTTAAAATTTGGAAAAAATAAAGGATTATAATACTATCCGTGTGTAAGAAACTCCCATATTTTTTAAAACTAAGTTTTGACAAAAATAGATTCCTTATACACGTTAAAATACGGTAATATGTTGATATCAGTGCTTTGCTGGAATTTATTTTATGAAAGGCGAAATGCTTAGCAGTATTTCGTCTGTCTTTTATGTTCTGAGTTCAAATTCCGCCGTGGTCGACTTTGCCTTGTATCCTTTTGGGGTCGATAAGTACCAGTTACGCACTGGAGTCGATCTAAACGACTGGCCCCCTCTCCAAAAATTTCAGTCCTTCTGCCTAGATTAGAAAAGATATTTATCTTATGAAACCCTAGAAGGGTGACTGCAAAAAGCCAGCCTTGGTAGTATTTGAACTAAGAACCAGGAAAGAGCCAAAAGAAATGCCACTAAGCAATTTGTCTGACATGCTAAAGATTTTTTTGCTAGTTTGCCAATTAATAATAATACTGTATGCCCTGATGCAGTACCAGGCTGTGGTTCTCGTGGCTTCTGATCATAATTGATTGGAAGTGTTAACATGTACATGTTTTATCTTGATGTAAAAGATGGGCTACAGCAAATATTCTGCTCAATACCACAGATTTGCTTGTCAGCTGCTTAACTGTAACCAGTTGTGCATGTCACTTAATGGCTGATGCTATGTGCATCTCTTATCACAAGCAGAAATAGTGGGGAAGCCTCATAACCATGTGTTGAGAAGTGTTTCACCCATCATCCTTAACCCTTATTCAGGGATGTTTTAAGCAGGATGAACTCGACCTGAAGAAAATTATAAGTGGGTTCCACCTGTGAGGTCATGTGCTGCTCATCTTGATATGAGGTCACCATGTCACACACATGGTTTTTATGTATGTGCCTGGTGTATCCTTATCAGATAGTATATAGGGCTTCGTATATTTGTACCCCACCATCACTTTGATGGCATGCATTGCTCTCATCGTCATAATAATTTTTAAATTTTGGCACAAGGCCAGGAATTTTAGAGATAGAGAATAAATCAATTAAATTGACTCCAAGTTCTTCACTGGTACTTATTATCGACCCCAAAACAAGGATGGGCAGATCTTGTATGCTATGTTCCTTTAATGCCCTAAACATTTTCCCCTTGAATATGCTGTGCATCTTTTATACCATCAATTATGGTAATTCCTGTATTGCCATGTAGTCCAGCACGGTTCTTGCTTCACACTTTCTTTAACTGCATTTTAACAAGTAGCCTGTCTATGTATTCCTATAAATTTTCAATATAATCAAGATTTTCAAAGTATTTAGTGAAAAACCTGTAAATTTATGTATTGGTATATATATTATGTTGGTGTTGACCAATTGAAATCTCATGTAATTCGGTTTCTATTTAAACACTTTGCCCCTGGCAGCTCCTCTATGCTGATGACCTGATCTCATAGCAGAATCACTACCAGAACTAGAAAAGAAATTTCGGGTGTGGAAGCAAGGGTTAGAATCAAAGGGCCTTAGAGTAATGTAGCAAAGACCAAAGTTATATTAAGCAGAATGGCGAACTCAGCACACACACCCTCGGGCAGGTGGCCCTGCTCGATCTGTAGGAAAGGTGTAGGTAGAAACTCCATAAGATGTACCCAGTGTAAGCTATGGACGCATAAGAGGTGCAGCAACATCAAAGGGAAATTAACTGATAAGATAGCTTTCATGTGCGGCCAATGCACAGGGACAATAGACACCACAGATACTCAGAAAACAGATTCCATCACACTCCAGGGGAAGAAACTAGAAGTATTTGATAGTTTCCGCTACCTGGGTGACCAAGTTAGTAGTGGAGGTGGATGCTCAGAGAGTGTCACCACTAGAATACGAATAGCCTGGGCTAAGTTTAGAAAGCTCCTACCCCTACTGGCGACAAAGGGTCTCTCACTCAGAGTGAAAGGTAGATTGTATGATGCATGTGTGCGAACTGCCATGCTTCACGGTAGTGAAACATGGGCCGTGACTGCAGAGGACATGCGTAGACTTGAAAGAAATGAAGTTAGCATGATCTGCTGGATGTGTAATGCCAGTGTGCGCACACGACAGAGGGTAAGCACCGTGAGAGAAATGCTGGACATAAGGAGCATCAGATGTGGTGTGCAAGAGCGACGCTTGCAATGGTATGGTCATGTACTGTGGATGGACGAGGAAAGTTGTGTGAAGAAGTGCCGCTCCCAAACAGTTAAAGGTATCAGGGGGAGAGGTAGACCCAGGAAGACATGGGATGAGGTAGTCAAGCATGACCTCAGAGCGTTGGGCCTCATAGAGGCAATGGCGAAGGACTGAGATCTCTGAAGATATGCTGTGACTGCAAAGACCTGGGCTGCTTCCTGCACCAGTTCCACATAGCCCCTGCCCATTCAAAGTACCTTGGATTCCAGAACATCCCGCTGTGCTTGAGACCTATTGAGTCAAGTACATGAACATCGAAATAAATATCAATGGAAATAGTAGTTGTGATACCTGTGCCGGTGGCATGTAAAAAGCACCATCCAAACATGGCTGATGCCAGCGCTGCCTTGACTGGCTTCTGTGTCGGTGGCACATAAAAAGCACCATCCAAACGTGGCCGATGCCAGCGCCGCCGTGACTGGCTTCCGTGCAGTCACTGGCTTCCCAGACCCCGGTCGAACCGTCCAACCCGTGCTAGCGTGGAAAACGGATGTTAAACGATGATGATGATACCAAACCATCTGACATTGCCCCTGGCTTTATGGTACAGACTTCCCATTTTAAAATCATCTAAGTTAAAACTTTCCATTTAAATTTCATGTTAATTTATGTTGGAAACAACAACTTAAAAATGACAAAGTTAATTCATTAAATTCTTTGTTATTTAAAAGAAAGTTAATGTGTAAAGTGAAATAATGTATTTCAACAGAAATGTGGTAACTCAAAGGTTAAATATCTCAGTATTGTCTTAGAAACAAGCTTGATAGTTAAATGCATAAAAGAATAAATTGTCTTCATTTAGAGCATGGACTAATGTCTTAGGATAACCCCTATGAAGACAGTTAAGCCATCATCACGATTGTCTTTTCTTGTCTTGAGACTGCATTCACCCGGGGTGTGATGAGCTGGCTTCATTTATCCTCAATGCTGCATCTCTCACAAACGCTGACCAGACCTAGCGATTTGGGGCTAACGACCATATGATCTCCAACCACTCCTTATTCCAGCGGTGAATGCCGTAGATATGGGGTCTAGGTTGGGTTCCAGATCAGCCTTGACTATCATCAGCCAGGTTTTGCGTTGTCCACCACAACCGCTTTCGCCAACCCTGAAGGGGAGCTGGGGCAATTGCTTCGTAGATGAATTCTCCTGGTTGATGATGGAGGGCATGACCCAGCCAACGCAGACGTCTCGTTAGAATGACTTGTTGGAGGGAGGTGATTTTGCACTGTTGTCGCACCGAATTGTTGGAGACAAAGTGATGCCATCGGACATGAAAGATGCGGCGTAGACAGAGGTGATCGAAGGATTCTAGTTACTTAATATCTTCCACCCTCATCGGCCATGACTCGCTGCCGTAAAGGAGACTTGTTCTCACTAGGGAACTCATTAGCTTCATTGGTTGAAGTTAATGAGTTGTTTCAGACAGCAAGCTGGCAGAATTATTAGCTCACTGGTCAAAATGCTTAGCACCATTTCATTCGTCTTTATATTCTAAGTTGAAGTTGGTTGAAAAAAGAAATAGCAGTTATGCACTGGGGAGGTTGATGTGATCGACCTGACCCTCCCTTGTGTCAAAATTTGAAACTGAATTTAATGGGTTGTTTGTTGTGGAAGGGTATCCAGCTGTAGAAATCATGCCGAAGCATACACTGGAACACAGCACAGTCCTCTGGCTAGTTGGGTGGTCCTGTCAAGCCATCCAATCCATGCCAATATCCAGGGTATCCACCCTCCCCCAATGTACTCTTTAAATGACAATAAATGCATTGTTGATTGTCTTAGAAACAAGATTGATGGTTAAATGCATAAAAGGATAAATCAACTTCATTTAGAGCATGGTTTAATGTTCACATGTAACATTTCCAACGGACTCCCTTCAAAATGCGACGGGTGCTTGATTTAGGGATTCCGCTCTCATGAGTCATTTGTCATACAAAAACTTGTGGGGAACAGTGAAGGGTTTCCAGCAATTCTTTTTCCTTTAGGACAATTCCTTTTCTCTTACTTTCTTGGATGTTCCTTATGGATGTCATGCACAGTTCCATCTGATTCAAACTTATCTTGGATGCGAGCAGTGTTGCATTGCACTGGTGGATCTTTCTGAAAATCACTTCAAATTGTCTTAGCACTTCCACGATGTTTCAATGCTTCCAAGTCGCACTTTTTCATGAATTTTCTCCTTCAAATCTTTGTCATACTTCTGCCATTATTAGGATCAATTTGATCCAAAAAGAAATGAAAAATCCAGTGAGTTATGGAGAGTCAAAATGCGAGTACATTTTTTTGGCACACCCTGTAGAAGACAGACATTAAATGATGATGATGATGATCCTTTTGATTGAAATTGCATTCAATATTTCGTTGCAGCCAAAAATGGCGAACGGACAGAATTGTTAGCACAGCAGGCAAAATGTATAATGGTATTTTGTATATTAAAGCAGCGAGCTGGCAGAAACGTTAACGCACCTGGCTAAATACTTAGCGGTATTTCGTCTGCCATTACGTTCTGAGTTCAAATTCCGCTGAAGTTGACTTTGCCTTTCATCCTTTCGGGGTCAATAAATTAAGTACCAGTTACGCACTGGGGTCGATGTAATCAACTTAATCCGTCTGTCTGTCCTAGTTTGTCCTCTTGTGGGTAGTAAAGAAATAGGTATTTTGTTTGTCTTTATGTGCTGAGTTTAAATTTTGCTGAGGTTTTGCCTTTTAAACTTTTGCGATCAACTTTGCCTTTCTTCCTTTCAATAAAATGAGTACAGGGGTGGTCATTGACTTGCCCAGTCCCACCAAATTGCTGGCCCTGTACCAAAACTTGATAGCAATGCTTCATTGCAGCCTATTGAAAATGTATTTATCTAACAGCTTCTACTTGTTATCTTAGTAAAACTCAATTCTCTCTTACAGATGACTGAAGATAGTGCAGGGGTGATAACAGTCACCTGTGGAAATTTGGTTGGCAAACTACATATGGAGAAATTTATTTGTCCTGGCATTCACCGAGAATGTATTGAGTATGAAGGTCGTTTTATCTCTCCGAAACTGTTTTCTGTCATGGGCGAGAAAGAAAAGCTGAAAGACTGGAAGAATGCTGTTCGAATGAATGGCATCCAACTCAGGTATTTCATCTTTGATCTGTTTCATTAACCTTTTCGTTACCAAACCGCCCAAACCCGCCCGAATTTACCTATTCATATTTAAATGAGAATATCAGAGCAAATCTCTTTAGTACATTCGTGAAAACATGTGATTATGCTTTGTAAACAGTTAATCTACAGTTTTGTACAACGATCGACGTGTAATTTTAATTCCCTGAATTTTGGGAGATTTTTTTCGGCATCGATTTTTCTTCAACTTTGAAAATGGATAGGAGTTTCATGTTATCAAGCATTGATTCCGAATTGGAAAATTTGTGAAACAAATACTGGGTACTGTTGTGGATTTAGTTTTTATACAGGGAAACTAATGTTAGTCAGCATGACTTAGGGTATGATGTGGTCTGGACGTTATTGTTTGAAGTGATCAATGCGGAAACAAACTTACGCTGAATGTAAACAAACACAAAATGGGGGTTCAGATTTCGGAAAATTTGTGAAGCAAATACTGAGTACTGCGTGGATTTAGTTTTTATACAGGGAAAATAATGTTAGTCAGCATGGCCTAGGGAACGATGTGGTCTGGAATTTATCACTTCCATACCATAACCAGGGCCGTATATTATTTTTTGACCGATTTCTTTAGTTCAGTCAAATTTACGGTGGATTCCAGTATTTCACTTTATTCCACCTTTATGGTACACCTGTTGTGCACTAAATTCAACAGATGATATAGTGATGTGCACAATTCTTCTTTATCAAAATTTTGTTGCATACCCATTTGAATATTAGCTGATGATTCATTTTCTATGGTGATGTTTAAACAAAATTTTAATATTTTTACCTTTTGCTCAATTAAAAATTTTAATATTTTTACCTTTTTGCTCAATTTACGTGGATTTACCTGTAATTAAAGTCACTTTGAGACAAAAGTTATGCAATAGAATTGATTAAGAACCCTTTCTTTAATTATGTTCCAAATATCACATTAATATGTTGATAAGTAAAAAAGTTACAGTTATTTAATGAAACAAGCCTAGATTCATGATTATTTTAGAATTTAATTGAAACTCATGAGTGTATTTCGGTCAGAAATATAGTAACGAAAGGGTTAAAGTTTTTTATCACAGTTTTTACCTTATTTGGAATGGAGGCACCACCTTGAAGAATTTTTAGTCGAATGAACGAATCAATTCCAGTACTTTTTTTTTTCAAAGCCTGGTACTTATTCTATCAGTCTCTTTTGCTGAAGCACTAAGTTACAGGACCATAAACACAAACACATACACAATGGTCTTTCAGTTTCTGTCTACCAAATCCACTCACAAAGCTTTGGCCTGCCTGAGGCTATAGTAGAAGACACTTGTGCAAGCTGCCATGCAGTGGAACTGAACCCGGAACCATGTGGTTGGGAAGCAAGCTTCTTATCACACAGCCACATGTTAATCTATTCTAAGAAATTTAATGATATCAATGCAGTGATGCTTCATGTTTATAAACAAGCAAAGTTTTGGGAAATTAAAGAATCTCTTTGTATAGAATTTATTGATTTGTATACTTTGCTGATACAAACAACACTTAATAGTCAAGACATCACTTTTACCATTTTTATGTCTCAAGCTGCCCCTCCACTCCTGGTCCTCACTTACTACATTCACTTCTACCCCCATCTCTACTCTTGCACATAGCTAAGTGGTTAGGGTGCTCAGCTTACGATTGTAAGCTTGTGAGTTTGATACCTGGCAGTATAGTGTTTCCTTGAGCAAGACACTTTACTCCACGTTGCTCCAGTCCACTCAGCTGGCAAAAATGAGCTGCAGCTGTAATTCAAAGGGCCAGCCTTGTCTCGTTCCATGTCAGGCTGAATCTTCCAGAGAACTACATTAAGGGTCCCTGTGTCTGTGGCGAGCTGGCAGAATCATTAACACGCCGGGCGAAATCCTTAGCGGTATTTTGTCTGCCGCAACGTTCTGAGTTCAAATTCCGCCGAGGTCGACTTTGCCTTTCATCCTCTCGGGGTCGATAAATTAAGTACCAGTTATGCACTGGGGTCTATCTAATCGACTTAATCCGTTTGTCTGTCCTTGCTTGTCCTCTCTGTGTTTAGCCCCTTGTGGGTAGTAAAGAAATAGGTACCTGTGTCTGTGGAGTGCTCAGCATCTTACACATTATTATATTGTGTGTATGTATTTGTGTGTGTGTGTATCCTAGTCTTGACATCATGTGGTGTTTGTAGGAAAAGCATTTGGGCTGTAGAAAATCTGCCTCAACAAATTCTGGGTACTATTAGCGAACAGTGGTCCCGGTGTGTGCACACGCGCATCCGCAGTAGCTAGTCGTAAGTAGTCAATCTTAAATAATTTTTAAAACTAAGTAAATAAATTATTTTTATAAACAAACTAAGGTTAGGGTTAAAAAGTCATTGTTGGATCGACTACTTATGAAGAGCTAGCGCGGATGCACGTGTGCACGCACCAGGACCACTGTTCACTAGTAGTACCCAATTCTGTGTGGCCCATTCAGGCTTGGAAAAGTAGATGTTACATAATAATGATGATGATAATACAAATGTATAAAGTGGTGTAGAGTTGTTCTAAATGTCTTCACTTTCATTCCCTTCAGGAAGTACATTGAATCAGGACAGTTGGATTTTACTAATCACCAAGAGATGTGTACAGGTCGCTGTGTACCGCACGCACCTTTGAAGACAATGGTATTTGATGATGGCACTTTGGCCCCAATCTCAACTCTGCTGGCAGAGACTGGGATTAGCATTAAAGAAAACAATTATCTCTATGTTTCTGAACAGACTTCTGGCAAAATTGCTGAAGCAGTAGGAAGTCAGTATACGTATGTTAATCAATCTCAAAACCAAGATGACCCCGATGTCAAACCAAGTGTACAGGTTCTGCATAGAGCTGTGACAGCTGAAAACACTGAAGAACAACAACAACAACAGCAGCAACAACAACAACAACCACCTGATGGTATGTAATTTGCTATTTATTAACTAATGAACATCTATCCTTGTGCCTCTTAATCTTTCAAACGCTCAACTGGCACAAAGCCACTCCTGCTTCAATACGATTTCCCGTGTCCTCCAAGCCAAGAAGTTTTGCCTTGCAAATTGCTTGGTGACCCTGTTGGTGTTGGTGCCATGAAGGGCATCCAGCTGTAGAAACCATGCAAGAACAGACAATGGAGCCTGGTGCAATTCCAGCCTTACCAACTCCTATCAAACTGCCCAACCCATTCCAGCATAGAACAATGACATTAAATGATGATGATGATGATGATCACTTCTGGTTCCTTTTTATTAGGCAATCTACCATAGAACCTAACTCTTTCCTCTTTCTTTTTGTTTGTTTTGTTTAAGCTCTGCTTCTTCTAGAAATTCACATCTTTTAATCTTTTACTTGTTTCAGTCATTGGACTGTGGCCATGCAAGGGTTACTACCTTAAAGGGTATTTTTAGTTGAACTAATTAACCCCAGTACTTTAACTCTTGTACTTATTCTATCATTGACTCATGACAAACCACTTACAGGGATGTTAACAAACCAACACTGGCTCTTAATGAGTGCTAGGGGACAAACACAAAGATGCACACACACACACACATATATATTGGGTCATCCCATAAATAACAGTTATTTCAATTGGATGAACTAAAAGTCGGAGGACAGGATAAACTACCTGCATCAACTTGCTATAAAAGCAGGTAGTAATTTTACCTTGTGCTTATTCTTGGTGCAAATTTTGAAGAGTACTTTTTTCAGGAAACCTTTGGTCCCCTTGTGAGTCTACTTCGGTAGGTGGAAACTGTGTAGAGCCAATCAAATAATGTATTTTAATTACTATATTACACTGGGTGTAGTTAAGGCAGTGAGCTAGCAGAAACGTTGGCACGCCGGACGAAATTCTTAGTGGTATTTCGTCTGCCGTTACGTTGAGAGTTCAAATTCCGCCGAGGTCGACTTTGCCTTTCATCCTTTCGGGGTCGATTAAATAAGTACCAGTTACGCACTGGGGTCAATGTAATCAACTTAATCCCTTTGTCCTTGTTTGTTCCCTCTATGTTTAGCCCCTTGTGGGCAATAAAGAAATACATATTAGACTGGGTGTAGGCGTGGCTGTGTGGTATGAAGTTTGCTTTCCAATCACACGGTTCCAGGTTCACTCCCACTGTGTGGTACTTTGGACAGATGTCATCTACTATAGCTTCAGCCTGACTGAAACCCTGCTCTGGATGGACTGATTTAATAGACGGAAACTGAAAGAAGCCTGTTGTATCTATGTGTGTGTGTGTTTGTCACCCACCATCACTTGACAACTGGTGTTGATTTGTTTGTCTCCATAACTTAGCAGTTCAGCAAAAGAACCGATGGAATAAGTACCAGGCTTAAGATGAAAAGTACTGGGGTCAAACAAATCGACCCCAGTACTAAAATTTCTTCAAGGAGGTGCTTCAGCATGGCCACAGTCTAATAACTGAAACAAATAAAAGATAAAAGATATTCTTTTCTACTCTAGGCACAAGGCCTGAAATTTTTTGGGGGAAGGGGTCAGTCGATAAGATTGACCCTCAGTACACAACTGGTATTTAATTTATTGACCACGAAAGGATGAAAGGCAAAGTTGACCTTGGTGGAATTTGAACTCAGAACATAAAGACATGAAAACTGCTAAGCATTTCCCCCAGGGTGCTCACGTTTCTGCCAGCGTGCTGCCTCAAAAGATAAAAGATATTATCACAAGAATGGTTTCCTGCTGGGGTTTATTATTTTCTTACAATCTTTCCAAAAGTGAATTGTTTTCGCCTTCTGTTGAAAGGCTGTCCTAATTGTCAAATGCTTGAAGCATTTTTTAACTGGATGTTTGTTGATTTTTGACAACAGTGATTCAATTTTTTGATCCATGGGATTTCTTCTCCTTCACTTTGAATGGGTTTCCACTTGATAGATGGGTCTTCTCCCTGACTGTTCATTGAATTAACAGCCAAGTAGTGTTGGAGGCACAAAACAGCACTCAGTACACCAGTACACACTGTAAAGTGGTTGGCATTAGGAAGGGCATTTGGCCAAAGAAGCTTTGCCAAAGCTGCAATTGAAGGGCAATGCAGCCCTGTGGCTTGCCAAATCCTGTTGAACCAACCACACACACGATGAGCTTCTTTCTGTGTCTGCCTATCAAATCCACTCACAAAGCATTTTTGTCAACCCTGTGTTATAGTAGAAGACACTTGCCCAAGGTGCCCAACAGTGGAACTGAACCTAGAACCATGTAGTTGGGAAGCAAGCTTCTTATTCACACAACCACTCCTTTCTAGTTTCCATGAAGATTATTTTCTTTACTTCTCCTTGTTTTACATATTTCACGTCCTTAATTAAAGCAATTTCTAAAAATTCTTTGCAGCCCCTTGAAGCCTCAATCTTCAGGGCCTTGAGTTGTTTCTTGAATACAACATTTAAAGGAAGATATTTGGTTCCTTAGTTTGTTTGGTTTATCCTTTTGAAAAAGGTTTACTGTGGAATGTATTTTGAACACTTCAGTTGCGGACACTTGACATTTCATGTCAAGTGCCAAATTAAATATTCTATACTTCAGTGCTGTGCTTATCTCAAAAACTCTTTTTGTTTTAATAAGTCAAAATGAGTTTTTTTTTGTTTTGTTTCTTTCTTTTTGCAGTTTTACAGACATTTCCTCGTTCTAGTACTACTGTTGTGATGGTGTATGTTGGAGCACAGCCCAGTGGCTCTGGTAAGATTTGAGCTCACGACTGTGATCATCGCTCTAGTAGCTTAACCACATAGCCAATGTACTTCATCGACTAACAACTGTTCTTGTTTCATGAAATACTTACCAAGACACATTCTCACACTGATAAATAAACTCCTTAGTATCTCTATTATTCAGAGATTGTTATTAATCACCATCATCATTTGGCACATGTAGTCGTGATCCCTGTGCCAGTGGCACGTAAAAAGCACCTTCCAAACGTGACTGATGCCAGCGCCGCCTTGACTGGCTTCTGTGCCGGTGGCACAAAAGCACCAACCGATCGTGGCCGTTGCCAGCCTTCCCTGGCACATAAAAAGCACCCGCCTCACTCACAAAGTGATTGGTGTTAGTAAGGGCATCCAGCTGTAGAAACACTGCCAGATCAGATTGGACCCTGGTCGAATCGTCCAACCCGTGCTAGCACGGAAAACGGACGTTAAACAATGATGATGATGAAAAGCAATGACATTTGAACACCTGGAGGTTTGCTTTTCTATGTTAGTCTGTTTTACTGGCATTGACTAAGCTAAAGATATCTTAGTGGTTTTTGTATTGAGGGAAAATACTAATGAAAGCTAAACGAACCAACTGAGTTGATTGGAGACAAATTAGAATGTCATCTTTGCCATCATTGTTTGCTTTCCATGCTGTCAGGAGTTAGAGGGGTTGCCACAGTTTGCAGAATTACTACCCTCTTTGACATAGTTGCAGGAAAGCACCTTGTTCTTGTATTTTGTACTGGCAAGGTATCTATGGTTGGATGTACTTCAATCATTTTACCGAATGTACTGGGTGCATTTTATCATGGTGCCAGCTCTAGGCAGGTTGTTATGTCCTCAGTAAGAATAAAGGGTCCTTTCAACCTTAGGATACCCCTGCTTGTTTACCGACCTCTTTGCAGAGTGAATGGGGTACAGTTTATGATGGCACCAGCACCAGTGAGGTTACCTTCTACTCAGCAAAACTGTTGCAAATCTCAGTTCTCTCTCCCTCTCCATATTTCTCTGCTTTATTTTGTGCAACAAAGCAAACAACAAACATAATCTACAAAGTGTGGGAGGATTGATGGAAACAAACTAATATAACATCACCATCATTGTCATCATCACTTTAACGTCTGTTTTGTGACGTGTCTATGTCTGTGTCATTGTTTTGACATTGTGTGCTGTTGCAAATGAGCATCATTTTGGTACAGTTTTTCCATGAAAAAATATCTGGCTATGGGGAGGTGCATGGCTTCGTGGTTAGGGTGTGGGATTCATGATTGTAAGATTGTGGTTTCGATTCCTGGACCAGACCATGCATTGTGTTCTTGACCAAAATATTTCGTTTTACGTTGCTCCGGTCAGCTGGCAGGAATGAGCAATCCTGTGGTGGACCAGGAGGAATATATTTGCCAGAGAAACTGGGAAACCAGTCCTATGCTCCTGACGGAGTAATATGGACTAACTGATGGGGAAATATTATGTTGCTTGGAAACAGGTTAGGGTTGGCAACAGGAAGTGCACCCAGCCTTAGAATCTGCCTCAGTGAACTTCATCTAAAGCCCTCAGATGTCTTTATTCCTTACTCTTCGCTTAGAATACTCAAAATAATTTCATTACATTCAATCTCTTTTTTTCTTTTTGTAATCACCAGGCAGGTCTGTGTGGTTAGGAAGTGTGCTTTGCAAGTGTGTGATCTCAGGTTCAATTCCAGTGCACAACACCTTAGTTTAATTGTCGTCCACCACAGCCTCAGGTCAACGAAGTGAAAGTGTGTGGCTTCATGGTTAAAGTTTTCAGGTGACAATCGTAAGGTCATGAGTTCAATATCCAGCACCACATTGTATCCTTAGGCAAGACACTTTATTTCACATTGCTCCAATCCATTCAGCTTACGAAAATGAGTTGTACCTGTGATTCAAAGGGGTCAGTCGTGACAGTCTGTGACACACTGAATCTCCTTGAAAACTACATTGAGGATGCGTGTGTCTGTGGAGTACTCAGCCACTTGCACATTAATTTCCCCATTAGGCCGTTCCATTGATTCTATCAACTGAATCTCTACTTGTTGTAACTGATGCAAAGCCAGTTACGTCAACCAAATCTTTCATCATCATCGTTTAACGTCCGCCTTCCATGCTGTCATGGGTTGGACGATTTTGACCGAGGACTGGCAAACCAGATGGCCGCACCAGGCTCCAATCTTGATCTGGCAGAGTTTCGACAGCTGGATGCCCTTCCTAACGCCAACCACTCCGAGAGTGAAGTGGGTGCTTTTTATGTGCCACCGGCACAGGGCCAGTCAGTCAGTACTAGCAATGACCTCGCTCGAATCTTTTTACACATGCCACCGGCACAGGTGCCAGTAAGGCGACGTTGGTAACGATCACGCTCGAATGGTGCCTTTTACGTGCCACCAGCACGGAGAGTAAACTATGAAATCCTTTGGAAGGACTAATCTCGTTCTTGCGGGGTAGACTTTAGCTTCTGGTTTAGCACTACCACCACTTGGCTTTTGGGTGTCTTTGTTTGTGTCCATTCTGTGCCAGTGCCCAGGCCAGATCTTTCAAATGACAACTTCCTTTCTTTCTCCTATCAGTCTTGCAAAGGATCATGGGTGCTACTCTTCTCTGGCTAAATCAGTGGTCCTCAGCCATTTTTTTAACCTATGGACCCCTTTGATTCCTATTTTAAGAAATCTTACTGTATTTTTATAATTAAATATTACTAGGGATTGTATAAAAATATTAAAATATTTTGTGTCTTGTAGAATTATAACCAACTTATTGCAGTTAAATTTTAAATAACAAACTCTTATATAGACCCCCAAGGGTCATATGAAAACCACTGGGCTAAACCATTAAAAATAAACAAGTGAAATAGTCCAGAAGAATTTTTTGAATTCTCTTACAGTTGATTCTAATATTCTATTCTAAATTTATTTTTACATTCTAAATTCTATTACATTTTCATTTATATATATATATATATATATATATATATATATATATATATATATATATATATATACATCTTAGGAATCAAACTTTCCATTGAGTGTATAATTGTTTACTGTTACTCCTTGAAGAAATGAAGTTCTTGTTTTTTGTCTCTTGTAGAAAGTCAACTGTTTTGGAAAGGAATAATTGAGCTCGGACTTGCTGATGAAATATTTCGGGAAATCAAGACCACCTTGGACAATCTAAAACATAATCTCATTCGAAACCAATGTCCACTTGAAGGTAAGTTTAACTTTGTTATAAATCAATGTCAGATCAGTCTAAACCAGTGTTTCTCAACATTTTTACCCTTGCATAACCCTTAAATACTCCATGAGTGTAATAGGGTGCTGTTTACGTGCCACCGGTACAGGGATCACAACTACAATTTCCATTGATTTTTTTATGTTGATGTACTTGACTCAATAGGTCTCCTCAAGCACAGGGTCGAAACGGTGTTTCTTTACTTGCCACCTGCACAGGAGTCAGTCCAGCGGCACTGGCAACTGCAGGGTGCCAGTCGTAGGACTTGGATGGGAAATAAAAGAACTCCTACTTGAAAACCGGGTAAGGCTTGATGACAGGAAGGCTGTCTGGTTGCAGAGCACTGCCTCAGTTAATGTAAGATGTCAAAGCCTGGAAAAAGAAGAGACAAAAAAAGACATAAAACAAATTGAGAAAGAATTTCTTTTCTGGTATCAAAACCTTCAAGTCTGTTTTATTACTGAAAATTGATTTGAAGAATAATAATAACATTGTAATATCATTCCATATCATTGCAAGACCGTTAGTATGCTGGGCAAAATGCTTAACTGCATTTCATGTTTGTAGATTCTGAGTTCAAATGCTACCAGGGTCGGTGTAATCCACTTTCCACTGCTCTGAAATTGCTGGCCTTGTGTCAAAATACTTCACAGTATTTCGTCCATCTTGACGTTCTGAGTTCAAATTCGGCTAAAGCTGACTTTGCCTTTCATCCTTTTGCGGTCGATAAAGTAAGTACCAGTTGTGTACTGGGGTCGATGTAATCTATTTCTTTACTACCCACAAGGGGCTAAACATAGAAGGAACAAACAAGGACAGACAAACGGATTAAGTCGATTATATCGACCCCAGTACGCAACTGGTACTTAATTTATCGACCCCGAAAGGATGAACGGCAAAGTCGACCTGGGCGGAATTTGAATTCAGAACGTAACAGCAGACGAAATACGGCTACGCATCTCGCCCGGCGTGCTAACGTTTCTGCCAGCTCGCCTGGGATCGATGTAATCGACTTATCTCCTTCCCCCAAATTGCTGACCTTGTGCCAAAATTTGAAACCAGTGTTAATCCATATGCTCTATTGTGAATTGCAGAGGTACGGAAGGTTTCAAGAGTTGCCAGTGAACTGGGTTTGACATCAAAACTGAAACACTGGTTGGCAGCTCATAAAACTGACATGGAACGACAGAAAGAGAAACTTGATAAAGAAATGGAAGGTAAAGTGTCTACATTCTTTGTTGGTATTGGTTTGAAATTTGTAAGTTTAGGTTTTTCGTTGGGGGGGGGGGGTTGATTCAAGCTGTTATTGTGGTAATTAAAAAGAAAAATGTGTTTGTCTTTAACCCTTTAATGTTTAAACCGGCCATGCTGGCATGGGTTGGACGATTTGACCGAGGACTGGCAAACCAGATGGCTGCACCAGGCTCCAATCTGATCTGGCAGAGTTTCTACAGCTAGATGCCCTTCCTAACGCCAACCACTCCGAGAGTGTAGTGGGTGCTTTTACATGCCGCCAGCACGAGGGCTAGTCTGGCGGTACTGGCAATGGCCATGCTCAAATGGTGTTTTTTACATTCTAGGTTTTGGATCTAGCCTGGATATTAAATAGGTTGTGAACCACTGTTCCAGGTGATTAAATAAATTTTCTTACAGAGAGGATATTAGAATTACTCTGCTTATATGAATTTTCTTTATCTTTTCTTTCTTAGAACTTCGACGTCGAGTTGCAGAAGCGGAACACAAGAAGGAATTACTAAAGAGGAAGTCTCAGTGCTTTGACCATTTATTGGAGATTAGTAAATCCAAACGGCAAGGCCTTCTAGCATACAATAATAGCTTGCATATGCATTCTGCATCTCCTAGTCCGGACAGCAGCCAGCTGACAGACCATGACAACATGAACTCTGTCCATGTAAAAACTCTCTGCGCATCTTCATCGTCTTCATCTGCAAATTCATCAGGACATTTTACAATGCATCCTGCAATTTTAGACGGAACCTCTAACAATCAATCTATGAGTAGGACTCGGAGCCCCGTTAGTGTGGAAGAGGCTCGATCAACTTCTTAAGTTTTATTGAGAAAAAAAAAAAAAACTTATCTTCACAATGGCTTATTTTATATGCAAAGCATTCCCTGGTTGTATTCTTATGTAAATATGTATTTTTTAAGCTTCTTCAAAGTTAATGATTATTATTATTATTATTACAGCACAGAAAAAGACAAAAATAATTGATTGGCACATGGAAGATGGGGGTTTATTTTGTGTAAAAAACTTTAAAAAAAAAAAGGCAGCAATTTGAAAAATGACCCAAAATAAAACAATCAAAGTGAAATTTGTTAAAACCGTCTCAAATTTTAGATATTAATATTTTGGAGGCGTGTCTCATAATTCTTGCTAATTCATTGCAGAAACCACACCAATTGTAATGGAATTTACAATTACAGTTGTTCACCAGCTGTGATGTCCCTGGAAGGGAAACTTTAAAAATATATAAACAGCTTACAATGCAAACACCAATACAAGTGTTGTTTCACTGCTTTTGGTACCCACCGTTTCGATATTTCTGTTCACCAAGACCCCTAATTGATTCACAAATCAGGCATTTATTTTTCTATGTTCAAGCTCTACACTCGATTCATAAATTAGTTATTTATTTTTTTATCTCTTTCCAAAAAGACAACAGGAAACAATAACAACTTTTTTTTAACAAAAACCAACAAACAAAACCAGATTTTTAAAGCTGGATAGAAAAATATACTAGGAATTTTATTAGAAATCAAGATTTGTACCTTTCTTTTATTCTCTTATTTGTTTCAGTCATTTGACTGTGGCCATGCTGGAGCACCACCTTTAGTCGAGCGAATCGACCCCAGGACTTATTCTTTCTAAGCCCAGTACTTATTCTATTGGTCTCTCTTGCCGAACCGTGAAGTGACAGGGATGTAAACACACCAGCATTGGTTGTCAAGCGATGTTGGTGGGGAGACAAACATATATATATATATATATATATATATATATATATATATATATATGTATATAATATATATATATATATATAGTGGGCTTCTTTCAGTTTCCGTCTACCAAATCCACTCACAAGGCTTTGGTCGGCCCAAGGCTATAGTAAAAGACACTTGTCCAAGGTGCCACGCAGTGGGACTGAACCTGGAACCATGTGGTTGGTAAGTAAGCCACTTACCACACAGCCGCTCCTGCGCCTCCGTACCATAAACATTTATTTTCAATGTTTATAAAAGTATTTAAAAATCTAGTGAATATTTGACAGAATGTCAGAGACAATGATTTAAAATAAATCAAAGTATTGATTTTTAGCAGATTTTTTATCTAATTAAATAGATATTTAAATTTTCTTTCTAATTAAACATGAAGTAGGCTTAATAAATTGGAATTTTTAAGTTGGTATCCTCTGAGAATTTTTATGTAATTAAGCAGTTCACCTTAACGAATGAACTTGTTAATTTAGGATGACAGGATTTCAAAGAAAAATTATTTCCTAAATTGATTCATATTTCATCCCTTTCTAAATTATTGGGTAACTTCATTCGAAGTCACTATTCACTTCACTCATTACATCATTTATTAATTTTAAGAGAGACATTTACTTGAACTTGTGTGTGTGTGTGTGTGTGTGTGTGTGTGTGTGTGAGAGAGAGAGAGAGAGAGAGAGAGACGACTGGCAAATGTTTGTTGACACAAATGAAATAACTTAATTTCTGAAATAAATTGAATCTCAGTATCACTTGCTATCCATTTAATCTTTCCAGCACTCAGTAAAAATAACATTTTCATGGAAATTTCAGATGTTATGTTAATACTCATAGCATTTCTTTCAGCAATTTCACTTTCTTTTAATAATAGCCCAGTGAGATCTTTTATCTTTTACTTGTTTCAGCCAAGTCTGGCCATGAAGAATTTTCCAGTCAAATGAATTGGACCCACCACTTATTTTGTTTTAGAGCCTAGTACTTATTCTATTGTTTTCTTTTGCTGAACCACTAAGTTACAGGGACATAAACACACCAACATCAGTTGTCAATTGGTAGTGGCGACAAAAACACACACAAACACAATATATCTGGTACGTACACACATATATATATAGTTATGTGTTTGTGTCTGTCTGTCCTCCACTCACTACTTGATAACCAGTGTTGGTTTGTTTATATCCCCATAACTTAGTGATTCAGAAAAAAGGTTCATAGAATAAGTACTAGGCTTATCATGTGTGCGTGCGTGTCTGTTTGTCCCCCACCCCTGCATGACAACTGGTATTGGGGTGTTTACGCATCCCAGAACTTAACAGTTCGGCAAAAGAGACTGATAGAATAAATACCAAGTTTTTAAAAAATAGGTACCAGGGTCAATTCACTTAACTAAAATTCTTTAAGGTGGTTGCCCCAGCATGGCCACAGTTGTAATGACTGAAACAAGGGAAAGATATAAAATGACTGAGTTACTTTTTGAAAATATGTCTTCACATAGAGCAAATGAATCATCATTTAACGTCTGTATTCCATGCTGGCATGGGTTAGACAGTTTGACAGGATCCAGTGTGTCCAAGGACTGTATCATTCATTTTTTACTTGTTTTAGTCACTAGACACACTGTCATTAATATATACATACATATATATTACATATATATATATATATTTAGCAAAGAAATAACCTAAAAGATAGTGGTTTTAGCGAAGAAATAACCTATACACCTGTCACTAGCCCAAAGATCATCTGGTTCACACCTCCCTACTCACCCGAGGTGACCTTCAATATAGGCAAATATTTCCTAGCACTGATAGATAGACATTTTCCAGTCAACCATACTTACAGGAAGCTCTTCAATAAACACAACTTAAAACCACCATCTTTTAGGTTATTTCTTCACTAAAATGTGTGTGTGTATGTAAAACGGTCTTTTTTCATAGCGTTTTTCCGATGGCCGGATAACTGAAGAGATGGTGGTGTGGATTTCTACCTCAGCATCCGAAACTCAGAGTTTTATCTTGGCTACCGAATATTTGTCACATATTATATTATATGTGTGTGTGTGTATTTAAAAGGTTACAGATTTTTGATTGAATTTAGAGCCAGAACTGAAAGTTGTGATGTTTTGTATACAAATACATCTATGTGAGCAATGTGATTGAAGTTAGAAAAATAGGTATTAGGTGTATATGCACATTTCAGAAGTTATTGCTCCTTCTTCAGTGTTTGATATGTAAATTGTTCTATCCAATAGTGTTATACTGCTAAACTTGGTGGGTATTTTAGCAATGTATTCATGGGTTGCATTTGGTGCTGAGGAGGGAACAATAACTCTTGAAACATGCATGTCTGCCCTTAACCCATTTTTCTGTCTTTGATCACATTGTTTACATAGATGTATTCATATATAAAATGTTGTAACTTTCAATGCTGGCTCTGGGTTGTATACAAAATCTGGAGAGAGAAAATTAAAAATGAAGACAATGCACTGCTAACACAAAAGCAGGACATGATATTGACTTATAAACCCTTAATGTATTTGCTAGCATCCAATAGTTTCAAAACAAAACACTGTGTCCCTACTAGCAATAAACACACAAACACACACACACACACATACATACATACATACAGGGTTGGCCAAAAGTTACCTGCCAGTAAATTAAAAGCATTTAATTCTAAGATTAAAACAAAAAAATATTTTATATGAGACTAAGAAATAGACAAATGTTGGAGGAAAAGAAAAAACAGTGATTTTAACTCACAACATTCATAATTGGAACGAATAAACAAGATTGAATATTAACTCTTCTGATACCAACCTGGCTGAAACCGGCTCTGGCTCTGTAGTACAGATGTCTTGTTTTCATAAGTTCTGAATTGAAATCTTCCAGAAAACCTTAGTCACAATTTATGTTCCTAGCACTAGCTTAATGATAACTAAATTATTTGTTATATTTATAATTAATTAAAAGAAACACAGAGAATCTCAACAGGGTTAAGTATTCATGGAATTTTGATTTACTGTCTGGTTACTTTTGGCCAACCCTGTATTTATTTTTATTTATATATATATATATATATAACTCCAAGAAAGTTAGAGGCTGTGAATCCAACCCACTAAGGG
Organism: Octopus sinensis; assembly: GCF_006345805.1. Lineage (NCBI taxonomy): Eukaryota > Metazoa > Mollusca > Cephalopoda > Octopoda > Octopodidae > Octopus > Octopus sinensis. Next base: position 4,903,915 of record NC_042999.1, on the reverse strand, counting down.
ATAATATCTATCCAATATACTGCTGGTAGAATACCCAGTTATTAATACACAAGTGTTTTTTATTGCATTGCAATTACATTACCGAGTGTACTAAATGGGTGAATGTGAAGAGATATTTTACCATTAATTTATAAAGCAATAAGAAAATGGAGGGGATCAATAGGTGGTTCATCAACTTTTAGACATTATATTATGTCAATTTATTTATTTATTTACTAAACTGATAATTACAATAATATACATACATATAACATTATGCTTTACATATATATATATACTCTTTATCTTATATTAAACTTTTTAATACTTTTTGATAATTATATTTATTAAAAAAAAATAATATATATATATAAATTTATAAGTATAAATTAATAATTTAAATAATTTTTAAAATTTTAACTTTAACTTTAAATAATTTAAATTTTGAATATTATATTAATTATTTTTATTTCTGTGTATTGGTTTATGTTTTTCACTGTTTGATTTGCCTAATAGTGGTTTTATCTCTAATTTAATATATATATATATATATATATATATATATATATATATATATACAAAATAAGAAAATGGAGAAATACATCCAAATCAAATATCAATTACCAGATCCCAATCTCATACTTTACAACCCCTATCTCAATTTGTATATATATTTATATATATATATATAATGGATTTTCCTGTTGAAGATGACTTATGAGTGTAGTGTTCAGCTGTGTGCTGAATGACTTGCACAAAAGGGTTTGTTTATTGTGGTCAAATGTATGAGCTGTCCATCAGCTCACTCCCTACATCAAATCAATTTAGCCTGAACAGGTGCACGGTGTACCACGCACCAGGTGTTGAAGAAATCACAGAGCAGAGTGAGACGAAGTGAACACAACACACCGCCTGGTCTAGGAACTGAAACCATGATCTTGTGATTGTGAGCACAACACTCTAACCACTAGGCACCCATGCACCTTTACATATATGTGTGTGTGTGTTACTGCTGGTAGGGACACAGTATTTTGTTTTGCAACCATAGTATACTACCAAATATATTAAAGGTTTATAAGTCAATACTGTAATATACAGAGAGAGAGGTAATGGTGTCAATAAGACCCAAAGGAGTCAGGTAATGCTGAGTAAGGGCTATGGACAGACCATAGTTAAGCTCCAGGTTCGGTCCTTGTGCGAATAAGGGGTCCAACGTAGGTCATATATCAGCATGTGTGTATATAAAAATTGTTTTTTTCAGAATGAGATAAAAAACCAAGGCTGTGAAGATTTTAGAACATTTATAAATAGAATAGATACACACGTGGTGTATATTCATGGTCAGATCAACAAGTATTCAGACTGTTGCCGTAGTAACGAAGCTATAGCAACGCAGATTAAAGCCGCTTGGCACAGATTGACCTTCAACTCTGCTGTGCATGTGCACTAACTTTTAACATTCTAGCTCACTTCTGCTGTTTACAGCAGTGCTTGGAAGGAAGGTGTATAGCGTGGGATCATTGAATTGACCATGACAGAAAGTTGAGCAGAGAATCTGCATCAAATTCTGACAAAAGCTTGACAATATCTGCTCAGAGTCCCACGCAAAGTTTTCAAAAAGTTTTCCTCATTCTTGACACAATCGAGATCTTGTCCAACTGAAACCCGGGTGTCTTTTTGGTCAGCTGAAAGCAGTTTTGGCACAAACTTGGCAAACACATGTCTCATACCTAAATCTTGATTGATAATGAACTGAACTGAACCGTCACTAATCTGCACATCCTCTGATGACTCATGGATGGTGATTCAACAATTTCCCTTCATAACTGCATGCACATCTGTGATGTTTTTCTCTGTTCTGCTGGTTGTGGGTCTCCCAGAATGTTCATCAATATTGACATTTTTTCGGCCTTCTTGGAAATGTCCAAACCACTCGTACACTTGTGTGCAACTTTGTACAGACCTCTGAGCACGTATCGCCATGACAACTTTCTCTGTCATGGTCAATGCAACGATCAAACGCTACACACCTTCCTTCAAAGCACTGCTGTAAACAGAAGAAATGAGCTAGAACATTAAAACTTAGTGTGCGCATGCACAACAGAGTGCAAGGTCAATCTTTGCCAAGCGGATCCACTCTGTGTGCTTTAGCTTTGTTTCCATGGCAACAGTCTGGATACTTATTGATCAGACCTCGTATTTATCTTTGTATGTGGATATGATGTGTATGTTTACCTATATATATATAAAATATACTACAAATATAGGATCTCTTCAGATTAAAATCTCACAGATTAAATATTATTTTAACTGAAGAGTTTGAAACTTTGTACTCTGGTTTGATTTCTCACACTGAACATGGTTTGCTTTCAACATTCTTGACAAAATTTCATATTGTAGAAGTTATTTCGTGTTAAAGTTGTCTTATTTGGGTTATTTTAGCCAATCAACAACATGTATTCAGCTGAAGAAAACCTCTGCTGTTTGTGACAGTAATCAAAGAACAACTTCTGAGTCATCTCTACTAAATGTCACCAACTCTGTTCTATTTTATTCTTGTTTATTGTCTGTGTTGCATATTACAGGCCTTTTTTTTTTGCTTTTTGATTTCGTCCAACCCATGCTAGCATGGAAAGCGGACGTTAAACGATGATGATGATGATGATGATGATTGCCTCTTTCTATGTGTGGTGAAAATGCAAATGTACAAAGAGGCGATTGAAAAGCAAACAAAGCGTGTAGTATGCAACACAGGCAGTAAACAAAAATAAAATGCAACAGATAGTGAAAATAATCGCAAAATTAACAGGCAAATGTACAAAGAGGCGATCGCAAAAAAACAAAGGTTGTGATATGCAACACAGGCAGGAAACAGGTGGTGACATTTAGTAGAGATGACCTGCAAGGTGTTGTTCTTTGATAACTACTGCTGTTTGCAATAGTATTCTTCAGCTGAATACATGTCGTTGATTGGTTAAAATTACCCAAATATGACAACTTCTAAAATATGAAATTTTGTCAAAAATGTTGAAAGTAAACCGTGTTCAGCATGAGAAATTACACCAGTATACAAAGTTTCAAACTGTTTAGTTAAAAAAAAAATCGATCATTCCAAGTATAGAGTTTGTACACAATGTTATTGAATTGAGGGTTTTATTTAAATAAAACCCTCAATTCAATAACACTGTATACAAACTCTTATACTTGGAATGACCAATTTTAAGCACTATTGGAACTTACAAGGTATTGGAATCTTATATGTATACCATTCTGCCTAAAAAATGGATTTACAGGTGTGAGTGAAACTAAAGAGATCCTAAATATAATTTTTTCTTTGTTGTTTCAGCTCAGAGCTGTGGCCATGCTGGAGCACCACCGTTTTGTTACACTGTTATTACTGAGAGCTTCCTCTAATATGTGGCATTTGGTGAAGAATGGAGTTTGAGGTAGATAGCCTCATTTGCACCTCTTGCCGTGAGGTAGGTTCATCTGTGAATCTCAACAGGAAGAGGTCCAGCTTTGATTTAAAAATGCCTACATCTGCTTTGTGCAGGTTCCTCAGACTCTTTGGGAGAATATTAAAAAGCTGTGGGTCCCTGAAACCCAGGCTGTTGCAGTAACTGGTCCTTTGCGCGATGGCATTGCTGGGATCTTTGGCACCGTGCAGTGTCAACCTGTTCTGGCATTGGTGTAGCTTTCAATACCAAAATTTGGCACAATTCCTTCCAGATGTATATTACTGCATACCTCTCCTACCTTTGCTCCGAAGAGTAGAGTCTTAGCTGTTTCAGCCTTTCCTAGTAGCTGAGCTGTTGCAAAGAGACAATCTTCTTTGTGAAGCTTCACTGGATTGCTTCAAGGTCCGCTGTTAACTTTACATTGTTAGGTGACCATAGGTGAGAGAAGTAATCCAGGTGGCTGACTACTATCTTCTGCCCCATGGGTACCTCAGTTTAATACTATTATCTTCTGCCCCATGGGTACCTTTGTTGGAGTTCACTCTTTTCAAGTATTCATGCGAGGTTCCTGACACCCTATAGACGTGTTGAGATCCCTAAACTAAACCTATATCTGTTGATCAATTCCCCTTTTACTTCTCTAACATCCACAAACTGCAATCCAGTCGAGACTTCACTCAACAGATCAATCAACGTTATTGATGTAAGTAATTAAAGTTACTAAATATCTTACAGTGGTTCCCTTTCTATGACTGTTCATTAAAATGATGAATGTTTCACAAATACTAAAGGATTTCAAATTCTAGCAGTAACATAGCAGAGTAATGTCACTATATTGCCATGAGATGCCATGTAAAAAGCACCTGGGCAGGCACGATGTAAAAAGCACCTGGGCAGGCACGATGTAAAAAGCACCTGGGCCCGCACCATGTAAAAAGCACCTGGGCCTGCACCATGTAAAAAGCACCTGGGCCCGCACCATGTAAAAAGCACCTGGGCCCACACCATGTAAAAAGCACCTGGGCCCGCACCATGTAAAAAGCACCTGGGCCCACACCATGTAAAAAGCACCTGGGCCCGCACCATGTAAAAAGCACCTGGGCCCACACCATGTAAAAAGCACCTGGGCCTGCACCATGTAAAAAGCACCTGGGCCCGCACCATGTAAAAAGCACCTGGGCCCACACCATGTAAAAAGCACCTGGGCCCGCACCATGTAAAAAGCACCTGGGCCCGCACCATGTAAAAAGCACCTGGGCCTGCACCATGTAAAAAGCACCTGGGCCCGTACCATGTAAAAAGCACCTGGGCCCGCACCATGTAAAAAGCACCTGGGCCCGCACCATGTAAAAAGCACCTGGGCCCGCACCATGTAAAAAGCACCTGGGCCCGCACCATGTAAAAAGCACCTATGCAGATGCCTTATAAAACAGCCATGTTATGTGCCAGCACCACATGACAAATGCACATAAAATGCACTCATGTTGCTGCTACATAAACATACTGAGTACATTCTGGAAAGTGGTTGGCATTAGGAAGGGCATTCAGCCATAGAAACCATGCCAAAAGACGACTAGAGCCTGGTGCAGCCCCACCGGCTTGCCAGCTCCTGTCAAATTGTCCAATCCATGCCAGCATGAAAGACAAAGTTAAATGATGGGGACGGTTGTGTGGTAAGTAGCCTGCTTACTAACCACATGGTTCCAGGTTCAGTCCCACTGTGTGGCACCTTGGGCAAGTGTCTTCTACTATAGCCTCGGGCCGACCAAAGCCTTGTGAGTGGATTTGGTAGACGGAAACTGAAAGAAGCCCGTCGTATATATGTGTATATATATATGTATGTGTGTGTGTATATGTTTTTGTGTCTGTGTTTGTCCCCTAAACATCGCTTGACAACCGATGCTGGTGTGTTTACGTCCCCATAACCTAGCGGTTCAGTAAAAGAGTCCGATAGAATAAGTACTAGGCTTACAAAGAATAAGTCCTGGGGTCGATTTGCTTGACAAAAGGCGATGCTCCAGCATGGCCACAGTCAAATGACTGAAGCAAGTAAAAGAGTTAAAAAGTGAGTATGATTTTGTGTGTGTGTGTTTTCCATTTTTGTGTTCATGAGATTACAGCCTGGCACCTCAACCTTTAAGTGTGACTGGTGAGAAAACAGGCAAAGTCGTTATATTGATATTCCATAACAATGTTTAGTTATCATTACATTAAGTGCTATTTTATAATTTTTGTTCCACGAAGCCATTGTTGTCTTATAATGATACTTCTTGGGGAGCCACATTTTCAATTCCCAGTCGTGTCTATTTATTCTACTTCACTTATGAGGCTGTTGATGTCCATGGCAACAACAGAGACATCAGACAATTCTATTTCTCTGGTTCTTTACAAATACAAGACATGGTACTTTCCAGAAATCATTTGAAGTACATAACAGATAAATGGTAGAAACAAAACCTTGAAGTCAATAATATTTTTATAAATATTGTCTCACAGCATAAACATGCTTTCCTTTCTCTACTGCACCACTAATCAAACAAAGACGACCTTGGTCTTGTAAAATACAAGGCTACTTCACTGGTGCTGGTGCCTTAAAAAAAAGAAGAAAGCATCCAATACACTCTGTAAAAGGCAGTGAGCTGGCAGAAACGTTAGCACGCTGGGCGAAATGTTTAGCAGTATTTCGTCTGCCACTACGTTCTGACTTCAAATTCCGCCGAGGTCGACTTTGCCTTTCATCCTTTCTGGGTCGATAAATTAAGTACCAGTTACACACTGGGGTTGATATAATCGACTTAATCCGTCTGTCTGTCCGTCCTTGTTTGTCTCCTCTTTGTTTAGCCCCTTGTGGGTAGTAAAGAAATAGAAATACACTCTGTAAGATATATATATGTTGTATATGCGTGTGTGTGGTTCCTTGCCTTGATGTCATGTGATGTTTGTAAGTGAATATATATTTCTTTACTGCCCACAAGGGGCTAAACATAGAGGGGACAAACAAGGACAGACAAAGGGATTAAGTCGATTACATCGACCCCAGTGCGTAACTGGTACTTTATTTACCGACCCCGAAAGGATGAAAGGCAAAGTCGACCTGGGCGGAATTTGAACTCAGAACGTAACGACAGATGAAATACCGCTAAGCATTTCACCCAGCGCGCTAACGTTTCTGCCAGTTTGCCGCCTTTTGTAAGTGAATGTAACCATCCTACAAGTGATGTCGCTCATTTTTAGTCTTCCAGGAAAAATATTTCTGACCAGAGAAAAATATCACCTTGCTTGGAAACAGACGAGGGTTAATGACAGGAGGGGCATCCAGTCACAGAAAACTTGCCTCAACAAACCTGTCCGACCCACATGAGAATGATAGAAAAGTGGACATGATGATGATGACGACAATGACAAGTAATAAATTATGAAATACATACGAGCTTTTACGGCAATGTATACACCATCTGCTCTGCATTTTAAATAGAATCAAAATATATTTTCTGGTACAAAATAAATGTTTGGCAGTTTTTTAAAGAAAGCAAATTAATTATTTTATCAATAGGAGTGGCTGTGTGGTAAGTAGCTTGCTAACCAACCACATGGTTCTGGGTTCAGTCCCACTGCGTGGCATCTTGGGCAAGCGTCTTCTGCTATAGCCCCGGGCGGACCAATGCCTTGTGAGTGGATTTGGTAGACGGAAACTGAAAGAAGCCTGTCGTATATATGTATATGTGTGTGTGTGTACGTTTGTGTGTCTGTGTTTGTCCCCCTAGCATTGCTTGACAACTGATGCTGGTGTGTTTACGTCCCCGTCACTTAGCGGTTCGGCAAAATAGACCGATAGAATAAGTACTGGGCTTACAAAGAATAAGTCCCAGGATCGATTTGCTCGACTAAAGGCGGTGCTCCAGCATGGCCGCAGTCAAATGACTGAAACAAGTAAAAGAGTAAAAGAGTATGCAATCAACGAGCTGTGTTGTTCTGCTCTACTTCCACACGCCATTGTAATTATACATGCTAATTATATTTAATTGCTTTCCTGTCTGATCAATGAGAGAGTCAACGAGTTTATTTATTGACAGTGAATTACGAGACTCAGAAATTATCATTAAATGCTGATTATTGATTATAAAACGAATCACTCAAGTGTATTATCAGGATATTTTGTTAAAGAACAAAAACAACATGCCATATCTATAGCATTGGGGATTTTTATATGAGTACATAATTACATGCTACTTCTTTTGACATTGAATTTTCATGGAAACAAGTACAATGTATACACAAGCAAAACAGTGTGTGTGTGTATAAAAATTTATAAAATAAGATGGCTTTAATCACAAATCACAACAATTGTTTCTGTGCAATGGTAACAACTGTTAATTACTGAGTTTTCCATATCATACCAACATCATCATCATCATTTAATGTCTGCTTTCCATGCTAGCATGGGTTGGATGATTTTGACTGAGGGCTGGCGAACCAGATGGCTGCACCAGGATTCAATCTTGATCTGGCAGAGTTTCTACAGCTGGATGCCCTTCCTAACGCTAACCACTCCGAGAGCATAGTGGGTACTTTTACATGCCACTGGTATGGGGCCAGTCAGGCGGCACTGACAACGACCTCGCTTGAACCTTTTACACATGCCACTGGCACAGGTGCCAGTAAGGCGATGCTGATAATGATTACACTCGAATGGTGTCTTTTACGTGCCACCGGCACAGAGGCCAGATAGCCGCTCTGGCAATGATCACACTCGGATGGTGCTCTTAATACCCAACTAGCATGGGGCTCGAGTGCCAGTAAGGTGGTGCTGGTAACGATCACGCTGGAATGGTGTCTTTTAAGTGCCACTGGCACGGAAGCCAGTTAGCCACTCTGTCAATGATCACACTCGTATGGTGCTCTTTGCACCCCGCTAGCACGGATGCCAGTCATCGAATTTGATTTTGATTTTTGATTTCATTACATAGAATATTTAACCCATGCTAGCATGGAAAACGAACGCTAAACGATGATGATGATGATGATGATGATTATATAAATAATTACATGAATACAACCCAGCAACAGCAGCTATGTATCAGCACATCATCAGGAGAGTGGCCTTGATAGACACAAGTACAATTAATGTTATCAACATAATACACTGTGTGACAAGGTGTGCCACTTAAATCACAGGTACAATCTAGCTGATGAGCTTATATATGGCTCCCATCAACCCAGTTTCACTCAGAAAGTATGGGTTAACCCTAGGCCTAAACAATGACATTTATTTCTTTATTACCCTCAAGGGGTGACTTTCTCTGAAGTTATGATCTTGCAGGTAGTCATGTTGATGATGAAGACATTTTGAATAAATTTAATTCCTTTTTTTCTTTCTTCTTTACTACCCACAAGTTGCTAAACATAGAAGGGACAAACAAGGACAGACAAGGGGATAAAGTCGATTACATCGACCCCAGTGCGTAACTGGTACTTAATTTACTGACCCCGAAAGGATGAAAGGCAAAGTTGACCTCAGCAGAATTTGAACTCAGAACGTAACGGCAGACGAAATACCGCTGGACATTTCGCCCGGCATGCTAACGTTTCTGCCAGCTCGCCGCCTTAATCAACGACATTTGTCCAGCATGTCACAGAGGTATTGGACACAGAACCATGAGGTTGCAAAGCCAAATTCTTAACCATTTGGTTATGTGATATAACTACAGAAATGTACCCCCACACCATCTTTGTTTCCTCATAACTTTCTGAAAAATGAGCTTTTCAACAAATACATTTTTATATGGTGCAATTATGCCAGAATTTGATGTGGAAAAATAAATATAACAATAATTCACACACCTCATCAAAATGTATGACGAAACAAAGTCAAGATATGTGAATTATCCATTGCACTCAGCACAATTCTTTTCTTGCAGATCAAATTCCAGTATAACCATAATCTATATCAGTGGTTCTTAAACATTATTTTTTACCTATGATCCCCTTTGGTTCCACTTTTACTCTACTGGACTCTCTTAGCCATTCAATGTTTAAAAAATCCTATTATTAGGAATTGCATGGAAAAAAAACTTAGATATTTGGTGTATTGAGGAAGTTAAGCAGTTTATTGCAGATAAGTATTAACAAAAAAAGGAGTGGCTGTGTGGTAAGAAGCTTGCTTCCCAGCCACATGGTTCCAGGTTCAATCCCACTGTGTGGCACCTTGGGCAAGTGTCTTCTATTATAGTTTCAGGCTGACCAAAGCTTTGTGAGAGGATTCGGCAGATGGAAACTGAGAGAAGCCTGTCATATATATATATTTTTGTGTGTGGTTTTGTACCTCCACCATCAACTGATGTTGGTGTGTTTACGTCCTCATAACTTAGCAATAAATACTAGGCTTAGAAAGAATAAGTCCTAGGGTTGATTTGTTCGACAAAAAAAAAAACAACAAATAAATATATAATACTACAGGACCCAGTGCTCTATTTCATCTGGGGGTATTGCTGCTACATTGACCTTGCCTACAAGTGATCAATATGTCTTATAGAAAAAATTAGATTGATTTCGAAGCTTGAGGTTGTTTATTGATAGCCAAATAGTGAAGAGAATGAAAATAGATAAATATATAAGATTCTGGTAATCTTCTGTTTAAAGCAAGTGGAAAGCGAAAGAAGGATAGCAGCAATAATCAGCATTAGCTGTTGATTGCAATTTGACAATAAGATGAAATGGGAGGAATGTCTAGAAGTTTATTTCATGATTATTTATATATGGTGAAGAAATGGCCGAGTCTGTCAGACGACAAGCGGCTGAGAGAATCGTAGAAGATGAGGACATAATTAAAACTCAGCAATATGATTGAAAACGAATCACATCCTACAGGATATTTGAACCATGACAATCAATATGGAAACAACCTTTAAGTTTCTGGCATTGTTTGGATTAATTAATTACTAAGTCAGTGAAGGAGAGTAATTAGTCAACATGATTGGTGAATAGTGAGATATGTATAGATGGAATGATGTGGAGACACACATCATCATCATCACCACCATCACCACCATCATCACCATCATCATCATCATCATCATCATCACCACCATCATCATCATCATCACCATCATCATCATTATCATCATCATCACCACTATCATCATCATCTTCATTTAACGTCCGCCTTCCATTCTAGCATGGGTTGGACGATTTGACTGAGGACTGGCGAACCAAATGTCTGCACCAGGCTCCAAGATATGTATACAGAAATACATGTATACATATCTATGGAGAACTTGCAATTGGAACACGACCCAGAGGAGGTCTAAAATTCCATTTTAAAGATCAGCTCAAACAGACCCTTGCTCAAACTAACATCCAGCCATCCTCATGGGAACAGATTGCCATGGATAGGACAGCCTGGAGGACTTCTATCTGCAATGGAGCCAGCTACTTCGAGCAGAACAGACAACAGAATGAGGAGGTAAAGCACAGGAGAAGAATGGAGCGTCTTCAACATCCTCGACCCACACTGACCATCCTGTGTGAATTCTGCCCATGACTCTTTTGCCGCCGACTTGGACTGCAAAGTCACATCCGGCACAAACATCAGCTGAGGAGACTGGATAGAAACTGACAAACCTAATGCTCAGATATATATACACACACACACAATAATAAATATATATGATGGTGATGATGTGTGTGTGTGTGTATATATATATATATATATATATATATATATATATATATATATATATATGCATATACGGGTACAGGATGTCACCAACTGTGCAAACAACATGAAATATGTAAACAACGAGAGACACAAAAAAATGGAAAATTCTTGAGAATGCCTTGTATATCACAATTTATTTCCTTAGAACCTATAACAATTGTTTTAAAAATAAACAATACCAGTAATTATCATCATTTTACTTTATTTATCATTGTTTTATTTATTTAACTGATCCTGCACGAGTTATATGTTTTTATATACTTATCAATTCTTTTGACTGTTTGTTCAAGAATTTGTGTCAATAGAGAAACATAAACTAAAAACGAAAGAATCACGTCTTCAGATCTGAGAACAAGAAAGAACAAATATGAAGAAACGAGAGAATGAGAAAAAGAAAAGAAAATGGGGGAAAGAGAAGGTTAGGAAAATAAAACAAAACAAAAAAATGAGTGAAGTTGGCAGGTGAAAAGTAAATCTATTGATTGCATTTGACGTCATTGAGTAGAAAAGGCTGAAGATTATGAGATCTTGAGATCTTAGCAAACATTACATCGGAAATTAAAATGGTGGTCACTTTTGGGAAGGAAAAAAGGGGAAAAAAATATGTCAGACGATTTGGATTAGAATTCCACAATAAATTCCTTTATTACTTCAGCCTACTCACACTGCTCTCTCTCTCTCTCTTACTCTTTCTCTCTCACTCTTTCTTTTCCTCTTTCCTTTCACTTCCCCCACCTTTTTCTCTTGCTCTCTTCCTTTCACACAATCTCTCTCTCTCTTTCTCTGACTCTAACTCCCTCTCTTTGTACCTTTCTCTCCCTCTCCTTTTCTCCTTTCCCTTTCTCCCACCTCTCTTGTCCTCACTCCTTTTCTCATCCAGCATCCTCCTTTCTCTCACTCACTCTCTTTTCCCCCTCTTTCCCACTCCCTCTTCCTGCTTTCTTTCTTTCCCCCTTCTCCTCTACACCCTTTTCCCAACTCTCTCTCTCTCTCTCCCTCTTCCTCTCTCTCTCTCCCTCTTCCTCTCTCTCTCTCCATCTTCCTCTCTTTCTCTGTCTTGTTCTCTCCTTTGACTGGTTATCCATGTACCTTCTCTACACCAACACACCTGTTTCATTCCACATTCCTCATTCTCTGACTAGGCAACTATGTATCTGGTTACCTATTTCTGTCTCTCTGTCACACCTTTCATCCTCTAGCACAAGGTCACCTCCTCCAATGGCCCCTCCCCTCTCAAAGGTTCTTTCTTTTGCAAGTTACTCGGTGACCCTGTCAACTGTAAAGTGGTTGGTGTGTGGAAGGGCATCTAGCTGTAAAACCCATGCCAAAACTGACCTTGCCTGGCACATAGAAAGCCCTCAACCCACACTGTGGAGCAGCTGGTTTCAGGAAGGCATCCAGTCATAAGAACCATGACAAAACAGACACTGAAACCTGGTACAATCTTCTGCCAGGCCAGCTCCTGTCAAGCCATCCAACCCATGCCAGCATGAAAAACAGACATTAAATGATGATGATGATGATATATAGGTGCAGGGGTGGCTGTGTGGTAAGTAGCTTGCTTCCCAACCACATGGTTCCAGGTTGGCACCTCCTATAGCCTCAGGCCGATCAAAGCCTTGTGAGTGGATTTGATAGACAGAAACTGAAGAAGCCCATCGCATACATACATACATATATATATATATATATATATATATATATATATATACATATATATATATATATATATTCAGATAAGAAAAGAAATGGATCAACATTTAACAATTAGAAGTTGATCACTGGTATTAAAAGGTCATAGTTTAATTGTAGTTCAAGAACATTTACAGCTGTTTCAGTTTGTTCTTTCGAAGTAAATTTGCATTTATTTCATTCCATTTAACAAACATCGTCAGAATGATTTAGAGTTTATCAGAGGAATATAGATAGGAGAAAAGGGGAAATGAAAAGAAAAAGGAAAAAGTTGAAGTCTTTAGGCTTACATGTGATTCTTTTGGGCTCCACACATGTGTATGTTTCTTCAATTAGATGAATGAAGCAAAAAGTGGGGAAAATGACTAGTTGACCAGCGATGTTAGTCAAAGGAGTTATACCTGGTAGTAATATCCAGTGTTGTTAATTGTAATATATAACGCTTTTTGTGACTGCTAGATAAGTCCCTATGATTACAAATAATACCCTTGTTAAAAACTAAGGATGCTTTTAAAAGTTAGTGTGATGTAATGTATAAATTTGGGTTATGTAAAAGGTATAATAAATATATAAATAAATAGTGTTGCTGCTCAATTCATCCCAAAATGTTTGAAATGTGATTTTCAAGGAAAAGTTTAGAACCATCACTTTAGAATTAAAATTGTCGTTGGACAGTTTTAGATATTTTTTTTTCCTTTCTTTAACCTTCCCCACCCTCCCCTCTCAAGTATCTGTGCTGAACAGTTTATGAACGAAGATTTCCAAGCAAATGGAATTAAATTTATAAGGCAGCGAGCTGGCAGAAACATTAGCACGCCGGGCAAAATGCTTAGCGGTACTTTGTCTGCCGTTATGTTCTGAGTTCAAATTCCGCCCAGGTTGACTTTGCCTTTCATCCTTTCGGGGTCGATAAATTAAGTACCAGTTTCGTACTGGAGTCGATGTAATCAACTTTATCCCTTTGTCTGTCCTTGTTTGTCCCTTCTATGTTTAGCAACTTGTGGGTAGTAAAGAAGAAAGAAAAAAAGGAATTAAATTTATTCAAAACGTCTTCCCATCAACATGACAACCTGCAAGATCATAACTTCAGAGAAAGGAAAAACAACTGGTCGATCAAAAAAAATTATATACACACAAGAAATAAGCAGAATGCAGATGGATTGTAGATATACTGGAGGTGTGAAAATCGTGTGTGCAAGGCAAGACTTCATACAGATGAAAATTATAAAGAGCTTAAGAAGATTGGGATCCATAATCACGCTTCAACTGCTGCAGAGGTAAATGCAAGGATAATAGTTTCAAATAATAAAGTAAAGTCTATTTCATCTTGCGATGCCCCTCGTTCAATTATAGCTGGTGAAGTTCAGAATTTAAATGACTGTACATTGTTGCAAATACCTCCGTTTGCACAGCTTAATAGGAATATTAGACATTGGAGGCAAGTTGATTCCAACTATCCTGCCACCCCACTTACATCTGTTGGGGTTTCCATTCCAAGTGAAGACTCCTATCTTGACAAGGATAAAACGTTTTTACAGATTGACAACAGGGATGGAAGATTTAGTTTAGAATGCTAATATTTACAAGTGATGAAACACTTCGGGTAAATATGAAGAATCTTTCCCAATGACAAATATAAAAAAAAAACCCAGTTTTCTAGAGTAAAATGGACATGTAGATTATGAAAAACGCAATAAAAATTAGGGCAAACTAATTGTTTCAGAGATATGCGCATTTTTATGAAGGTTACGGACGAAGGTAAAATGCATGCATAAGGCGGCGAGCTGGCAGAAACGTTGGCATGTCAGGCGAAATGCTGAGCGGTATTTCGTCTGCCATTACGTTCTGAGTTCAAATTCCGCCGAGGTCGACTTTGCCTTTCATCCTTTCGTGGTCGATAAATTAAGTACCACTTACGCACTGGGGTCGATGTATCAACTTAATACCTATGTCTGTCCTTGTTTGTCCCCTCTATGTTTAGCCCCTTGTGGGTAGTAAAGAAATAGGTAAAATGCATGCATACCACTTAACGCTAACCCAAAATCAAAGCTTAAACTAACCCTAACCAATGTGCACATGCTTTACCTTAGTCTAACGTTCTACGGTAAAATAAACTTGTATATTATGAAAAAAAGGAACAAAAAATAGAGCAAGCTTACCGTTTCAAATATATCCACATTTTTAAGAGGGTCCCAGATGCAGTTTGCTGCTCTCCGTAAGAAAGCGATGGAGACGTTCAGCATGATTTGGAATAGATTTAATGAACAGAATACCTCCCCATATACTGCTTGAGGTATTTACACCTCATCCCAGGTCTCCAAACAATTTCCTTCACAAATTGTACTCAGAACCTTCCTAAAATGCGAATATCTCTGAAACGGTTACCATGCCCTATTTTTAATACATTTTTCGTAAACAACACATCCGTTTTACCCTAGAAAAATGTGTTTTTTTTAATTTGTCGATGGGAAAGATTCTTCATATTTACCAAAGTGAAGACACATATTATAGACTTTTTGCCCAAATAAATAAATTAATGCAGAATGAGGGACCTGATAATATAATTATAGATTTCGAAAAAGCAGCCCATAACGGATTTCTGGAATGGTTTCCTGGATCGAATTTGGCATGCTGCTTGTTTCATTTCGGACAAAATGTGTGCAAGAAGGACTAAGATGCAGATATCTCAAAGATGACAGTTTTAGTCTAAAAGTGCAGTGTTTTGTAGCCCTTGCCTTCCTGCCGATTGATGATGTTGTTGACGGATATGAACAATTTGTAGGTGATGATGATATTCCACAGTCAATTGTATCCTATTTTGAAAATAATTATATAGGACCACCCGAGGACAGAGGAGGCGATGCCATGAACCTCCATTTCCATTGCCTGTATGGAATGTCTGGGATCGATGTATGACGGGGATTGCTCGTACTACAAATAGTTTAGAAGCCTACAACAGCGTGCTGGAAAACACAGTGAATATAAGTCATCCACATATTTGGAGACTTACTGATGTGATTGAATGGGAGGAAAGGTTTGCCAGAACCAAATTGCAGAAGTTTATGCAAGGAGAAGAACCAAATAAATAGAAAAAAATACAGAGATATGAACCTGCGTATAAAAAATGTTATGGAAAAATATGATCCAAGCCAAAAAATTATATTTCTAAAAGCAATTGCACACAATCTTAAATTTTAAGAAAAAGTAAATCTTTATATATAAAAGAGAAGTTGTGTGTCTGTCTCCTACGATTTAGATTCCTATCTACTCCCACATTTTGCGGTGCAGTTTAACCAAAACCGGGTATCTTATAGTCGTGATTCATATCGAGCCCTTCTGGGTATTAGCGCGCGTCTACGATGAGTCTACGATTTAAAAAAAAATTTACCATCATTTTTTTCCATTTTAATGCATTTTTTCGCTATTATATAAGGGAAGTAACTCTCTAAAAATGTCTACGATGAGTCAACGATTTAAAAAAAAAATTACCATAATTTTTTTCCCATTTTTAAGGCATTTTTTGCTACTTTTTGGGCTATAACTCCCTAAAAATGCTTATATAGTTATTTCCCTTACAAACCCGAGCAACGCCGGGCGATACTGCTAGTCTATTTTATAAAACTGGAAAGAAAATACCGACCCTCTCTCTCTACATGGAGATCTTCATACAATATTAAAGAGAAATACACATTTATTTATTCGTTTTATTTATTTTAGTTTTAATCAACTCTGGTGAATAGATAGAATCAAACCCGAGCAACGCCGGGCGATACTGCTAGTATGTAATACAACAAACCTTAAAATAAACGTTTTTTTAAATTCAGATATCCGTTCTTCCATTTTTCCTGTGATCTCCACGAATTGACTGGGGACAAATTAAATGACGGCGAATTGACAGGACACTCCCATGAGTAAGGACCACCGGCAATCGATAGTCAAAGGGACACAACCCCTTTTGTTGACATCGGCAATCGATAGCCAAAGGGAGACAATCCCGTTTGTTGACATTGAGTAACGAGCTCATTTTCTTCTTTACATTCTAGAGAGGCCTTTAGCCAACATATACACTGTTCTATAACTTCTTTTTTCGGATTTATGTTTTCGGATGATATATAGTTTGATTTGAAAACCCCACTAGAATGGGAGAAAGCGCTAATGATCTAAGTGATATGATATATATATATATAAAACGTAATATATAAATAAATATCTGTAAATATAAACCATCCGATCTTCTGAGTACCTCATTTCTTCTAATATATATATATATATATATATATATATGTATATACTTTATTTAAAGCAGCACTGCACTCTCGGAGTGGTTGGCGTTAGGAAAGGCATCCAGCTGTAGAAACTCTGCCAGATCAAGATTGGAGCTTGGTGCAGCCATCTGGTTCGCCAACCCTCAGTCAAAATCGTCCAACCCATGCCAGCATGGAAAGCAGACGTTAAACGATGATGATGATGACGATGACACTGAGGAACAAGATTGCTTAGTGGCAAGAATTCAGTGCCAATGTTTTCTATAGTGGTTAGCACCTAGTTCCAATTAAGAACGAGGGCAAACAATATAAAGCATTCGAAGGTGCAATAAGAAGCTGTGGCTGGTTCACTCAAGTTACTTTTTAAAGTGACAAAAAACTGTTTTGCTTTCAGCTCATTATGGGTTCGGTTATCGAGGACGAAAAACTAGTTGGAGCCTTAGCTTATTGGAAAACCTCATCTGTGGTTTAACCCTTTAGTGTTCAGATTACTCTGTTAAATGTCATACTTTTTCACTCAAATTGTTTTGAATTAATCATGCATTATCTCATAGCTTTGAGGTTTCAATGACGTACTCTCTTTTTCTCTTTTTACTTGTTTCAGTCATTTGACTGCGGCCATGCTGGAGCACCGCCTTTAGTCGAGCAACTCGACCCCGGGACTTGTTCTTTTTGTAAGCCCAGTACTTATTCTATCGGTCTCTTTTTGCCGAACCGCTAAGTGACGGGGACGTAAACACACCAGCATCGGTTGTCAAGCAATGCTAGGGGAATAAACACAAACACACACACATACATATATATATATATATAAACATATATACGACAGGCTTCTTTCAGTTTCCTTCTACCAAATCCACTCACAAGGCTTTGGTCGGCCGGGGCTATAGCAGAAGACACTTGCCCAAGATGCCACGCAGTGGGACTGAACCCGGAACCATGTGGCTGGTTAGCAAGCTACTTACCACACAGCCACTCCTGCGACGTGATTGTTTATTTTTAGAATCTCAATGTAGGTTAGGTGTGAGGGGCTAGATATTGCCAGTTTGAATATAAAACATTTAGAATATCTGGGCCAGATATGGCCGGTTTAAACACTAAAGGGTTAACACAGGAAGATCACAATGTTAATTTTTTTTAATTCCTTACAGCTGCTAAAAGTATGAATGTCTGTGGCAACGAGAGTAAATTTCTCTTTTTAACTCAAAGGTTGAACAACCTTGGTTGTTTAGTTGAAAACAAAAAGCTGTGTCAAGATCCCGGATGGTTCCAACAATCGCATGGTTTATATGTTTCTGGAATATTAAATCAATTTGTGGAATTCTTGGCTATTCTCAATGAATATATGATTATTCTGACAATGCATGATTTATATGATTTTTGGAATATTAAATCGTTTTGTAGGAGTCTTGGCATTTTCCCCTATCATTCTCAGTGAATCTCAATGTTCAAACACTGAGGCGAATGTGTAATAGTGTCACGTGATTAGTTGGAGAGAAAGAAGCGAAGAGAGAGAACGAGAAGAGTGGTTAGTAGGGAGACCTGATAAAAAGGGACTGTTAATGTTATATGATTTATTAATTGAAGGGAGAGAGAGGGAAGAAGAGACCATGTTTAGTGCAGTGGGGATGTTATTTAGTTGAAAGGAGAGGCAGAAAGAGAGAGAGAGAGAGAGAGAGAGAGAGAGAGAAGAGAGAGAGAGAGAGAGAGAGAGAGAGAGTGTGTGCATGGAAAGCACTATACCAGCCCACATGATCAAATTCTTCAGAAAAACAATACAATTCCATCTCACAATTTCCAAAATAACCATGGAATTTCCTCAGAATCTGCTAGCGTATGATCATTCAAGCAAGTTTCATCCCCCGATTATAACAAAAGAGATAGAAACGGCATTTCTTAAATTCAAGTGGCAGGATATTCTTTTCTACTCTAGGCACAAGACCTGAAATTTTTTTCGGGTTGGGGGTGGATGGGAACCCGATTAGATTGATCCAGTATGCAACTGGTACTTAATTTATCAACCCCAAAAGGATGAAAGGCAAAGTCGACCTTGGCGGAATTTGAACTCAGGACGTAAAGACAGACAAAATACTTATTTCTTTACTGCCCACAAGAGGCTAAACACAGAGAGGACAAACAAGGACAGACAAATGGATTAAGTCGATTACATCGACCCCAGTGCGTAACTGGTACTTATTTAATCGACCCCGAAAGGATGAAAGGCAAAGTCGACCTCGGCAGATTTGAACTCAGAACATAAAGACAGACAAAATACAGCGAAGCACTTCGCTCGGCGTGCTAACGTTTCTGCCAGCTCGCCACCTTCAAGTGGCAGGATACTGAAGAACCAGGGGGAAAGAACCAGGGGGGAAAGAGCCATACTACTTGGAAGTTGAGAGAGATATACTTTTATTTGGTGTGGTCATTGCAGCTATTCTCAACCAAAACAGAAAGACCAGTAGTCTTCTTTCCGTGAACATTTCAGGGATCATAAACCACCATGGTGCGATCAAATACGAGGCTCAAATTATTATTATTAAAGCGTCACCATTTAACAAATGGCAATTTTAATAAAAAGACTGATCAACATTCTGTTGGTTACACGTTCATCGTTCGTCGTCATTGGACTGCAGCTATGCTTGGGCACCATCTTGAAAGGGTTTTAGTCAAACAAATCAACGCCAGTACTTATTTTTGTCGAACTGCCAAGTTACGGAGACGTAAACAAGCCAAAACCTGGTACTACTGGCGAACAGTGGTCCCGGTGCACGCACACGCGCAGTCGCGCCAGCTAGTCATGACTAGTCGATCCTTACTTTGTGTTTTTGTGTGTTATTTGCTTTGTTTAACAAAAATTATTTACTTTGTGTAAAAAAATTATTTGGCACTGTCATGGTATTAGCTGTCAGAAGTGAAAGTAGAAAAATATGCTATAATTTTGTGTTTTATTTACCTTGCTAGGAGAGTCGTTGTAGGATCGACTAGTCACGACTAGCTAGCGCGAATGCGCGACTACGCGAATTCGCTCACCGGGACCACTGTTCGCTAGCAGTACCCCAAAACCTATTGTCAAACAGCGTAGAACACATGCACGCACACAGACAGACACACACACACACGGCATTGGTCGGACTGGGGACTGTAGTAGAAGACATTTGGCCAAGATGTCACATGGTTGCAAACTGAGCTTCTTAGCCACACAGCAATGTGAAATAAAAACACGTTCTTCCCAGAATGTCCAACAGATAGCCGGCTCATACAAACGATTGGGTTGGTGCATAATTATTGCAGCTTTTTTTCAACAAATTTTATTCAACAAAAACAATAACATGTAACAAAAACATCTTTAAATGATTGTTCTGGAGCATATTCACTATCTACTTCAATTATTGCTTCCCATTTGCTTGGCAGACGGTCAGACCGTCATTTAAAGATGTTTTGGTTAAATATTGTTATTGTTATTTTTTGCATGAATTTTGTTAAAAAAAAAGCCGCAATAATTATGCACTAACCCAATATAAGTAGAATGTAAACGAATATGGTACTACTTGAGAACAGCGATCCCGGTGCGCGCACTCGCATAGTCGCGCATCCGCGCTAGCTAGTCGTGACTAGTCGATCCTACAACGACTACCTAGCAAAGTAAATAAAACACAAAATAAATAATTTTTTTACACAAAGTAAATAATTTTTGTTAAACGAAGTAAATAAAACACAAAGTAAATAACACACGAAAAGGATCTTTTCGGTTTGACCAGCAGTTTTTAACATAATTTCTAGGTAACTAAAAAATTTTAAACTTCGTATACTGGTAGAATGTGTTTATAAAACATCTTTTTCTCTTGGCTTTATTGAGAAAATTCTATCGTTTGTAAGATATTTGTTGTTTTTTTTTCTGCAATTTCAACCAATCAATGACGTCCATTGAGGTAAAAAAACATTGTGCCGTATGAATATGTCCCTCGTTTAAGAAACAGACTGGGTTTATTTACATTTGTGAAGAAAAAAAGATACCCTTCCCTCCACCCTTAACACTAACCCTAAAACATAGAAATGCAATAGATCGATACTAGGGTCATAATTATGGGTGACAATTTCATATGACACCGCTAGAAAAAACTGCCGGTCAAACCGTAAAGATCTCACGAAAACACAAAGTAAGGATCGACTAGTCATGACTAGCTAGCGCGGATGCACGACTACGCGAGTGCGCGCACCGTGACCACTTGTTCTCAAGTAGTACCAACGAATATTTCAGAGTAAACATGCAATTTAAGGGTTTTAAAAAACGAATGTGAATTGAGTGGAAGGGACAACAATGCCATACCATAATTTCATGTAAGCAATCTGTGTAATAATCAATGTTTAAAACATACATATATTATATACTAGCAGTATCGCCCGGCGTTGCTCGGGTTTGTAAGGGAAATAACTATATAAACATTTTTAGAGATGTAAAGTATAATAGCCAAATCAATATGGCTAACCACAAAGGGGAGGGGTGTTACTGTAGCTTTTTACGTTCTGAGATTTAATAATATAATTGTAGAGAGTTACTTCCCTTATATATGCCAAAAATGCATTAAAAATGGGGAAAATGGATGGTAAATTATCTTTTAAATCGTAGACTCATCGTAGATGCGCGCTAATACCCAGAAGGGCTCGATATGAATCACGACTATAAGATACCCGGTTTTGGTTATGGTTAAACTGCACCGCAAAATGTGGAAGTAGTTAGGAATCTAAATCTTAGGAGACAGACACACAACTTCTCTTTTATATATAACTAGCAGTATCGCCCGGCGTTGCTCGAGTTTGTAAGGGAAATAACTATATAAGCATTTTTAGAGAGTTACTTCCCTTATAGATGCCAATTCGGGCTTTCTTAGCCATTTCTGTTTTGGTGTCTTCAAGCCATGAAGTCGTTGTTCTAAAAGAACGCTGGTCTCCTTGACAACGCATTACGACGTTGATTTCCTTACACTCCCTTCCCCATAGCTTCACGAGGGAGGGAAGAAGGGGGAGAAGCAAACACAGGTGCAGGTGTTTGAGCGTGGACGCCAACTCCGCCGCCATCGACACACGAAAAATTATGCATTAAAATGGAATAAAAAATGATGTTAAATTATTTTTAAAATCGTAGACTCATCGTAGACGCGCGCTAATAGCCAGACGGGCTCGATATGAACCACGACTATAAGATAACCGAATTTGGTTAAACTGCACCGCAAAATGTGGGAGTAGTTAGGAATCTAAATCGAAGGGGACAGACACTCACACAACTACAGTTTTATATATATAGATATACTAGGTATGGATGATGAGTTCAGTAAAAATTTAGATTCAGATGAATATGGTACTTAAGTTGAAGAACCAGAATTTAGTATCCATAAAATCTCAAAATAGGGCGATAAAAATCAAAATAAGCAATAGTTGCAACTATGATGTTGGTAAAACATGTTCTTTGTCTATCTTCTCAACCTCTTGGTGATTGTGGGTAAAATTATACTAATGTGTCCTTCTAATTTAATTAAATTCTATATCTTTGTGCAGCTGAAGATTGCTCTACGTTTTAAATTGATGTCCAATTAAATGGAATCGCATGAAACGATCGTACTGCATACCTCTGGATTATCCTATATATATAAAATATATATAACAGAAACGTGTAATAAAAAAAATGTATGCACATATACGCAGCGCTAAGCGTGTGGCAAGCTTTCTACGGCCGGATGCCCTTCCTGACGCCAACCCCCACCTGTTACCAAGCGAGGTAGTTTTTCCCTCTCTCTCTTTCGGAGAGGCACAAGCACCTACACGCACATATACACACACGGCAGTAACTTCCACCTACCGAATTCAATCACAAAGCTCCGGTGAGCTCGGGGCTATAGTGAAAGGCACCTACCCAAAGTGCCACGCAGTGGGACTGAACCCGAAACCACATAGCTAGGAAGCAAGCTCCCTAACCACACAGCCATGCCCGCGCCTACGATTTGGAAGGGCAATTAAGTATATTTAAATGCACGCGCCATGACAGCTTATTGGCTAACTATATATATATATGTGAAATATAAATTATGAATGTATATACACAATTATGAGCATAAACGCGTATAAATAAATATACACACTTGTGTCTAAATGTATTCGTGTATATTCACACACACACACACGTGTGTGTGTGTGTATATATATATATATATATACACACGTGTGTGTGTGAATATACACGAATACATTTAGACACAAGTGTGTATATTTATTTATACGCGTTTATATTTATACGCGTATATATATATATATATATATATATATTATATATATATATACACCTATACAAAATAAGAAAATGGAGGAATAGATTCCTTTCAATCATCAACTTACAGATAATACCAATTCATATTGGAGGAATAGATTCCTTTCAATCATCAACTTACAGATAATACCAATTCATATAATATATGAATTGGTATTATCTGTAAGTTGATGATTGAAAGGAATCTATTCCTCCATTTTCTTATTTTGTATTATGAATTTGAGGTAAAACATTTTACCTTCGCCCATCTAATACAATAAACGAATTAATTGCATTGCAATCGTAAGCATTTATGTATTAGCCTTTTGGGCACTTCACTGGCAGTATATTGGATAACTGATATCCCATAGTGAGTTACACTCATAACACCTATCTCACTTTGTACTTATATATACACCTATATATATATATATATTATATATATATACATCTATATATGCATATATATATATATTATATATATATATATATATATATATATATATATATATATATAATATATATATATATATATATATTGGAAGCACTCCGTCGGTTACGACGACGAGGGTTCCGGTTGATCCGAATCAACGGAACAGCCTGCTCGTGAAATTAACGTGTAAGTGGCTGAGCACTCCACAGACACGTGTACTCTCAACGTAGTTCTCGGGGATATTCTGCGTGACACAGAGAGTGACAAGGCCGTTCCCTTGAAATACAGGTACAACAGAAACAGGAAGAAAGAGTGAGAGAAAGTTGTGGTGAAAGAGTGCAGCAGGGATCACCACCCCCTGCCGGAGCCTCGTGGAGCTTTTAGGTGTTTTTGCTCAATAAACACTCACAACGCCCGGTCTGGGAATCGAAACCGCGATCCTATGACCGCTGGGCCATTGCGCCTCCACATATATATATATGTATATATAATATATATATATATATAACAATAATAAATCTCTAAGCGAGGTATATATATATATATATATATATATATATATATATATATATATATATATATATATATATATATGTATATATATATACACACACACACATATACTATTTATCAGAAGCAACAGAAACCAAGGACTGAGTGTTTCGTGCAGTTCTGGAACAAATTATAAGAACAATTACCATGTCATGTAGGTAATTCATGTTTTTCAAATAATTTCCCTGATATGTCATTCAGTGTATAAATACATAAACAAACAAGGGAAATTTTTATGGAATATGCTCACAAAACACATTCCTAGATCGAATGGTTGTCTATCTTTATTGTTGTAGAAGAGGGAAAGTAAAACAAAAATGCAACAAGTTTGCACGCACACACACTCGTATCTCGAACTAGCAGTATCGCCCGGCGTTGCTCGGGTTTGTAAGGGAAATAACTATATAAGCATTTTTAGAGAGTTACTTCCTTTATAGATGCCAATTCGGGCTTTCTTAGCCATTTCTGTTTTGGTGTCTTCAAGCCATGAAGTCGTTGTTCTAAAAGAACGCTGGTCTCCTTGACAACGCATTACGACGTTGATTTCCTTACACTCCCTTCCCCACAGCTTCACGAGGGAGGGAAGAAGGGGGAGAAGTAAACACAGGTGCAGGTGTTTGAGCGTGGACGCCAACTCCGCCGCCATCGACACACGAAAAATTATGCATTAAAATGGAATAAAAAATTATGTTAAATTATTTTTAAAATTGTAGACTCATCGTAGACGCGCGCTAATAGCCAGACGGGCTCGATATTAATCACGACTATAAGATAACCGAATTTGGTTAAACAGCACCGCAAAATGTGGGAGTAGTTAGGAATCTAAATCGTAGGAGACAGACACTCACACAACTACAGTTTTATATATATAGACTAGCAGTATCGCCCGGCGTTGCTCGGGTTTGTAAGGGAAATAACTATATAAGCATTTTTAGAGATGTAAAGTATAATAGCCATCTCAATATGGCTAACCACAAAGGTGGGGGGGGGTTACTGTAGCCTTTTACGTTCTGGGATTTAATAATAAATTTTTAGAGAGTTACTTCTCTTATATAAACCGAGCGAAAATGCATTAAAAATACGGAAAAATTATGGTAATTTTTTTTTAAATCGTAGACTCATCGTAGACGCGCGCTAATACCCAGAAGGGCTCAATATGAATCACGACTATAAGATACCTGGTTTTGGTTAAACTGCACCGCAAAATGTGGGAGTAGTTAGGAATCTAAATCGTAGGAGACAGACAGCGCACAACCTCACTTTTATATATAAAGATAAGAATAAAAATACTTATATTTTAAATAAAATGAAAACAATTACATTTACGTTGTGTATAGTATGCTAGAATAGTGTACCTCAGCTGCTCTTTCTGAAGTACATATGACATCACTAGAAGTACTCCACAAGTAGGCGCCATAACGAGGGAATTCTGTTAAGATTAAAGGATTTCAGCAGTTCTCTTTATGAAATCCTGGGATTTGAAGTGAATTTACTTTCATTTAAGAAAAAAAAAAAAAATCCTGAGATTCTTGTATATTAACCAGATCTAACTTTGCAGATTAAACACATAAAGCGGCTTCATAAAATTCTGAACTGTCTTTTGAACATCGACTTCAAAGGACTTCTTTTGTGGGAACAAAAATCGATATTTTCTTATTCCTGTTTCATCAATCGCTAATTATCTTTGCCAGCTGTTTTCCATTTTGGCTGCACCAGCTTACATTCATTCCATGGAATGGAGTCAAGTCGGGGAGCATCCTTTACGAGTCAAAAAACAAAGGAATTTCTCACTAATAAAACAATTTTATATTATAGAACCACTAATTATAACATGTGGCATAGTGGGTGATATGCTGGAAGTGAGAGAGGAAATAATATCAAGTAATATTCTGTTGTGTCTGGCGAGAGTCATTTTCTTTTTGTGCCTTATATTGTAACACACTCACCAGTAAAATTTCCACTTTTTTCTTATTTTTATTTCCCTAAAATTTTCGTTGCATCTTGCAACCTTTTCTATCACAGTCAAAACTATTGAAAAGGTTGGAAGACGCAAAGAAAATTTTAGGGAAATAAAAATAAGAAAAAAGTGGAAATTTTTACCGGTGAGTGTGTTACATTATAAGGCACAAAAAGAAAATGACTCTCCCCAGACACAACAGAATATGCTTCAACACACGAACTCATATAAAGAATCTTGTCAACCAAATCCCAAAACGAAATATCAAGTAAGAAGGCAGGCAATTTGAGGGTCCTCTTTTTGCCCAGGCATTGGCCAAGAACGGACATGTGATAAAGGGATTTTAAGTATTCTATCAGATAGAATACTCAAGAAACCTAGTAGAAAGGGAAGAGGATATCTCAAAGTTGCACTGCAAGTTCCTGGTGGGGGTTGTGGAGTTCCTTTTCGGAGACATTTGCCAACTCAAAGCAGGAGACTTTTGTCTGTCATTGTCTCGGCCGATGCCAGCGCTGCCTCGACTGGCTTCTGTGTCGGTGGCACATAAAAAGCACCATCCGAACATGGCTGATGCCAGCGCTGCCTCAACTGGCTCCTGTGCCGGTGGCACATAAAAAGCACCATCCGAACGTGGCCGATGCCAGGTATTTCGTCTGTCTTTACATTCTGAGTTCAAATTCCGCTTAGGTCAACTTTGCCTTTCATCCTTTCAGGGTCGATTAAATAAATACCAGTCACACACTGAGGTCGATGTAATCGACTTAATACCTATGTCTGTCCTTGTTTGTCCCCTCTGTGTTTAGCCCCTTGTGGGCAATAAAGAAATAAGACATTTTGGTATCGCTGTTTCGATGTTGACTAATTTGACAGCAGACGTTCATATGTTTTTCTCTTCCTCTGTTTGTGTGTGTAAGCATCTAGCTTTGTTCGGATGTATCTTTTATCTTTTACTTGTTTCAAGCATTAGACTGCGGCCATGCTGGGGCACCACCTTGAAGAATTTTAGCCGAATGAATCGACCCCAGTACTTAATTTATCAATGTTTTGCTGAACCGCTAAGTTACAGGGATGTAAACACACCAACACCTATGCACACGCATTCAGACACTACACTTTGCTAGCACTCACACACACTCTCTTTATACACATTTGTAAATAAAGCTCTCACAAACAGTAGAACGGTTATCGTCTTCATTTATTCCTTTTGGCAACTGTGCTTTATATCATGTATTTGGCTTTTATATTTTGTTAGGGGCGGCCGTGCAGCGTTCAAAAGGAGACATTTGTCACCAACTCCTTACGTACAGTCGTATTTCCTACAGGTTCACCTGATCAGGTCCGACCTGGGGTTAAACGACAGCAGCAGCAGCCAATTTCCCGTCCTAACCAAATCCTATCGTTTTAGAGGATCTTTTCGGTTTGAACGGCAGTTTTTTTCTAGCGGTATCATATGAAATTGTCACCCATAATTATGACCCTAGTATCGATCTATTGCATTTCAATCTGTTTTAGGGTTAGGGTTAGGATTGGGGGGAAGGGTATCTTTTTTTCTTCACAAATGTAAATAAACCCAATCTGTTTCTTAAACGAGGGACATATTCATACGGCACAGAATGGTATTTACCTCAATACACGTCATTGATTGGTTGAAATTGCAGAAATTGAAGAAAAAAAAATATCTTACAAACGATAGAATTTTCTCAATAAAGCCAAGAGAAAAAGATGTTTTATAAACACATTCTACCAGTATACGAAGTTTAAAATTTTTTAGTTACCTAGAAATTATGTTAAAAACTGCCGTTCAAACCGAAAAGATCCGTTTTAGAAAATAACACATAACAGGAAGAGAAGTCGTGATGAATAGAGACTTAGGTGATAGTCATTACTGGAATGTCTTTGGTTATAGCTCTATTCAACTAGGGCCAAAAAACAACCACAATAAACAATATCAGGGGGCGAGAGGTTCTGCAGTGACGTAAATTCTGGTGTTAAAGCTGCTTCCATTAAGATCAATGAGAACAACAACGCAAACGATGAGACGTGTCTTTGCTTTTATTCGCCGAAGCAAAAGTTTATTATTTCTTCTCTCATCGATTTCATTAAATAGAAGAAAAGCTGAAAAGAAACCAGATATGACCGGGTTTTGTGTATTCTCCTTATTGCATCCACGACAAGATTCCATCTATTCACCAGAGTTGATTAAAACTAAAATAAATAAAACGAATAAATAAACGTGTATTTCTCTTTAATATTGTATGAAGATCTCCATGTAGAGAGAGACAGTCGGAATTTTCTTTCCAGTTTTATAAAACAGACTAGCAGTATCGCCCGGCGTTGTTCGGATTTGTAAGGGAAATAACTATATAAGCATTTTTAGAGATTTATAGCCAAAAAATAAGCAAAAAAATGCATTAAAAATGGAAAAAAAAATGATGGTAAATTTTTTTTAAATCGTTGACTCATCGTAGACATTTTTAGAGAGTTACTTCCCTTATATAATAGCGAAAAAATGCATTAAAATGGAAAAAAAATTATGGTAAATTTTTTTTTAAATCATTGACTCATCGTAGACATTTTTAGAGAGTTACTTCCCTTATATAATAGCGAAAAAATGCATTAAAATGGAAAAAAATGATGGTAAATTTTTTTTTAAATCGTTGACTCATTGTAGAAGCGCGCTAATACCCAGAAGGGCTCGATATGAATCACGACTATAAGATACCCGGTTTTGGTTGAACTGCACCGCAAAATGTGGGAGTAGTTAGGAATCTAAATCGTAGGAGACAGACAGCACACAACCTCTCTTTTATATATAAAGAAGATTTATTTTGGTTCGTTGAAAGATCTAAGCTGTTCTTTTTGTTTAGCCACAGGTAATCTCTTATCGAGAAGATTAGGCGAATGTCTAAAGGTATTCTAGAAGTGACCATCCAGTCTAACTTTTAGAGGGATAGCGTATTTTTGTATTTAGTACTGCTTTCTCAAATGTCTTTTCGTTCCATTTATTCTTTCAGACAGTACAGTGTGAATTGGGGAAGCTTTGGCTGTTATTTCTTGCAAGGTGTGCAAACGTTTAGAGCAAGGATCAGTAAACTCCTTATATTATTGACCCCTTCATGGAACCTATTTCTTTATTACCCACAAGGTGCTAAACATAGAGGGGACAAACAAGGACAGACATAGGTATTAAATCGATTACATCAACCCCAGAGCGTAACTGGTACTTAATTTATCGACCCCGAAAGGATGAAAGGCAAAGTCGACCTCAGCGGAATTTGAACTCACAACGTTGCGCCAGACCCCTTCATGGAACCGTCAATGAGTTATCGACCCCTACTCCTACCTCAAGTAAATTTTCTTGTTTTATTTGTGTCAGTGATTAGACTATGGCAATGCTGGAGTACTGCTTTGAAGAAGTTATTAGCCGAATAAATCGGCCCCAATATTCATGTTTTTAAAGCCTAGTACTTTTTCTATCAGTCACTTTGGCCAAACCGTTAAGTTACGGGAACGTAAACACATTAACACCGGTTGTCAAGTGGTGGTGTGTGTGTGGATGGTGGTGGTGGACACACAAACACAGACGATGTGTGGATGGTGGTGGTGGACAGGAGCAATGTGAAATAAAACGTCTTGCCTAAGAATACAACGCGCTGCTAGGTATTGAACACACGACCTTACACTCGTGAGCTGGATACCCTAACCACTAAGCCATGTGCCTTCATTCGATATAGAATAATAACGTTCTTGATCTGCTTAGTAGAATAAAATCATATTTAAGACTTAGTTAATAAGATTATTGTGAAAAGCGATGCTGATAAAATACAGGGTTACCCTGTTCGTTAGAAACTGTTGAGTTGTCGGCGATCTTTCGGTACAAGTACCATAACTGCCAATTATAAACCCACGTGAGTTTATTTACATTTCTGAAGAAAAAAAGAAACCTTTTTCCCACACCCCTAACCCAAAATTTACCCTAACCCCACATACATTTAAAAAAAAAACTTTACGGAAAGTGACGATCTTCTTCAAATGTAAACAAACAGATTTGGCAGTTATGGTACTTGTACCGAAAGATCGTCCAGTTGTCTTCTTCGTTGACGGCACTAGCAGCCACATAAAAACAATCAAACACTTATTAAGCATGCGGAATCATGTCTGGATCAACCAGTTCTTGCTGTGGTATTTACTAGACAAGCTGTACAGGAACCATTCTTTATTTTGGACTAGCATGATAAAACAGAAACTACCATGGACACATGAATACAGAATGGTGAGGACTGTGATCAGAGCTCAATGTCCTGTTTCAGCTCAATGAAGGAAGAGAACAACTGAACACTGTTAGCAAAACTGAGCTTCAAAAGGGTGTTGTATCAGAAAGGACGTGAAATGATAAATTTTTTCGCAGCCCATCGGTTCCTGCAAACGCCACAGACCAAGTAATCTATTATATAAAATCCGTTCTATCTGTCTGTGTGTGTTTTCTAGGAACTCGGGCATCCTCCATCTGATTGTGCTCAAATTCGATATGTAGATACCGATGGTAACAGGGCGTGTATAAGTCTTGAAAAAATTACAAAAATCGATTCCAGGTGAGAATGCAATCAATAAAGCCGTGGGAAAGTGCATTTATACGCGCAAGTACATCAGCTGTTGCAATCGATACTAAACGTACGTGAGAAAAATGCACGTGCAGTTTGCGCAAAAAATCATTATGCTTTTCCATCTAGATTTACCTCCAGCTAACACATTTGCATGCATCGATTTTGTCCTGCTTTTCTGCCGTCAACCTGTACCTAACTGCACCTTCCATCTTTTGTTGTTTTTGTACTGCTTAAAGACAAGTTTCTTTCCTGATAAGCTTACTGTTTAAACTATGTTTGTGTTCTCCCAGTCAACAGCCTTATCATTACTGGTACTTTAAACTCTTCGGTTGCATATTTGTGTGAATAAAATCGTTTTTCTTTGGAATAGAAAAAAAGTTTATCTTTATTTCTTCTTTTGCTGGTGTCTCAAATTTAGGTTAAATCAGTCAAAGGGGAGGCCTATGGGGCGGTCAGACAAGTTGTTTTGAGAAAATTTGGTTTAAATGTTTCACAACTCAGCACCGTCCATTGGACGGGGGGTGTTTTGCTTGTATTATATTTAGGAGACGAGCTGGCAGAACCGTTGGCATGCCGGGCAAAATGCTTAGTGGCATTTCGTCTGTCTTTTCATTCTGAGTTCAAATACTGACAAGGTCAATTTTACCTTTTACTCTTTCGGGAGTGATAAAACAAGTACCAGTTGAACAATGGGGTCCATGTAATTGACTCACTTCATACCCTGAAATTGCTGGCCTTGTACCAAAATTTGGAAGAAATATTAGGAGAGATCAGAACAATTAGCTGAACTCTTCTACAAACTCTCCTAGGATTAATATTTGCTGGTACAGACCATCACTTATGTCGTTGGGTTCTGCACTAGTATACCGAGGAATACTAACCTCTACCAATGAGGTTGTAGAGGCACATGGCCTAGAGGTTAGAGTAGCGGAGTTGTGGTTGAGGGATTGCGGGTTCGACTCTCAGACTGGGCAGTGTGTGTGTTTATGAGCAAAACACTTAAGCTTCACGCTTCTCCGGCAGAAGGTAATGGCGAACTTCTGCTGACTCTTTCGCCACAACTCTCTCACTCTCTCTCTCCTCCGACATCTAACAGCGTATCTGCGATGGACTGGCGTCCCGTCCAGGTGGGGAACCTATACGCCAAGGAAACCTGGAAACAGGCCCTTATGAGCCAGACATGGCTCGAGAAGGAACAAACAACAACCAATAATGTTGCTGAGTCTATAAATGAAGAAATTATCAACATATTTCATGGAGAATCAGTCAATATGCAAAACCATTGATTCATGCGATGATGATGATGATGGTGGTGGTGGTGGTGGTGGCGATGATGACCAATACAATAACAGAGCTCTCAGAAATAATTTTGAATTTGTGCCACTCCTAATAATTTGACTATTGCAAAATTTAACCCTTTAGTGTTCACATTATTCTGCCAAAATTAATGCTTTTACATCCTCATTGTTTTGAACTAATCAGGCATTATCTTGTAGCTATGAGATTTTGATGAGGTAGCTGTTAATTTTTAAGATGATATTGTAGGGTTGGTGTAAGAGACCAGATCTGGCCAGTTTGAACATAAAACAGGCAGACTACTTTGGGCCGGATATGGCCAGTTTAAATGCTAAAGGGTTAAACAAGGTTAATGCCATTGAAAAATAATCCAAATAACCCGTTTACATAAATGTATTATTGAAGGTCAAGCTGTTACAGAATGGAAAACACGTCATAGAGTTCCACAATTAAACTGGGAGACCTTCTCAAACCACACTCACAGTTCGAGAGGATTTCATAGCGGTTAAGCATCATCACCTGACAGATTAGGGGCCTGGGCAACTGCAGCCTTCAATGAAGCTATGGCATTGTGGAGATGTCGATAAGTTTCCCTTTGAACAACACTCTAAACATAGTTGTCCATGAGATCAGGGCCGAATCGGGGCCCTTAGAGGCCCTAAGCACTTAAAAGATTTTGGTGCTCCTCTATATATGTAATTCAAATTATAAACAATTATAAATCATAAAATAAACTTTTATTTTTTAAAATGAAATAAAACTAACAGTAAGATGGAAAATGATGTTTATTACTTCCATCTTCGCGAAGGGGGGGTATTGTTTTCAGTTGTGTTTGTTTGTTTGTTTGTCCGGGGACAAAATATTTCAAGAATCGCTGGATGGATTCGGACGAAACTTTCAGAGATGTTTGGCCTTGTAACTGGCACGAACTGATTATATTTTGGGATCAATCCTGTACCAGACAAGAATTCTGGATTATTTGTTATATTTACTTTACATGAAGTATTACGATCTTATGTTGACTTTCAAGTCTTTCTCTGATTATGTCTCTTATATTATATACTAGCAGTATTGCCCGGCGTTGCTTGGGTTTGTAAGGGAAATAACTATATAAGCATTTTTAGAGAGTTACTTCCCTTATATAAAAGCAAAAAAATGTATTAAAAATGGGAAAAAATGATGGTAAATTTTTTTTTTAATCGTAGACTCTTCGTAGACGCGTGCTAATACTCAGAAGGGCTCGATATGAATCACGACTAAAAGATACCCGCTTTTGGTTACACTGCACCACAAAATGTGGGAGTAGTTGGGAATCTAAATCGTAGGATACAGACAGCACACAACCTCTCTTTTATATATAAAGATTATACATACACATTAACATTTTACAGTGTACTTACATATATACATGATTCAATACATCGATCTCTATTCTCATTTGTGAGAGCAGTTGAGTTTATTTCATATATTCTCGTTTTAAAAATCATCTCCAGCTAATCGTCGAGAGGACATTGGTGTTGCCTTGGCGGAGGTTTGCGCTCTCTGAGTGCTCTTGTTTTTGTGCACTTCTACTTTATTCATATTCAAAAAGCTTTTTCCTACATTTTTTAATTGCTAAGTCTTTGACCCGATCCTCACTATGACACCCTGAACACTTCGAAGTTATATTTCCGATCGCATAAACCACTTCGAAAACTATTTTAGCAAGTTTAAATTGATTTCTTTTGTGCTGTCAACCATTTACCAATTCCGTGGTACTCCTCTTCCTTTGGTGCCCTAAGCACGTGCTTATTTTGTTTAACAGTTAATCCAGCGCTGCTCTCGATATACTCTTTACTCTTTTACTCTTTTACTTGTTTCAGTCATTTGACTGCAGCCATGCTGGAGCACCGCCTTTAGTCGAGCAAATCGACCCCGGGACTTAATCTTTGTAAGCCCAGTACTTATTCTATCGGTCTCTTTTGCCGAACCGCTAAGTGACGGGGACTGGTATTTATTTTATTGACCTGGAAACAATAAAAGGCAAAGTGGACCTCGGCGGAATTTGAACTCAGAATATAAAGACAGGCAAAATGCCGCTAAGCATTTTGCTCATTGTGCTACCAATTCTGCCAGCTTACTGCCTTAACCCTTTTGTTACTATATTTCTGACCAAAATACACCCCTCATGAGTTTCAATTAAATTCTAAAATAATCATGAATCTAGGCTTGTTTCATTAAATAACTGTAACTTTTTTATTTATCAACATATTAATGTGATATTTGGAACATAATTAAAGAAAGGGTTCTTAATCAATTCTATTGCATAACTTTTGTCTCAAAGTGACTTTAATTACAGGTAAATTACAGGTAAATCCAATGTTCGAAAGACATGGAGAATCCAGTCCTCAATCCTCGTATTTCTTGCATGCTAAGCAAGCACTCTACCACTTGAGCTAATTTCCCATTTGCACAATGCTTCACAAATAACATATTTCTGAAGTTGACTGAACATGATAGTTGCCTGACAGCTATGTCTCCCATAAAGACGTTATCGAAGTCCTCATATGTTTTAAAATACAATATGACACTATTTTATCGATGTGGTATGAACACCTGATGCACAGGTGAAAAGTAATTAAAAAAATATTTCTGAACAACGTCTAGCTTCATTGTTTGATTTGAAGAAACCGAATGAAAATAAAACTGATGACTTTGCCTTTGGATTATTTACATGATTTTCACCTGTGAAAAATATTGATTTGAAACAATAGAAACTGAGAGAACAGTGGCTTCATTACTCTTTTACTCTTTTACTTGTTTCAGTCATTTGACTGCGGCCATGCTGGAGCACCGCCTTTTAGTCGAGCAAATCGACCCCGGGACTTATTCTTTGTAAGCCCAGTACTTATTCTATCGGTCTCTTTTGCCGAACAGCTAAGTGTCAGGGACGTAAACACACCAGTATTGGTTGTCAAGCAATGCTAGGGGGACAAACACAGACACACACACACATACATACATATATATACATATATACGACAGGCTTCTTTCAGTTTCTGTCTACCAAATCCACTCACAAGGCATTGGTCAGCCCGGGGCTATAGCAGAAGACACTTGCCCAAGATGCCACGCAGTGGGACTGAACCCGGAACCATGTGGTTGGTTAGCAAGCTACTTACCACACAGCCACTCCTGCGCCTATGTTAAGAATAAATAAAAATACAGGGCATTTAAGTAATAGAAGACAAACATGTGGCATTTTATTAATTATTATTATTATTATTATTATTGGTTCTTTCACGAAAATATTAGCAACTGTGACAATAAGGATTAACGTTAGATGAACGAGAATGATAATCTTCGGTTTTAGCTGTTTATGTGTTTTATTGTAATGGTTTTACAAGGAACACTACTGTTCCTGGGGAAGAAACCAAGTAATGTTGACAAGTTGATGTCAGAAAAAAATGTACGTGCTCAAGCATGGCTGTGTGGTAAGAAGTTTGCTTTCCAACCACATGATTCTGGGTTCAGTCCCACTGGGTGGCACCATGGCCAAATGTCTTCTACTATAGCCTCAGGTCAAGGTTATATATATATATATATATAGGCGCAGGAGTGGCTGTGTGGTAAGTAGCTTGCTTACCAACCACATGGTTCTGGGTTCAGTCCCACTGTGTGGCATCTTGGGCAAGTGTCTTCTGCTATAGCCCCGGGCCGACCAAAGCCTTGTGAGTGGATTTGGTAGACGGAAACTGAAAGAAGCCCATCGTATATATGTATATATATATATGCGTGTGTGTGTTTGTGTGTCTGTGTTTGTCCCCTAGCATTGCTTGACAACCGATGCTGGTGTGTTTATGTCCCCGTTACTTAGCGGTTCGGCAAAAGAGATCGATAGAATAAGTACTGGGCTTACAAAAGAGTAAGTCCCGGGGTCGAGTTGTCGATTAAAAGGTGGTGCTCCAGCATGGCCACAGTCAAATGACTGAAACAAGTAAAAGAGTAAAGAGTAAAGAGTATATAAATATATATATATATATGCTTGTGTTTCTTTGTGTCCCACCACCACTTGACAACCGTTGTTGGTGGGTTTACGTCCCTGTAACTTAGTGGTTCAACAAAGGAACCGACAGAATAAGTATCAGGCATAAAAAATAAACACTGCAGTTGACTCATTCGACTAAAATTCTTCAAGGCAGTGCCCCAGCATGGCCACAGTCTAATGACTGGAACAAGTAAGAGGTAAACGGTAATCTGAGAGAAGCTAGAAATATTTTTATGGAAGAAGTGAATATTTTAGTATTTGCAGAAACAGTTATTTTTACAGGCCAATAAAAAAAAGTAGAGATTTATATATATACTAGCAGTATCACCCGGCGTTGCTCGGGTTTGTTTCGACCCTTTAGAATTGGAATTTTTGAAAAGTAAAATGTTGCATTATGTAGCTTGTTATTCTCTTTAAGTGAACATTTTTTTGGTTGAAATACACCGAAAAATGGCGACACAGCAGTCAAAAAATCGTAAAAAATAGGGATTTTCATAGAAAAAAAGCACCTTTTTGATGTAAATGATTTTTGGTGTTAACATGGTCTGATTTGAATTTTATCTTCTAGGGAATGAAGAGCAAGCCTTCTATTATACTCTCAATTTTGGTCAACTTGAGCCACAGGGTCTCGGAGGAGATAGTGTTAGTTGAAGGCTACCAAACCTGCCATACACAGACAACTTCAGCTTTATATAGAGAGAGATTAGTTAGTTGTTGACTGGCCCCTGTGCCAGTGGCACGTAAAAAGCACCCACTACACTCTTGGAGTGGCTGGCGTTAGGAAGGACATCCAGCTGTAGAGACTGTGCCGAATCAAGATTGGAGCCTGGTGCAGCCATCTGGTTCGCCAGTCCTCAGTCAAAATCATCCAACCCATGCTAGCATGGAAAGCGGACGTTAAACGATGGTGATGATGATGACAATTGGTGCCTTCGAACTTTCAGCTTTTCTAGTACTGCAGTGTTTGTTACCATGTCTTTCCAGTTTATTCTACAAAAGATCCACATCTCAAAGGCATCTATCTTCTTTTCATTTGCTCAGTACATCGTACAAGTTTCTGTCCCATGGAGTACAACTGGCATAAAATAACAGCTAACTAGCCTCAGTCCTAATTGCAGGGTTATGCTTTCTCAAGTGATACATTTGGAAAATGTAATCTGGTTGTCTGCTCATCTGAATGGATACACATCTCTAATATATGTTTCTTTATTAGCCACACAGGGCTGCACAGAGACGGAACAGATTACAAAGTAGAACTTTTCTTTTTGGGGAGACAAAAAAAAGTGGGGTAGGTTTTTAATCAAAAGAGATCGTAAAAGGGAGGGAAAAAAAAAACAATCAATAGGGATCGTGTATCACAGAAATATCATGATGTAAAGTGTAAAGGGGGAAGCAGATAAGGTTTATCTGTAGAAAGAAAAGCCTACGGAAAAGACCACACTAACCTCGGTCAATAATGTCAGATGTTAACACATTTGTTTGCAAGTAAATAACCCTGTTTAAAATTTTTCCGGGTTCATAGGATTATGCTCAAGGTGGCTTCGTCATTCATACGTGCCATCCTTGCTACATTCACCCATCTTTTTTTTAAATATTCGCTAGACAAAACTTGCCTCTCTATTCCCACTTTCCCTTTCAAGTGATACTTGAAGAAGTTGATGAGAGATTGACCAGAGAGGAAAGTGTTTGTCTCCAATCATTTCAGATGCGTCCACCAGATACATATCTCTAATATAGATACGAAATCATGGGGGGGTGGGATGTGACATTGGCTTAATATATCCACAGAAAAGTTATCTTCCCGACACTGAAAGTTTTATGTCTCATACTTGATACAAAAACAGCAGTACTTTCAGCATCGATGGTAGTAGTTACAATAAGAACATATCTTAACGGTAGATTGATGGAATTGTAGAGCATCTGACAAAATGCACGTGGTATTTGACTGAAGCCCTTCATGTTCTGAGTTCAAATCCCACCTTTCGTCTTTGCAGAGTTGATGAAATAAAGTACCCAGTGCTGGATTTAGACTTGGTGTGGTACCTCAAGTTAATTAAAGCTTGAAGACCCCTAATTAAAAACAAATTACACTAGAAAGTCTCCTTAAAATTGACAATATATACTTTTTATTTATCTTGAGGCCTAAGGCAGTGAACTGGCAGAATTGTTAGCAAGACAGATTTCTTCCGGTTTTATGTACTTAGTTCAAATGCCGCCGAGCACCAAGGTAGAATTTACTTTTCATTCTTTCAGGATCGACAAAATAAGTACAGTGGAGCTCTTGCGTCGATGTAACAGACTTCCCCACATCCTTCAACAATTGCTGGCCTTGTACAAGAAACTAGAAAGAATTATCTTGAGACCTTTATGAATGGTGAGAACCTGAGCTGTAGTTTCATTAGCTTATGCCTAAATTAGATACCGAAAATAACAGTCAAGAACTGGTGTCGATTTGATATTCCTATGATGCATCCTAGATGTAATGGAATTCACAACAGACGACCAAGAAGACTATTATTGTAATATAAATAAATAAATAGATAAATAAATAAATCTTTTTTGATGTTTACAGTGAAAAAAAAAACGAAAACTACAAACCAAAAAGAGAAAAAAACTTTGCTTGAAATGACAGCGTACAAAATAGAGAAATCTTTGTGTTAGACGAGATACAATTTATTCAAGCAAATAATTCACTTCCGTTGTCATTTCGAAAAAGTTTATTTTCTTCATTTAAATTTTTTTCTCTTTCCGTTTTTTAGGAAATCTCTTCACTTTAAAAGACAATCTACATATATTTCGTGGTAAAAACTAAATGTGCAATAAGTCTGGTAAAAAAAACAGTGTACGTATTTAATTTGAGGTACACTAAGCAGAGATGTTTGGAAACTTCGCCATTTCGCCATTAGATAAAACATACTATATCAGCATTTTTAGATAAATAAATAAATTAATTAAATAAATAAAAAGAATGATAAGAGAGTTTAAAAAAGTACTAAATTGGAATGTCTTTATTCAACGTCACACTTTATGAAAAAAACGTGATGAAGTCACTTAAAATTTCTAATGGTGAATTTTCCTACAGCAAAAATGTTCACGGCGAAATTTTGATTGGCAGATCGAGAAATTAATTTTTTGTAACTAAACACTTTCAAACTTCAGACACTGGTAGAATGTGTCATATAAAACATCTTTTATTCTTAGTGTTGTTGAGAAAAATTTATATTTTCAAAGTTATTTCTTGTTAAAGTTGTCGTATTTCGGTAATTTCAACCAATCAATGACGTGTATTCAGCTGAATAAAATTACTGCCGTAACAAAACAATGATGTTTGAGTGTATGTGTGTGTGTGCATGCGCATGTCTGTGTGTGTGCATGCATGTACATGTGTGATATTTTGAAATTTACTTCCTTTCTATGGGAAAATGAGTGAATTAGCACATTTTCATGCATCTAAGGTCAGAAAAAACAACATCATCATCATCATCATCATCATCGTTTAACGTCCGTTCTCCATGCTAGCATGGGTTGGACGGTTCGACCAGGGATCTGGGAAGCCAGAAGGCTGCACCAGGCTCCAGTCTTATCTGGCAATGTTTCTACAGCTGGATGCCCTTCCTAACGCCAACCACTCCATGAGTGAAGTGGGTACTTTTTACGTGCCACCTGCACAGGTGCCAGGCGAGGCTGGCAACGGCCACGGTCGGATTGGTGCATTTTACGTGCCACTGGCACAGAAGCCAGTTGAGGCGGCACTGGCATCGGCCACGATTCGGATGGTGCTTTTTACGTGCCACCGGCATGGAAAGAAATTTAATATGTATTTGTACTTAGATTATCCAAAAGTTGAGAAGAATGTCATTTTTTGATATTTGTGATTGTAATGAAACATACCATTCCACCAATAACCAAAAGAGTTCCTCATCAGGTTTTTGTTGTGCCTCTTCACATTCAAAGTGTAATGTATCTCGGTGGAAGTGCACGCCTTGCTCCTCTGAGTATGCTCCCGTGTTCTTGAATTCATCAAAGTAAACATCATGGACTGGATTTTCTAGGATTTCCTGCATCCCTTTTGGCTGTAGTTCTTCACCACGGTCCCAACCAGCTCCATTTGGTTTCCTGTCTTGTGACTGACCAGAAAGCACCCAATCGCAGTAACAAAACTGTTTGAAGCTGCTCTTTCCTCCCTACATAGCATCTGGAGGAATTCAGGGATTTATTTGATGTCCAAACAAACACCTTTGACCTTTGCCTCAGGCAGCTTCGGAAAGAAGTTTTGAAGGTACTGAAAGATCCATGACATTGTTTTATTGGACCCTAATATTATGAGCAATGGTGGAAACAATACTCCCAGAAGTCCATCAATGGACTCACACTTAATGTTTTACCTCCTTGCAAAGAACTCAATCCAGGTAGTAAAGGATAGCTTGAAAAAGTTATAAACTGAAGGTTTATTCATAATCTCAGATTGCAGTATGAAAGTGGATTGAGTGCAAGTAAGCTGATGAAGAATTTGGGCTACGATTAGCTAAAACAATTGAAGGAAGTTCCTATTCTTAAAAAACAAAAACTGTTTAATGTTGATGAAATCGATCCATTTTAAAAGATGCAAAAACAGAATTTATAACTTTTATATCAAGAAAAGGAAAAGTGGTCCCCAGTGAGGAGACCTATTGAGTCAAGTACATCAACATCAAAAAATCAAATGGAAATTGTAGTTGTGATACCTGGGCCGGTGGTACGGAAAATGCACCATCTGAACGTGGTCAATGCCAGCGCCGCCGTGACTGGCTTCCATGCCGGTGGCACGTTAAAAAGCACCAACCAATCGTGGTCGTTGCCAGCCTCCCCTGGTACCTGTGCCGGTGGCACGTAAAAAGCACCAACCAATTGTGGTCGTTGCCAGCCTCCCTTAGTACCTGTGCCGGTGGCACGTAAAAAGCACCCACTACACTCACGGAGTGGTTGGCATTAGGAAGGGCATCCAGCTGTAGAAACACTGCCAGATCAGACTAGAGCTTGGTGCAGCCACCTGGCTTCCCAGACCCTGGTCAAACTGTCAAACGCATGCTAGCATGGAAAACAGACGTTAAATGATGATGATGATGATGATGTACCCTTCTGAAAATAGGTGCAGGAGTGGCTGTGTGGTAAGTAGCTTGCTAACCAACCACATGGTTCCAGGTTCAGTCCCACTGCGTGACATCTTGGGCAAGTGTCTTCTGCTATAGCCCCGGGCCGACCAATGCCTTGTGAGTGGATTTGGTAGATGGAAACTGAAAGAAGCCTGTCGTATATATGTATACATATATAAGTGTGTGTGTATATGTTTGTGTGTCTGTGTTTGTCCCCCTAGCATTGCTTGACAACCGATGCTGGTGTGTTTACGTCCCAGTCACCTAGCGGTTCGGCAAAAGAGACCGATAGAATAAGTACTGGGCTTACAAAGAATAAGTCCCGGGGTCGATTTGCTCGACTAAAGGCGGTGCTCCAGCATGGCCGCAGTCAAATGACTGAAACAAGTAAAAGAGTAAAAGAGTAAGAGTATGTATCAGGTGATTGCTTCATGAAGCTGTTGTAAATTAATGGCTTAATTCACGTGCAATGAGGGGGATTGACTAAAAAATACCATCCCAGTTATTAGCTTGCTGCTATGTTTGAAAACTGGTTTTATCAAAAATCTGTCCTTGGAACTGAAATTTATAGAAAAGAAAATATTCAAACATAAACATTATTTCTAAATCTCTCAAAGAGAAATATTCAGTAACAGTGGGACGATTGTTGCTTTATGCTGAATGGGAGTGCTGAGCTCCCTGTTCGAAAATATAAGGACACAGATATTGTGTCATATAAACAGCTGGAAATGATGTTTACTGGGGCTAAAAAACAGTAACAAGCGTCCCATCCAGGACAACCACATTATGTTGGCAAATAGTCTTTACTTTAAAATAATATTTACTTCAAAAATCGTTAGATTCACTTCAACATTTAAATATAATTTGTCAAAATATTTTCGTCGCTTTGAGACCGCGACCTGTTCACTGACCAGCACAAAGTTTTGTCAGAGAATAGGTCGCGGTCTCAAAGTGACGAAAATATTTTGACAAATTAAATTTAAATGTTGAAGTGAATCTAACGGTTTTTGTGGGTTTCTTAAATGGCTTATAAACACCATCCACGCTGCAATTGTTTTCGTTCCAGCACACGATCTCAGATCAAGTCACTTGCTTCGCAAGTACATCTCCGTAAATATTTACTTCAAAATTGATTTACACTATGTAACACAATTTTTGTCTTTGGGTAGCAATTGTTATTTACTGTTTGCTTACTCTTAAAAAGTACGAAAAATAGCTAATATTTCCTTCAAGCTTTGCTTTTACGATATTTATTCAAGCCCCAAAGAATCCCTCTCAACACATGGCTCTGATGCTCCCCCACTACTCCTGCTCATCATCAGAGATGCACATATAGTTAGCTGCGAAGGGACATGCTCAAGTGGTTAAAGTCAAGCAACTGACAAACAAATTTGTGGTATTGTGCAGAATATCTATATATATAAAAGTGAGGTTGTGTGGTGTCTGTCTCCTACGATTTAGATTCCTAACTACTCCCACATTTTGCGGGGCAGTTTAACCAAAAGCGGGTATCTTATAGTCGTGATTCATATCGAGCCCTTCATTTTTTCCCATTTTTAATGCATTTTTGGCATATATAAGGGAAGTAACTCTCTAAAAATGTATTATTAAATCTCAGAACGTAAAAAGCTACAGTAACCGCCCCTCTTTGGGGTTAGCCATATTGAGATGGCTATTATACTTTACATCTCTAAAAATGCTTATATAGTTATTTCCCTTACAAACCCGAGCAACGCCGGGCGATACTGCTAGTTTACTATAATCATATTTCTGTTTCAGCAACTCAACGCTGAATCTGTCTGAAATGTAAAGAAAATTAGGTTGATTTCAAGACATTGATGACAAGGTCACAAAAGCAGTTTGAGGGGGAATAGCAGTCATTTCTTTTAATTTCCAGATCAAAACAAATAAGAAATAACTGTTACTGATCGAAGACAAAAGAAAAAAAAAAATGTTAGAGTGTTATGAATTAATAAACCTGCATCACATACTTGTGACTGCGCGTGGTTTAATGGTTGGGGGTGTTCCTCGCATGATCGCAAAATCAAGGCACCGATTCCCGAGGTGGGCGGTACATTGAGTTCTTGAGCAAAACACTTCATTTTACTTTGCTTTTGTCCATTTAGCTGTAAATGAACCCTGAGATTAACTAGTATCCCATTCAGGCAGTATGCTATGATATCAGTCACTTATACATGATGGAGATCGGGTTATCGGCCCTACTAATCCTGGGAGTCAAAGACAGTGATGTCCAGGGAACTTACTTTAACAGACATTTACTCTTTTGCTTGTTTCAGTTATTTGACTGTGGCCATGCTGGAGCACAGTCTTTTTTTAGTCAAGCAAATCGACCCCAGGACTTATTCTTTGTAAGCCTAGTACTTATTCTGTCGATCTCTTTCACCGAACTGCTAAGTTACAGGGACGTAAACACACCAGCATCGGTTGTCAAGCGATGTTGGGGGGAAAAACACAGACACACAAAAACATATACACACACACATATGTATATATATATATATATATATATAGAGAGAGAGAGAGAGAGAGAGACCGAGACCTCTGGAAGTATGCTGTGCGTGAGAAGACCCGGCAGGACAAGTGAGACCATAACCCGTGGCCTTCTACATGGGATGTAGCCAGCCCACTTATGCATACCTTCCCTTCTTGGGACACAAAACTCTACTTGTGAAGACCTGTTGAGGCAAGTGAGAATCAGAATCAAAATCGCTCAATGGGAATTGCAG
Organism: Octopus sinensis; assembly: GCF_006345805.1. Taxonomy (NCBI): domain Eukaryota; kingdom Metazoa; phylum Mollusca; class Cephalopoda; order Octopoda; family Octopodidae; genus Octopus; species Octopus sinensis. Next base: position 4,859,758 of record NC_042999.1, on the reverse strand, counting down.
CTGAGTTACCAGTGCCGGTGGCACGTAAGAGAACCATCCGAACGTGGCCGTTGCCAGCGCCACCCCGACTGGCCGCGTGCCAGTGGCACGTAAAAAGCACCATCTGTTCATGGCCGTTGCCAGCGCCGCCCCGACTGGCCTCGTGCCGGTGGCACGTAAAAAGCACCATCTGTTTGTGGCCGTTGCCAGCCTCGCCTGGCCCCTGTGCCGGTGGCACATAAAAAGCACCATCCGATCATGGCTGTTTGCTAAACTCGTCTGGTACCTGTGCCGGTGGTACGTAAAAAGCACCCACTACACTCATGGAGTGATTGGCGTTAGGAAGGGCATCCAGCCGTAGAAACATTGCCAGATCAAACTGGGCCTGGTGCAGCCTTCTGGCTTCCCAGACCCCAGTTGAACCGTCCAACCCATGCTAGCATGGAAAGTGGACGCTAAACGATGATGATGATGATATATATATATATATATATATATATATAGACACACATATATATATATATATACATATATATGACGGGCTTCTTTCAGTTTCCGTCTACAAATCCACTCACAAGGCTTTGGTCAGCCCGAGGCTATAGTAGAAGACACTTGCCCAAGGTCCCACGCAGTGGGACTGAACCCAGAACCATATGGTTGGGAAGTAAGCTACTTACCACACAGTTTACACAGCCACTCCTGCGCCTAGTGAGTGAGAACACCACAAGGTTAAAGTAGTGTCCTGACCACAAAATACTCTACCACTTAACCAAACACTTGTGTAAAACGAAATAATAACTGATATGGAAGGAAACCAGGTCACTGTGCCATGATTAATATTCTGCGTTGTGAGAAGATAATTGCAAGAGCATTTAATTCAGGCTGGTATTTATATTTATTTTACGGCGGCGAGCTGGCAGAAACGTTAGCACGCCGGGCGAAATGCGTAGCCGTATTTCATCTGCTGTTATGTTCTGAGTTCAAATTCCGCCGAGGTCGACTTTGCCTTTCATCCTTTCGGGGCTGATAAATTAAGTCTGTCCTTGTTTGTCCTCTCTGTGTTTAGCCCCTTGTGGGTAGTAAAGAAATAGGTATTTCCTCTGCCGCTACGTTCTGAGTTCAAATTCCACTGAGGTCGACTTTGCCTTTCATCCTTTTGGGGTTGATTAAATAAGTACCAGTTACGCCCTGGGGTCGATATAATCGACTTAATCCGTTTGTCTGTCCTCTCTGTGTTTAGCCCCTTGTGGGTAGTAAAGAAATAGGTATTTATTTTATCGAAAGCTATTTGCTGAACCACAAAGTTACAGAGCATAAAATAAAATAACATAAGCAACAATGGTTCTTACACTAGCGTGGACATAAGCACAGACGCACACAGATACAGACAGGCACGCACGCACACATGATAATGGCTATTTAAAAAAAAGTGATTACATGTATAAATGAAGACAAGAAACTTTAATAGATGAAGCCAATCTGGACAATACTGGACAATTGTATCCGTTGGACGACAACTTTGTACAGTGTATCTCCTACCTCCATATTAGTGTTTAACACCAACCACACCTCCACCCTATCTCTAACCATCTCTCACCCTCCACTCAGACTCATAAGAACTTACTCATCCTCTCCTTTCCCCCTGAACCTCTGTCTGTATTCTCTCTTTGTACTTATGTTGGGGGTTGGCTCTGTCTCCTCACCACCACCATCTTTATCTCCTCTACAGGAAGACACTTGAGCCTGTTGCTCTCTCATATTTTAGCCGTTCAACACTAAGCATAAAGCCACCCTCCCTCTCTCAAAATACACTCCCACTCAGTTGAGTGTGTGTGTCTTGTCTTTGTCTTGCTTGTTATATGGCAACCTCACTAATGTCGGTGCCACAAAAAAAAGCTTAGAATAATTCTGTGGAGTGCTTGGTGTTAGGAAGGGCATCAAGCTGTAGAAACCATGCAAAAACAGACAATGGATCTCAACGCAGTCCTCTGAAAGACTACCAAACCCATGCTGCCATGGCTAACAGACTTTAAAGGATGATGGTAATGATGACAACAATGACAGATAGATTGATTGATAGATAGATAGATAGATAGATAGATAGATAGATAGATAGATAGATAGATAGATAGATAGATAGATAGATAGATAGATAGATAGATAGATAGATAGATAGATAGATAGATAGATAGATAGACTCACAGACAGAGAGAGACAGACAAATTACTTTTATTCCATTTCATTGTATGATTTTGTAGCTTACTTCTGAGTTCAAATCCTGTCACGGATTACTTTGACTTTCATCTATCCAGAGGACAATAAAATAAGTTAAGCAGTGAATCGACCAAAATCCTACTTGAAAATTAGAGTCTTTGTTTCTGTGTGTAGCAGTAATTCAAAACCTAGCCACTAAATATGCAGTCAAACATCACAAGCGAACCACTATAGTTTCATGTTAATAGTCTGCAAACCGACAAATAAGCGTGATACGGTTTTCTCGAACGTTCAAGAATTTTGCTTCAGATTGCCTATAAAAATCGTTTGGCTTGTAGATTAGGGCACTGATGGTCAACGACCTCTGTCACCACTGAGATTTGCAGAGATGACATCGCATATTTTTGAATCAATCGTATGTTGTGACACAGATAGCTTTCAAAAATTTTTAAGCAATATATCTCTCTCTTCTAGTCAGCAATTATTAATATCGTTCACTGTAGTAGTCGACACCAAATGCCTTTATGTTCGGCAATAAATATTGCAGTTAAATGTTCGCGCAGCCAATGAAATATGCCTTCGTTGATTAAGTGAATTCCAGCATCGGAGGCACCCCACGACGTATGTTAGGATTAATTTTATTACAAGTTTTATTTCAAGTTTCCTTGCCTGTTTGTTTTGTGAATTGACGAAAGCACATTTTGTTAATTGAAATCTAGCTCTTTATCTGTCTATGTATGTATATATTAAAAGGAAATAAACGAAAGATAAATAAAATATATTGGTAATGTTGTCGTTGTCATTTAACGATACTATGGTATGTTGGCATGTAGAGGACAATCCTTGGATCTTTTCGGTTTGACCGGCAGATTTTTCAAATAATTTCTTTGTAACTAAACACTTTTAAACTTCGTATACTGGTAGAATGTGTTTATAAAACATCTTTTTCTCTTGGCTTTCTTGATAAAATTCTGTAGTTTGTAAGGTATTTGTTGTTTAATTTCTTGCATTTCGGCAATTTCAACCAATCAATGACGTCTATTGAGGTGAATACAATCTCTCCGAATCTTTGTCAACAACAATTATTTGCGGTGTCATATGAATTTGTCACTGTTATTTATGAGAAAAAAGATACCCTGTGGCCATAAACTGAGGGGTCACTCGTAAACACTTTTAAATACACACACACACAGAATGGGCATCTACAATTTTCATCTACCACATTCACTCGCAAGGCTTTGGTTGGCCGAAGGCTATATCGTAGAAAATGTTTGCACAAGGTACTGAGCAGAGGGACTGAACCCAATACCATGTGGTTACAAAGCGATTTACTTAACCTCACAACCATTCCAGGTATCTATTCTCATGTAGAGAGGCAAAAATACATTGAACAAATCTGTTTTATCTGTACTGCTTGACGCATCATTTGATATTAATCTTCCTTCATTAAAGTCTATTTTCATTTTAATGATTGCAAATGCTATTTAGCAAGTGAATAGGCTCGTTAGAAACAGTATAAACATCAGTCTCATTTTCATAAACTGTGACATTATTATTTGTAAAACTTTAGTTCATAGCAGATAAGCAGCAAAACTATTGTATTTTGACCACATCACCATCATCTTCATCATTGATGGCAGCGACATGACCACCAAGATTTAATACTAAATTAGAGGTGCAACTTATACACGAGTGAATAGGTACATACATACATAGATACATGCATACAATACACACACACACATGTGTGAGTATGAAGGATATGTATCTGTGTGAGTGTGTGTGTGTGTGTGTAAGATGAAGGAACTCATAAACTGGCAGGTTGAAATTTTGTGTAACTAAACAGGTGTGAATCAGCGCAATATATGTATGTATGCATGTATGTATGTATGTATGCATATATGTATGTATGCATGCATGTGTGTGTGTGTGTATGTATTCACACACTTATTATAATTCCACTTTACATTTGAAGCATTTTCAGAAACCTTTAATTCCCAGATGTGACTCGTTATTCGTTTTTCATACATTTTGAAGTGAATATTGATTGCAAAATAAACATCAAAGTAAGAAAAAAATAGTAATTTGATGGGGGTGGGCAAACGAAAGAAGAAAAAAAGAGTTTTATTTGCTTTGTCGATGACCAGATTAATAAGTGGCTACAAGATGTTTTTAAAGGACTAACATAACATTTCGTGTGAGCAACTTTCTTTTTCTTCTTTTTATTGTTTGCTTTGAAGAACTAAAAAACGAGAAAAGAAAGTTACCAGCGCCAGAGAAAGAGAGATAAGACAGGGAGAGAGAGAGGGGGGAGAGATGAGGAGTCAACTGGTGGAGGAAAAGAAGGAGAGGAAGAGAGAGAGAGGGGGGAGAGAGAGAGGGAGAGGGAGAGATGAGGAGATGTGGAGGAAAAGAAGGAGAGGAAGAAAGAGAGAGAGATAGGGAGAGGGAGAGATGTGGAGAAAAAGAAGGAGAGGAAGAAAGAGAGAGAGGGAGAGATGTGGAGGAAAAGAAGGAGAGGAAGACAGAGAGAGAGAGAGAGAGAGGAGAGAGATGAGGAGATGTGGAGGAAAAGAAGGAGAGGAAGAAAGAGAGAGAGAGAGGGGAGAGGGAGAGATGAGGAGATGTGGAGGAAAAGAAGGAGAGGAAGAAAGAGAGAGAGGGAGAGGGAGAGATGAGGAGATGTGGAGGAAAAGAAGAGAGGAAGAAAGAAGAGAGAGAGAGGGAGAGGAGAGAGAGAGAGGAGAGATGAGGAGATGTGGAGGAGGAAAAGAAGGAGAGGAAGAAAGAGAGAGAGGGGGGGGAGAGGGAGAGATGGGGAGATGTGGAGGAAAAGAAGGAGAGGAAGAAAGAGAGAGAGAGAGAGGGAGAGATGAGGAGATGTGGAGGAAAAGAAGGAGAGGAAGAAAGAGAGAGAGAGAGAGGAGAGGGAGAGATGAGGAGATGTGGAGGAAAAGAAGGAGAGGAAGAAAGAGAGAGAGAGGAAGAGAGAGAGAGAGGGAGAGGGAGAGATGAGGAGATGTGGAGGAAAAGAAGGAGAGGAAGAAAGAGAGAGAGAGGGGGGGGGAGAGGGAGAGATGAGGAGATGTGGAGGAAAAGAAGGAGAGGAAGAAAGAGAGAGAGAGAGGGAGAGATGAGGAGATGTGGAGGAAAAGAAGGAGAGGAAGAAAGAGAGAGAGAGAGAGGGAGAGGGAGAGATGAGGAGATGTGGAGGAAAAGAAGGAGAGGAAGGAGGATTAGTGTTGTTTCATTCCAGGGTTTACTAGATTAGGCAGCAAAATACCTGGTTGCACCTGTTTGACGTACGAGAGCTTCGTTGCTTTTTAATTTTGGCTACCTGTTAATTAGAACAAATCCTAATTTGTAAAGGTAAGAATCTTCATTTAATTTAATACTGAGTTATCAAATTATGTAAAGTGGAACTGCATTCAGGCATTTCTCTCTCTCTCTCTCTCTCTCTCTCTCTGCACATATACTCTTTTACTCTTTTACTTGTTTCAGTCATATGACTGCGGCCATGCTGGAGCACCGCCTTTAATCGAGTAACTCCAGGACTTATTCTTTTGTCAGCCCAGTACTTATTCTATTGGTCTCTTTTGCCGAACCGCTAAGTGACGGGGACGTAAACACACCAGCATCGGTTGTCAAGCAATGCTGGGGGGACAAACACAGACACACAAACATATACACACACACATATATACGACAGGCTTCTTTCAGTTTCCGTCTACCAAATCCACTCACAAGGCATTGGTCGGTCCGGGCCTATAGCAGAAGACACTTGCCCAAGATGCCACGCAGTGGGACTGAACCCGGAACCATTGGTTGGTTAGCAAGCTACTTACCACACAGCCACTCCTGCGCCTACATATAACTTTGATAGGTTTCGGCTAGTAATAGGCCCAGGCATGTCTAACTTAATGGCACCACCTCGTGAAATATATGCTATATTCTTTTATTATTTTTTAATTCTTTCATTTGTTTCAGTCATTTGACTGTGGCCATGTTGAAGCACCGCCTTTCAGTCCGAGAAATCGCCTTATTCTTTGTAAGCCTGGTACTTACTCTATCGGTGTGTTTTGCTGAACTGCTAAGCGACGGAGATGTAAACACACCAACGTCGGTTGTCAAGCGATGGTGGGAGACAAACACAAACACACAAATATATAACTATATATATATATATAATATATATATATATATATATATACACTGATTATGTACACTGATTTGTTCTGCTTTTTTATGTTTAACCCTACAGTCTCTTATGTGGTGGTTTAATAAAATATGTGATTGAGTATTATCTGGTAATTGATATTTGATTTAGATGTATTTCTCCATTTTCTTATCTTGTATTAGTAATTTGTGGTAAATCATTTTACCTTTGCCCATATAATACAGTAAATGAATTGGTTGCATCGCAATCCTTAACATTTATGTATTAACTTTGTTGGGTACTTCACTAGCAGTATATTGGATATATGTTATCCCATGGAGGGTTGCATTTACAACCCCTATCTCAATTTGTATATATATATATATATATATATATATATATATATTGTATAGAGGGCATTATTACACATAAATGCCTCACACTAAGAGGGACAAAGTCATTACTACCAAAATTATACTAATCATACCTAAATGCAGTTTTTCAAAGCAAGACATTTAAAAAATGAATTTAGTTCTGTATCACCGTGATTTCACATTCAACTTACGTCTTATGATCTTCAGCAGAACTGATTCTGAACACATCATAAATAAACTACCACCTATTTATGATGTGTTCAGAATCAGTTCTGCTGATGATCATAAGACGTAAGTTGAATGTGAAATCACGGTGATACAGAACTAAATTCATTTTTAAATGTCTTGCTTTGAAAAACTGCATTTAGGTATGATTAGTATAATTTTGGTAGTAATGACTTTGTCCCTCTTAGTGTGAGGCATTTATGTGTAATAATGCCCTCTATACAATATAGATATAATTAATTTGTTCAAAAGAAAAAAATTATTTTCGAATTCTTTTCTTTTATGAGGTTTTCACGCTAACTACCTGATAATTTCTTGTTAAGATCCCTTATTAAGAGATTATCCTTAATTGTTAAACTTATATATATATATATATATTATATAAACTTAGATATGTTTCGACCAAAGATTGGTCCAGGCCATGTCTAACTTAATAGCACCACCTGATAGGATTATCTAAATCCTTTTAAAGTCAAGTTTTGCTTACCAACCACATGGTTCCAGGTTCAGTCCCACTGCGTGGCACCCTCGCCTTGTGAGTGGATTTGGTAGACGGAAATTGAAAAAAGCCTATCATATATATATATATATATATATACATTTATATATATGTGTGTGTGTATGTATTTGTATTCCCCCCACCCCCAACCCCAACATCGCTTGACAACCGATGCTGGCATGCTTACGTCCCCGAAACTTAGCAGTTCAGCAATAGAACCGATAGAATAAGTACTAGGCTTACAAAGAATAAGTCCTGGGGCGATTTGTTCGACTAAAGGCGGTGCTCCAGCATGGCCACAGTCAAATGACTGAAACAAGTAAAAGATATGAAAAAAAAAGAAAGAAAGAAAAAGAGCTCTAATCGATTTCCCAATCTCGTTAGAGGTGTCTGTATCACTTGACCAATCTGAGAGAGAAAGAGGAAGAGAGGGAAGTAGGGTGTACACAGTTTGACAAAAAGGTATGTAATCTTTATATATAAAAGTGAGGTTGTGTGTCTGTCTCCTACGATTTAGATTCCTAATTACTCCCACATTTTGCGGTGCAGTTTAACCAAAACCGGGTATCTTATAGTCGTGATTCGTATCGAGCCCTTCTGGGTATTAGCACGCGTCTACGATGAGTCTACGATTTTAAAAATAATTTACCATCATTTTTTTCCATTTTAATGCATTTTTCGCTATTATATAAGGGAAGTAACTCTCTAAAAATGTCTACGATGAGTCAACGATTAAAGAAAAAAATTACCATCATTTTTTTCCCATTTTTAATGCATTTTTTTGCTATTTTTTGGGCTATAAATCTCTAAAAATGCTTATATAGTTATTTCCTTACAAACCCGAGCAACGCCGGGCGATACTGCTAGTTGTAGAATAAAAGAAAAAAGAAAAAAAATCTTTACTGACGCATTAAACGGTGTTTTGTTTCACAGCACAATTCGGTGTGAAAACAGTGGTGGGTAGGTCTCCACTCCTTTGCTTAAATCTTTCTTTTAATACGTACAATGTTAATCCTTGACACCATTTATAATCAGACAGTTATACTTTTATACACAACAGACCAGGACAACCTTTGGAAGAAAAGTTGGCTCATCTTAATACCTTGTTATTTTTGCCAATCAAGGAACTTATTGTTAGATGCTCTGACGTAATTGAGGCCACGGCCTTTTTATATTTAACCAATAGAATGGTCACCTCGAGCGAGCGTGGTTTTCCCAGTCCTTTCAGCTTTAAAAAATAATTTGAATTACCTTCTTTTTCTTTTACGCTATAGATTATCACAATTGTGCTGAAGATCTTTGCCCCTTGTACAAAGCAGCGAAAAGACATACACATCAACCAATGTTTTTCCTAGCAGACAAAGAACGTCAGTTACACGAATACATTTTAATATATATATATATATATATATGTAAAATAACATACATGAATATAAAGTCACATAAATAAACAGCCTTTTCTAACCGTAACTTTTGTTTGGCAATATGCGCAGGTGTGCCCGTGTTGTTAACAATCTCACTTTGTAATCTTGTGGTTTCGGGTTCAGTCCCACTGCGCGACACCTTGGGCAAGTGTCTGTTACTATATAGCCCTGGGTCGACAAATGCTTTGTGAGTGAATTTGCTTGACGAAAACTGTGCAGCTCGGGACTGTCAAAATATGTTAATTTGATCTCATTTAAAACCAAGCAGTGATTCATGTTGGTGTACGTAAATAACCAAAGAAAATTAAATTAGCAAAATAATTGTAGGATATATAAGAGTTGGTGTGAAAATGTTTTGTAGAATAGAGTTACTGAGAGAAAAAGCGAGAAAGAGGGAGAGATAGATAGAAAGAGAGAGAGAGGGAGGGAGTGATTGATAGATAGAGAGAGAGAGAGGGAGTAACAGATAGATAGATAGATAGATAGAGAGAGAGAGAGAGAGAGAGATTCTAGCCATATGTAAAATAATAGTCGTTAAGTGTTGCCATTTCTTAATGCACTGAGTATTTAAAAAGTTAATTTGAAATAATTATGCAGTGAAGATAATATTAGTCATGTGTACGTGCGAGTGAGTGTATGGTCTGATAAAGGCGACTAATCCGAAATTTCCAAGTCACTGTCAACTATGTCGTTCCGAAAATAAAATAAATCTGATACTCTACTGAAAAGTATTGAACGATCCTTTAATATTGATTGTCTCCATCCATCCATGCGTACATACAGACATACAACTATTCATAATAACAAAAGACAGCTTTTCTATTTGGCTTTCAATTTTCAATTCCTTTAATTTTGTTCCAATTGATTTTAAATTTGATGTATTAATGTAGTTTTGTATGCTAATTAAGGAAATGAAATTCATCTTTGCCATAAATAAAAAAAAAAAGAAAAGTTAATAGCTTTTAAAGTTTGCAAATTTTGGGTAATTTTAGCCAATCGTAAGGCACAAACTCATTGGTGTCTGTTCCCAGAGTAAGAAACAAGGCTGTTGTCAACTTGAAAACTTTAACCACTCTGTACCTATAATTCTGAACTTTCGTTTATAAATTTTTTGCTACAAAAATTGTATTAATTTTTTTTATACAAAGTTGATAGCTTCATATAATTTTTCACGGTGAATTTGATTTTGTTATTCACTTATTCCAAAAGAATTTTAGATAAAATCTTCACTAAAGATGTTTATAATTGATTAACCCCAGCCATCCACTGGTTGGACTGACCCCAAACGCCAACACTAACCCTAAATCTAACCTAAATCTCAACTGTAAACCTAAACTCAACCCCAAAACCCTAATTGTAACCTTAACCTTAGTATACCTCAAACTTTGGTTTATATATTTATATGTGTGTGTGTATATATATATATGATTAATCTTCTCTCTTCGCTCTTTTACGCCATTTGGTCTCAACTCTCATCTAACCTCCCCCCGACTCCTATTTCTCTTCAGTCCTTCGTCTTTTCACCCCTACTCTCTTTCCCTCCTCTTCCCTCTTTCTCTCTGCTCCCTCACTCCCCTTCCCTCCTCCTCCCCTCTTCTCTCTCCCTTCTACTCTCCCCACAGCCCCCACTCTACCCAACCCCCAGCCGAATCCACACCCCACATGGGCTTTCCCCACCTCCCCACAACATCACACCACACCACACTACACCACACTACACCACACAACACCATACGACATTACACATCACAACATACATACACACGTCCAGACCTTTCATACACACATACATATTCTCTCATACACACACGCACCCATCCCTCTAGCGTCTAACGTCTGATCTCTGACTTCTGGCCGGAATCAGATCGCCATGTTGAATCGCTAGCTTCTGCACGCATTTTTTTCTCTCCTTGTTTCTTTTCTGTGTATCTTTCTGTTGAAGAGCGTATGCTCGAAACGTAAAAGACTTGTTTTATTTCTATTCCTGAGCGCCATACTAATACAATTGTTTGTTTGTACTCCACCTACCTTCGTCTTTTGTTTATTTTCGTAAAACTTCCCGTTATATATATATAAAACATGACTATAATATATGTATGTGTGTGTGTGTGTGTGTGTCATGTATGTATGTATGTATGTATGTATGTATGTATATATATATATATATATATATATTAATCATATAAGGCGGCGAGCTGGCAGAAACGTTAGCACACCGGGTGAAATGCGTAGCCGTATTTCGTCTGCCGTTATGTTCTGGGTTCAAATTCCGCCGAGGTCGACTTTGCCTTTTATCCTTTCGGGGTCGATAAATTAAGTACCAGTTACGCACTGGGGTCGACGTAATCGACTTAATCTGTGTTTAGCCCCTTGTGGGTAGTAAAGAAATATATATATGTGTGTGTGTATGTATATTATATATATATATATATATATATGTGTGTGTGTGTGTTTGTGTATATATATATATATTTTTTTTTTTTTTGCGAAATATGTACAAAAATACGGAGTTTATGATTCATGTGTGAGTGTGTGTTCTTGATACTCGTTTAGAACAAGTAGTTTTACACCAATTACACTATTTTTTCTTAGTTTAAAGGCCGTGGACTGAAGATGGGAAATTTCCGAAGCCTCTCCCCCACCCCCCTTTCGCGAGCGCGCATTTTTTTTGTCATATTCGTTTAGAGCAAGTTGTTTTACACATATTACACTATTTTTTTTGTTTTGGTGCCCGGGTCAGCCCCTCAGACGCTTTCGGAACTTCCCGATGTGAATTTTCCGAGGCCTCTCCCCCACCCCCCTTTCGCGTGCGGGCATTTTTTTTTCATATTCGTTCATAGGAAGTTGTTTTACACCTATTACACACATTTTGTTTTTGATTTTCTGATAGGCGTAACGCTTTATATTAACCATATAAAATATAACTGTAATACTCAAATTTGTTTGATTCAAAATTTTTTCCCTACTTCTATTAGACTCAGTCTTTTGTGTATCATTTGTAACAATAAAGTCCTTTGGGCCATTTACACAAGGCTTTCCCGGTTTCATGGATGAAGCGGTTGTTAGACGTGCTTGTTATTGTAGACAAGTACGTATCGTAGCAATGATGTTTACGGCTTATAAAATCATTTTATAATTTGATTCTTAACAATCACTAACTGTTTTTTGGGTCGACTACTAAAGTGCAGAATCTTAGTATCCCCACCCTCACACTTTTTTTTCGTTATTAATAAATCTTGCTTGGCTAATCTAATTAGCTGCTGAATTCAAGTTGCTGAATTAAATTAATTAGAGATACGAAAAAAGACAATTAACATCACAAACAAAACCTGCATTCAAATAAAACAATTCTCCTCATAAAATAATGGTGTGTGTTAAACTGGTAATTCGTACAATTATTTGCCAGGGACATCCGTATTTGAGTGGTTACTAGATGCTTGACAAAGTTTTCTTCTGGAAATAATGATGGGCTATTCAAAGTAGGAACAAAAGAGAGCCTGCGGAATTAATTAACCCATTGCCTGCCATGGGCCCCATTTGGGGATATCCTAAAAACAGTTTCATTGCAGGTTGTTCGTTGTATTTGAAGAGAATTGCTTATGTACATGGCATTTGCAGAGGTGTGTTTAACAATATTTAGTCGTTAAAGTTTGTCATTATCAGCTCTGGTTAATTCTAGACGACATTTTATGTCATAAATCGCAATTTTTGAACTACAAAAATATTGACTGTTTCGAAAACGTTTTTTTTTTTTTTGTCTTTGCACTTCCCATCTGTATCATTGATTGACATTTCATACACATTCGCATTTGATACTAGAGTTAAAAATAAATTTTAAATGTTTATTATTGCAATTGAATAGAAAAGGATAAATATCCCTTTTTTCAGCAATCCCTATTTGGGACTTCTTGAAATATTTATCATAATTTCCATAATAATTCACATATGAAGAAAATTTAAATACTTTATATCATTTTAACTCTTAAGACACCTGGCAAAGCCAAAATATATGAATAAACATATTTGGCAGTTAATGGGTTAAATTGAAGCAATGGTATGTTTTTAGCTCAGCAAGTCAATGAACTACAAACTTTAGTTTCGCTACGCCATCTCCTACCAAGTAATTCAGATGAAGAATGATTATTTAGAACAGTGCTACAGAAAATGTTGGTCTGCGAGCCAACAGCTGCCAGTACTTGGCCAGTTTCCAGAAAAGAGAAGAAACATTATAAAATGCTTATGTAATATTGTATTCTTTGTTTACAAAATAAATCTTTATATATAAAAGTCAAGTTGTGTGTCTGTCTCCTTCGATTTAGATTCCTAACTACTCCCACATTTTGCGGTGCAGTTTAACCAAAACCGGGTATCTTATAGTCGTGATTCATATTGAGCCCTTCTGGGTATTAGCGCGCGTCTACGATGAGTCTACGATTAAAAAAAAAATTTACCATAATTTTTTCCCATTTTAATGCATTTTCGCTATTATATAAGGGAAGTAACTCTCTAAAACAGTCTACGATGAGTCAACAATTTAAAAAAAATTACTATCATTTTTTTTCCATTTTTAATGCAGTTTTTTTTGCTATAACTCTCTAAAAATGCTTATATAGTTATTTCCCTTACTAACCCGAGCAACGCCGGGCGATACTGCTAGTATAAGATAAAAAAAAATTGTCATCTTTTATTATATTCATCATATATATTGTTTCCGGTATAAATCAATATTACTAAGAAATATTACCGGTCCCTGGTATTGCCGGTGCACTGGATTTGAAACCTCGATTTTAATGGCTCAGATTTCAACTCAGTATTACAAACATTTATGTAAAAACCACTGCCGACAGCAGAGCAACAAGAAAAGTTCCACCTGGTTAAATAATTGTACTTACCTATTAAGTGACTTCGAAGATAAGAATAAGGAAATCCGGAGTTCTGGAATACGTAAAGTATTAATTTTAGTGTAGGTTTGCGGGACTGTCATATATTTCCCGGTAATAATTAAATATATTAGACGGTGGCGAGCTGGCAGAAACGTTAGCGCGCCGGGCAAAATGCTTAGCGGTATTTCGTCTGTCGTTACATTCTGAGTTCAAATTCCGCCGAGGTCGACTTTGCCTTTCATTCTTTCGGGGTCAATAAATTAAGTACCAGTTGCGTACTGCGTCGATCTAATCGACTTAATCCGTCTGTCTGTCCTTGTTTGTCCCTTCTGTGTTTAGCCTCTTGTGGGTAATAAAGAAATAGGTATTTCGTCTGTCGTTACGTTCTGAGTTCAAATTCCGCCGAGGTTGACTTTGCCTGTCATCCTTTCGCGATCGATAAATTAAGTACCAGTTACACTCTGGAGTCGATGTAATCGACTTAATCCCTTTGCCTGTCCTTGTTTGTCCCCTTGTGGGTAGTAAAGAAATATATATTAGACGTCAGTTTTTTTTCTTTGTTAGCGATCTTTCATTGATATTATTAGATATACCCGGCGTTGCTCCGGATTAAGATGGCATAGTTTTTTTTATTGTTTCAGTCAGGTGACTGCGAACAGTTCGACTCCAGGATTCATTCTTTGTAAGACTAGTACTTATTCTACGGAGTTTTTTGCCGAACCGTTAAGTTACGGGGACATTAAACGTAGCAACATACAAATATACACATATATACGACAGTTTTCTTTCAGTTTCCATATACGAAATCCACTCACAAGGCTTATTACATACATACATACATACATACATACATACATACATACATACATGCATGCATACCTACCTACCTACCTACCTACATACATACATACATACATACATACATACATACATACATACATACATACATACATACATACATATTAGAAGAAATGAGGTACTCAGAAATCCGGATGCTTTTATATTTACATATATTTATTAGTATGTTACATGTTTTTATACATCATATATCATATATTATAGCACTTTCGTCCATTCTAGTGGAGTCTTCAAATTGGAGTGTTCAATTTGAAGACTCCACTAGAATGGACGAAAGCGCTAATATATGATATATAAAAACATGTAACATACTAATAAATATCTGTAAATATAAAAGCATCCGGATTTCTGAGTACCTCATTTCTTCTAACATATAATACATGTACATCATCTCCAAACCTTCTATATATATATACACATGACCAAAGTGTCTGGATGTTTTGTTGTCGCGTTCTTGTCCCATTTTTTGTATTCTTATATATATATATATATATATATATATATATATATATATATATATATATATATATATATATATATATATATATATATATAGAGAGAGAGAGAGAGAGAGAGAGAGAGAGAGAGACATACATATACACATATATTCATACACACACACACACACACACACAAAACAATGAAACTATTAAAAGTGAGACTATCTATAACTTACTCCGTCGAAGGTTTCACTTTTATTCTTCGAGTTTTGAGACATAATACGGAATCAGTGTGAATGTAGCATTGTTTTAATCCATAAAAATTACATGCTGACATTCCTGGGGTGTGATAGTATTACCAGGTAAAATTTGATTTGATTTGGTTAAGCCGTTTGAGAATGCATTGGGAACAGACAGGTGCAGATATGAACAACATATGAGAACCAGTATTAAGGAAGGATAGGAAAATATTAGATTTATAAGCACTAAAATTCACTCCATAAGAGCGTGGGCTATTAACCCCAAGATTCCGATTTCGGTTCTAGTCAGTGACCTGAATAATAATAATAACAACATCGAAAAATACCTTAGTTTAACGTCAATTGTAAATAATGGCTTGTTATGTTGCAGTGCTTTGGTAAATTGCTTTATAAGGCCTAGTTTTATACGCAGTGGTGTTGACATGATTCCTCCTCTTCATAGAGGGGTCCATGTTCTGATCTGGCCGTATCCAGTTTGTAGCCCATTAAGTAGGGCTACTCATGTTCCTTCTCCTTGTAACTTATATCTTAAAGAGTCAAGACTTTTGAAAAGGTTGCAGGACGCAATGAAAATCTTATGAAAATAAAAATAAGAAATACGTGGAAATTTTACCGGTGAGTGTGTTACATTATAAGGCACAAAAAGAAAATGACTCTCTCCAGACACAATTAAAATTGTAACTTATGTCTTAAAATTACTGTAGATCTGAATGACGCCTCCTAAATACTGTAATTCGAGTATCTTTATCTAACAGGTTCCATTGTTACAGATGTGAAGCCATGACTTCATTCTGTTGCTTAGTAAGTGTTGGATCACGAACTAGATCATTGAGTTTAGCTTGGGTGATGAGGTGTGGTTTCTCGTTACATTTACTATGGATTTGGACACATATAACAAAAAATATTGAGTGTACTTTTATAATTTTCATAGGTTAGATTGACGATTCCTGAAGAACACCCCATTAAAATTATATCAAAATCCGTTCATAACTTTTAGAGTTGTCAGTTTCGACCCAATCCTGTTTGCATTCAATCCCTACGGAACCATCAGTGCATTTAACATAAGTAAGATAATTTACGAGAAACTGGAGGCTCACAGAAAGAAATGGATGTTATATTCGTGATCTACACAGAAAATACCCTTAGGAAAGGTTATTTTCATTTCCGTTTTCATTATTTCATTGTTATACAGGGCTATTAGCTATTTTTCATTCATTATTTTTGTTTATTGTTTCGCTTTCCTGAAGTTCAACTGGTTGGGTTGTTAAATCGTTGTATTGTATTGCTTTAGCAATCTTTGCGGTTCTCTGCGCTTTGAGTTCGAATCTCATTTTTTTTTTTTCGAGATCGATAAAAAAAAGTACCAGTTAAATCCTAGTAACAATTCTCGGCAAGACTTCCATCCATCTCCCGCCCCAAGCCACCCTTAAAAAATTTTTTTTCGACACAACCCGCCCCTTTTCGGTTACGGGGAATACGAATCTGCAAAAAAATTTGGCAAAAATCGGCATTTTTAAATTACCCCCTCCACCCCCTTTTCCTTAATTTTTTTTTTACTTTTTTCAGATTTTTTTCTATCAAAAGATGCGGAAAAATACGAACATTATGATTCGGACAAAAATTTCAAAACATTTCTGTAGTTACGGTTAGGGTTTTAGGGTTAGGGTTTTGGGGTTAGGGTTTAGTGTTAGGGAAAAAAGGCTAAGCATTTCGGCCGGCGTGCTAACGTTTCTGCCAGCTCGCCGCCTTCCAATCCAACAACGTATAACGCACACCACACACAGATGACAAAAATACTTAGAGTTACTCTTAAACACTTCCACAACAGTTACGACGAATCAGATTATGTATCGCTCCTGGTATCGCGTAATTAATCTTAGAGGTGGCTCGTATTTCTTTTATAATTGCAATGCTTCAACAAACATATTTATTACATAGCATTACTGATCGGGTACACTTTTCAAGGAGTGGATAAGCCAACCTTGGCTTCTTTGTCTTCAGGTACACACAAAGAAGGCCGAGTCAAGATTTAAAAAGAAAACAAAACAAAAAAAAAAAAAACGATGAATAAACTTAAATTAGGACACCCATGACCGGCAGAAAGAAACGAATACATTAGATCCTTCACGTTCTTTATCATAAATATCTCCTCAACATACCTTCCCGAGCCACTGATACTTCCTAACATCTACTATTTCCCGCCTGGCCCGTTGTCTCCCCACTCCGAGTCACTAGTATCTCCTGACTGAACCACTAGTGGCGTCCTCAGCATCTAGTATCTCCTAAGTCTGAGCCGCTCCTATCTTTATATCTAATATTTGCTTGTCTGGAGATGGCGAGCTGGCAGAAACGTTAGCACGACGGGCGAAATGCGTAGCCATATTCCGTCTGCCGTTACGTTCTGAGTTCAAATTCCGCCGAGGGCGACTTTGCCTTTCATCCTTTCGGGGCCGATAAATTAAGGACCAGTTACGCACTGGGGTCGATATAATCAACTTAATCCGTCTGTTTGTCCTTGTTTGTCCCCTCTGTGTTTAGCCCCTTGTGGGCAATAAAGAAATAAATAGGTATTTCGTCTGCCGCTACGTTCTGAGTTCAAATTCCGCCGAGGTCGACTTTCCCTTTCATCCTTTCGGGACCGATAAATTAAGGACCAGTTGCGTTCTGGGGTCGATCTAATTCGACTGGTCCCATCTCCCAAAATTTCGGGCCTTGTGCCTAGAGTAGAAAAGAAACGTTAGCACGGTGGGAAAAATGCTTAGCAGTATTTCGTCCGTCTTCACGTTCTCTGTTCAAATTCTGCTGAGGTCGACTTTACCTTTCGTCCTTTCAGTGTCGAAAATTAAGTACCAGCTGAGCACTGGAGTCGATTTAATTGGCCAACACCCTTCCCTGAAATTGTAGGCCTTGTGCCAAAATTTGAAACCGATATGTCCTTGCCTGGGCCCCTTATATCTCCACAGTGTTTAGTATCTTCCTGTTTGGATCAGTGAACTACGTTTATCATAGATTGTACACAGACCACACCAGGGCCGGATTAAAACCCCTAAGCACTTGAAAGGTTTAATAAATGGTTTAATAAACCATTAAATAATTTTTTTTTTATTTTTCGTAATGCAACAAAATTCACGGTAAGATAGAAAATAATGTTTATTTTTGAATGCTTCCATTTTAATTATATTTGAAAAGTTTTCTCCGTTTTTGTTTTTAATTGCAGTGTTTGATGATATCGTTAAAATTAATTTTACGTAAAACTTCTGCATCTATACTTAGTAGAGATAAAACATAACGAATATTATTTTAGCGAGTTTAAAGTGATTTCGGAAAATACTTCCGCCCGTCCACTCCCATTTTCACCGGAATTTGTTTATTTTTGTAATTTTTTTTCTCCAAAAATCCCTGTTTTCGGAAACGGAGGTTCCGGAAAATTGCCAAAAATCGGCATTGTGAAATCCCCCCCACCTTTCCCCCACAACTTCTTCGATTTTAACTTTTTCCCCAACACTAACCCTAAAACCTTAACCTTAAAACCCTAACCCCAACCCTAACCCTAAAACCTCAACCCTAACCCTAAAACCCTAACCGTAAATACAGAAATGTTTTGAAATTTTTGTCCGAATCATGATGTCCGTATTTTTCTGCATATTTTGAAAAAAAAAATTGTGTGAAAAAAGTTTAAAACGAAGGAAATGGGGGTAGGGTGGTAATTTAGAAATGTCGAATTTTGCCAATTTTTTTGCAGATTCGTATTCCCCGTAACCGAAAAGGTGGGGTTTGTGTCGAAAAAAAAATAATAAAAGTTCTTTTTTTTGGGGGGGGGGGCAGAAGTCTTGCCGTGATTTCTTTTGTGCCGTAAACCATTTTCGTTTCTGTGGTGTCCCCATCCCTTGATGCCCTAAAAACGTGCTTGTTTTGCTTAATGGGTTAATCCAGCGCTTGGACCACACTGACCATATACACAACGAACCATAAATAAATAAATAGAATAAAAAATATATGCTTAAACTGAAAGATCACATAGGCATTCGAGGTAGACAGTTTGTTACGACGACAAACTAGCATTCTAAAGAACACTGGTCTCTTCTACTTAACCTAGACGAACATAAAAAATGGTATAACAACAATTTGGTGCACCCTGCCAACTTTTGTTTCTTCATAGCTTTTATATTTTTAAAGAGTAATTTTGAAAAGATACGTTTTCGGGGATATACACTACGATTATGTTGATAAACATTAAAAAAAAAAATTTTTTTAAATAATTTTTTAAAGAAGTTTCGGATCATTCTCATCCCATTCCTAACTAAGATGCAATTTCTTAGTGACATTTTGGATAAATATGTTTTTCAGTCTAGATTACGTAATGTTGATGTTTCAAACGTAATTTGCAACCAAAAAGGTGTAAAATGCTAAATTTACGCAAAATCAGCCCGGGGGAGGTCGGAGAACGATCCTGAAAATTCTCCAAAAAACAATCATTTCTGTTTTTCAGAATTTTATCAACATAATTGTTAGCTATGACCTCGAAGACATATGTGTGCAAAGTTTCTACGAGAGAAATGTTGTTTTTTTTCAAAAGTTACGAGGAAATAAAGTCAGTGAGAAGCACCAGTCTATGAACTTAGAGAGGGTGAGAGAGAGAGAGAAACAAAGAGAGAAATGGATAGAGCGGGGAGAGGAAAAGATAGATAGAGAGAGAAATATATATATAGACAAAAAGAGTAGAGAGAGAGAGAGAGAGAGAAAGAAATAGTTGTAGCATCGATAATTCTCTCGTCCCAAACTGGGATGCTGCACGCCACCAATAACAAGTTCGGAAGAACATCATCTGTTTCATCCTGGCCGAGTCCACTTGGTCTGTCTGCGCCGTGACCACCACCACTACCAGAATGTACGGTGGAACAGGAATAGCCAGGACAGGTCCTGACGGTCACACTGTGACCCATACGTTTATAACTTCTTAACAGAATGTGTATCTTAGCCTTCAGTCAGGTGGAGACCTGGTAATAACTGGAAAAATAAATCTTTGAGTCGCGCCAAGTCATTTTGCCAGGGCGGAACAGGGGAATCAAAGCAGCGACAGGCTTTATTAAAATGTATTTGAGATCAGTTCTATAAAAGTAAGGGCGATATTGAATCGGGTTGGAATCTCGTTCCGATGTTTAGTTGAAAGAATTCTAAGAAATTTTTGTTAGGAAAATCAAAAAAAAAACAAATTGACAAACATAACATGTTCAGTATATTTCGTAACACTTCCACTTAAAATTCTTGGTTTATCTTATTATTTAGCCTTCACTGAGAAGACCAGACCCATCATAAAAGACATCCTACATACGACTTTTCCACCCATTTTTTATTGGTGGTGATGGTGGTGGGTGGATGTGCACAGCGCACCTTAGAGTACATAATTCAGTGCATCCTGCTACAGTTCATGGTTAGACGGAGACCTGGTTGTCATTTCTAGTATGCTAAACGACAACAGTTCTTCCATCTTCGGTTCCAAGATTCCGTTGGATATTATTTAAGCGAGAAATTATTTTAACTTTCTAAGTAAGTTGAGAAGGAAACAAAATGACTTTCAAGTTTATCAATCAAGGACATTATTGAAAGAAAACGAAGTGAAATTAAAGACTTCTCTTTAATTTATATCAATTTATTTACCTATTAATAGATTTCGAATTTTCCCCTTACAGATTCCGTATTTTCCTTTCCCACGACTAATTCATCGTGTGTATAACGGTTATCGCCGATCCTCGCAATAGTATTATAGTATTCTTTAGATTTTCTTTCACCTTTTGTGCGTGAATCCGTGTGGGATCTTTCTTATTCTTCGCCACACCGAGCCCTCCCACAGCTCTGTTAAACCCCTCGCTGCGGTTACTATTATTATTTTTGAAATACAACATAAATAACGATGAGAAAATCGATTCATTTCATTCAGATATCGCTCCCACAAACACCCATCAGTTTTCTTTTCCTTTCTTCCGCTCCTTAATCCAATTCCGCTCCGTTTCTACTCTACTAATACCACTCAACTACTAATACTAATAAATACTAATAACAACCGTCGTGGTGGTGGTGGTGGTGGTGGTGGTGGTAGTAGTAGTAGTAGTAGTAGTAGTAGTAGTAGTAGTGGTAGTGGTAGTGATAGTAGTAGTAGTAGTAGTAGTAGTAGTAGTAGTAGTAGTAGTGGTAATATGTGTGTCTCTTCCGCTTCTGTCCTATTTCCATCAGGCTTTTGTTTATCAGTTTGTTTATTATTCTATTTCTGGCAATGTCACTTACAACAAGATTTTCCACTCCCCTTCCCAACCGTTCATACATCTATTACTCTGTCTCTCTCTCTCTCATTTACCATCTTCTCTTTCTATCTATCTCTCACTTTCGCTTTGTCTGTCTATTTGTCTCTTACCCTCTGCTTGCTCTCTCTCCCTCTCTCTGTCACCCTCTCTTTGCTTATCTATCTGTCTCTCTTACCCTCTCTTTGCTTATCTATCTGTCTCTCTTACCCTCTCTTTGCTTATCTATCTGTCTCTCTTACCCTCTCTTTGCTTATCTATCTGTCTCTCTTACCCTCTCTTTGCTTGTCTATCTGTCTCTCTTACCCTCTGCTTGCTCTCTCTCTCTTTCTTACCCTCTCTTTGCTTATCTATCTGTCTCTCTTACCCTCTGCTTGCCTGTCTATTTGTCTCTTACCCTCTGCTTGCCCTCTCTCTCCCTCTCTCTCTCTTACCCTCTCTTTGCTTATCTATCTGGCTCTCTCTCCCTCTGTTTGTCTCTCTATCTCTTTCCCCTCTTTCTGCAACTCACGCTCTTCTCTTAACTCTCACATCCACTCCCACTTTCTCACACTCAATTGTTATCCCTCCCTATCTTCCTTCACCCTTCCTTATTTCTCCCCCCCCCCCACAGCACTTTACATTTCATTCACCTCTTTCTCCTTTCCTTTCTTACTTTCATCAACATCCTTCTTTACAGCTATTTTTTAAATAAGTATTTAATTCGTTCACTCATTTAAATTTATCTCGTTCGAACACACAACTTTTATCTTTCTCTTCGCAACTACTGAATTCTTTTTTCCCAGCTTGGTTCTCTCCTTCGTTCGAATTCCTCTCTCTCTCTCTCTCTACACCTCAAACTCTCTGCTTCTTCTTCTTCTTCTTCTTCTCAACTGATCATCTCTTGGCATTCATCAATGCTTAGCAACGGAAATATTAAAGTAATCAAACAGGTGGAAGAAAGAGACCGTGAAGTAAATGGAAGGCATTGAAAGACGGTGAGCAAGGCGGTGGGGGAGAGAGAGAAAGAGGGAGAGAGAGAGCGAAAGAGAGAAGGAAATTTCAAGCAAACGGTTGAAGAACTGGTGGTGTTTTAAAAGTACAGAAATCAGTGGCTTGTTTCAGTTTTACTCCCGTTTACGGATAACACCAACAAGTCCATAACTCGCAGTCATAAGATAAACGTAAGTACCCAAACACACACACATACATACTAACATATTTATTTCTTTACTACCCACAAGGGGCTAAACACAGAGAGGACAAACAAGGACAGACAGACGGATTAAGTCGATTAGATCGACTCCAGTGCGTAACTGGTACTTAATTTATCGACCCCGAAAGGATGAAAAGGCAAAGTCGACCTCGGCGGAATTTGAACTCAGAACGTAACCGCAGACGAAATACCACTAAGCATTTTGCCCGGCGTGCTAACGGTTCTACCAGCTCGCCACCTTAAACATATTAAGAGGCGAACACACGCTCCCACGCAAACAGACATACACGCACACAAGCATTCGGGCACGCATATACATATAAACATGCGTACATAAACGCGCACTCAAATACATACACATACATACTGCACATATACAAGCACGCACACACACATACACATACACACACACATACACACACACATACACATACACATACACACACACACAGACTAACATATTAAGAGGCGAACACACGCACCTACGCAGACATACACCCACACACTTAGCTTCCTCAAACCTTCTTCCTTCAATGCTGGTATTCTTTCTAACCAGATACAATTTTGTAAACACCAAAACTTCATTAATTAAAACAAAAACGCACCAAACTTAATTGACATTCAAAACAACGAATGTAATTCAAACATTAAACACAAAACTAATTTCTACACGCTTTTTTATTTACACATTCATTTTTCTTTTTTTTCTTTTCTTCCCCCCGCTTTCCGTGCCCCTCCCCACCTTGACTGAATCTCCTGTCATTTTGGATTTAACAACCGCAAAGGTCTTTTACATGTGGAACAATATCGAAAGGGAATTAAGAGAAAATAAAACTGTGGTATTATTGTAATTTGTTTTGATTCAATCAGGTAAGTGTAATGGAATTTAACACCTGATTACTATGTATGTATGTGTGCGTGAATGTATGTATGTATGTATGAACATGTGTCTGTGTATGTATGTATGTATGTATGTATGTATGTATGTATGTATGTATGTATGTATGTATGTATGTATGCATGTGTGTATGTATGTATATGTACAAGTATATAAACGCTGATAACTGGCCTTATCAAACAATATATCTTAAGATGTATATACTCTTTACTCTCTTTTACTCTTTTACTTGTTTCAGTCATTTGACTGCGGCCATGCTGGAGCACCGCCTTTAGTCGAGAAAATCTTTGTAAGCCCAGTACTTATTCTATCGGTCTCTTTTGCTGAACCGCTAAGTGACGGGGACGTAAACACACCAGCATCGGTTGTCAAGCTATGCTAGGGGGACAAACACAGACACACAAACACACACACACACACACATATATATATACATATACACGACAGGCTTCTTTCAGTTTCCGTCTACCAAATCCACTCACAAGGCATTGGTCGGCCCGGGGCTATAGCAGAAGACACTTGCCCAAGATGCCACGCAGTGGGACTGAACCCGGAACCATGTGGTTGGTAAACAAGCTACTTACCACACAGCCACTCCTACGCCTACGTGAATATATTCAGAGTAGTTTTCTTTTCTTTTGCTTATCAGCACAACGATGGCATTATTTGTATACATACATACACACACACACACACACACACACACACACACATATATATATATATATATATATATATATACAAATTGAGATAGGGGTTGTAAGTGCAACCCTCCATGGGATAACATATCCAATATACTGCTAGTGAAGTACCCAACAAAGTTAATACATAAATGTTAAGGATTGCGATGCAATCAATTCATTTACTGTATTATATGGGCAAAGGTAAAATGATTTACCACAAATTACTAATACAAGATAAGAAAATGGAGAAACACATCTAAATCAAATATCAATTACCAGATAATACTCAATCACATACTTTATTAAACCACCACATAAGAGACTGTAGGGTTAAACATAAAAAAGCAGAACAAATCAGTGTACATAAAGGAATGTACATAAAAAAGTGTACATAAAAGAGTAATGTTGTATAATAAGTAGAATATATATAAAAAAGAGAATATAAATATAAGTAAATATAAATATAAGTATAGATTACATATACATTCCTTTATGTACACTGATTTGTTCTGCTTTTTTGTGGTGGTTTAATAAAGTATGTGATTGAGTATTATCTGGTAATTGATATTTGATTTAGATGTATTTCTCCATTTTCTTATCTTGTATATATATATATATATATATGAATGTGTGTATATGTATACTTGCAGATGTATTTGTGGGTGTCTGTGTCTGTATGTGTATGTATTTATGTGTCTCTGTGTATATATGCTTATATAATTATAATTAAAAAAACCCTCAAATCTTGTGCACCATAGCTATCACATACTGATAGAGGGCTGTGCTACTTGTTGAAACCTCACAACACAATATATATGTGTGTGTGTGTGTGCGTGTATGCATACATGCATGTATAGGTATCTACATGTAGTTATGTACATATTTAATGTATTCATATATGTATATATGTGACATTGAATATGTGAAGGTATGTATATTTGTGTGTATACATATACATACATATGGAGTGGCTGTGTGGTAAGTAGCTTGTTTACCAACCACATGGTTCTGGGTTCAGTCCCACTGCGTGGCACCTTGGGCAAGTGTCTTCTACTATAGCCTCGGGCCCACCAAAGCCTTGTGAGTGGATTTGGTAGACGGAAACTGAAAGAAGCCCGCCATATATATATATATATATATATATATATATATAATAATGAAGGGTGAAATTAATTAATTTGGAAAAATTATCAATTACACCAAGTAGTCTTCGGCATGTAAAAGCCTCATTCGAGGAAAATTTAAGTAATACTAAGCAATAAGGGTTTAGCAACGAGTTGCCTTACCACATACCGAATTTAGAAATAGCAGTCAAAGGGTTATAGCTATAACCCTTTGACTGCTATTTCTAAATTCGGTATGTGGTAAGGCAACTCGTTGCTAAACCCTTATTGCTTAGTATATATATATATATTATATATATATATATATATATATATATGCGTGTGTGTGTTTGTGTGTCTGTGTTTGTCCCCCTAGCATTGCTTGACAACCGATGCTGGTGTGTTTATGTCCCCGTTACTTAGCGGTTCGGCAAAAGAACCGATAGAATAAGTACTGGGCTTACAAAAGAATAAGTCCCGGGGTCGAGTTGCTCGATTAAAGGCGGTGCTCCAGCATGGCTGCAGTCAAATGACTGAAACAAGTAAAAGAGTAAAAGAGTATATATGTATAGATAGATAGATAGATAAAGATAGGTATGGCTGGTCTATGAGGTTACCCTGGGTTTCACATCCATAAAGCGCTTGACTTTACAGAGTTTCCTCAGACTCTAGGCCTATGGCCCCTCTAGCAAGTGGCCTCTCTAGAAAATAGAGAAAATCTATATATGTATGTATGTATATGAATATATATATATATATATATATATATATATATATATATATATATATATATATATATATATATATATCAGAATGGAGCCTGGTGTAGCCTTCTGGCTTGCTAGTCCTCAGTCAAACTGTCCAACCCATGCCAGCATGGAAAGCAGACGTGAAACGATGATGATGATGATTATATAGAGACAGATATATTTAGATAAAGAAACACAAATATAACTGAAGATTATGAAATTAAAAAGTGGCAAACAATAATTACGTGATGTTTTTCAAATAAAGAACTTGATGTAAAAAAAGTATAGGAATATATGGAGTGACCTGCTCTAGTTTCACATAGCCCCAGCCCATCCAAAGTACCTTGGATTGCAGAACGACCTGCTGTGCTTACCTTGGTTCGTAGGGTGACCTGTTGTGCTTGAGGAGACCTATTGAGTCGAGTACATCAACATCAAAATAAATATCAAATGGAAATTGTAGTTGTGATACCTGTGCCGGTGGCATGTAAAAAACATCATCCGAATGTGACCGATGCCAGCGCCGCCCTGACTGGCCTCCATACCAGTGGCACGTAAAAAGCACCAACCAATCATGGTCACTGCCAGCCTCCCCTGGCACCTGAGCCAGTGGCACGTAAAAAGCACCATCCGAACGTGGCCGATGCCAGTGCCGCCCTGACTGGCTTCCATGTCAGTGGCACGTAAAAAGCACCAACCGATCATGGTCGCTGCCAGCCTCCCCTGGCACTTGTGCCAGTGGCACGTAAAAAGCACCATCCGAACGTGGCCGATGCCAGCGCCGCCCTGACTGGCTTCCATGTCAGTGGCACGTAAAAAGCACCAACCGATCATGGTCGCTGCCAGCCTCCCCTGGCACTTGTGCCAGTGGCACGTAAAAAGCACCCACTACACTCATGGAGTGGTTGACGTTAAGAAGGGCATCCGGCTGTAGAAACACTGCCAGATCAGACTGGAGCCTGGGTCAGCCTCCTGGTTTCCCAGACCCTGGTCAAACCGTCCAATCTATGCCAGCATGGAAAATGGACGTTAAACGATGATGATGATGAATTCTTTTTCTTTTGCCTCTCTTATTACTTTTTCTTCTTTTCCATAAGGGGTATAATCTGAAATGCTAGATTCTCTTCTATTCCTTTTTATTGGTCTATTTATTTTTGTTGTGTGTAGTCTTGAGTTATTCTTCCTGATTCCTTTTCATAGCTCTCTGCTTCTTCCATCAACTGTTTTATTTGTCCAGCTTTGAATATTTCGTATTTGTTTGTCACTTCCTTATCACATAGTTTTCTTTGTTTCGTGATTTTTATCTACTCGGATCCTTAATGGCTGCACAAAACCAACTGCTACAACTTTGCACAGCATGCGAATAAGGAAACAGACAGGATGTTAATCCCTTCAGGAAACTGGCCCTCTCTGGTTTGTTGAAAAGGTGTAGATAGAGATTGCATGTGGTGTAGCCAATGCAGATGATGAATGCATAAGGGGTTGTAGTGGAATCGGATGAAGATTAACAGAGGAATTAGATTTTTAAAAAGATCATCATCATCATCATCATCATCATCATCATCATCATTTAATGTTTGCTTTCCATGCTGGCATGGGTTGGACGATTTGACTGAGGACTGGTGAGTCAGAGGCTGCACCAGGCTCCAATCTGATCTGGCAAAGTTTCTACAGCTGCGTGCCCTTCCTAACGCCAACCATTCTGAGAGTGTAGTGGGTGCTGTTATGTGCCACTGGCACGAGGGCCAGTCAGGCGGTACTGGCAACGGCCATGCTCGAAAATGTTGTTTTTTACGTGCCACCTGCACAGGAACCAGTCCAGCGACACTGGCAACGACCTTGCTCGAATGTTTTTTTCACGTGCCACTGGCACAAGTGCCAGTAAGGTGACGCTGGTAATGATCACACTCGAATGGTGCTTTTTACATGCCACCAGCATGGAAGCCAGTTAGCTGCTCTGGCAACGATCACGCTCGGATGGTGCTCTTAGCGCTCCACTGGCATGGATACCAGTCATCGAATTTGATATCGGTTTCGATTATTTTCTATAAAGCTGACAAAATTGCTCGCACACCAGGCAAAGTGCTTAATGTCATTTCATCGGTCTTTACATTCTGAGTTCAAATTCTGTCATGGTTGACTTTGCCTTTTAGTAGAAAGCAGTATTTATATTGTATGAGTAGTTGGTGTTAGGAAGGACATCCAGCCATAAAAACCATTCCAAAACAGACACAGGAGCATGGTGCGGGATTCTGCCTGGCCAGCTCCTGTCAAACTGTCCAACCCATGCCAGCATGGAAAGAGGATGTTATACAATGATGATGTTGATGATGATGATGATGAGAATATGCTGGCATGGGTTGGATGGTTTGCTAAGATGAGGACTGCATCATGCTGCTCCAATATCTACTTTGGCATGTTTTTTTATGGCAGGACACCCTTCCTGACACCAAATGCTTTACAGAGTATAGAGTGAGTGCTTTTTTCTTTCTCATGGCACGTTCTCTAATGAGGTCATCGTATCACTTACAACATGACTTCACTCTCGTGCTGGTGTCACAAAAAGACAAAAAACAAAACCAGTGAAGATGTTACGTTGATAATTTTTCTGTCTTATCAATTTACGGCCAATACCTCTTGTCTAGTCATGCTTTGAATTTAGGTTAATATATTTTCATTTTAAAATTTCTGCTTCAATACTCCTGTACTCGACTGTTACGTGCCTTTGTTTGTTATGTTATGTGGCTTAACCGTAGGTTGATGAGGCTTGTAAAATCACAAGAAGTCATGTTCGTTACACAGAAGGGGAAAAAGAAAATCTGTCTGGCAAATACAGCAAATTTAAATAAGCAGACGATACATGAAGCTTAAATATTTACATGGGCAGAAGTGGCTGTATGGTAAGTAGCTTGCTTACCAACCACATAGCTCTGGGTTCAGTCCCACTGCATGGCACCTTAGGCAAGTGCCTTCAGCTATGGCTTCAGGCTGACCAAAGCCTTATGAGTGGATTTGGTAGACGGAAACTGAAGGAAACCTGTCATATATATATATATATATATATATATATATATATATATATATATATATATATATATATAGATATGTATGTATGTATGCCCGCCCTCACCACATCACTTGACAACTGATGTTGGTGTGTTTACATCCCTGTAACTTAGCGGTTCGGCAAAAGAGACCAATAGAATAAGTACTAGATTTACAAAGAATAAGTCCTCGGGTCAATTTTCTCAACTAGTGTCCTCTACTATAGCGCTGAGTTGACTGACCAAACCCTTGAGAGTGGATCTGGTTGATGGAAACTGGAAGAAGACCATTTGTGTATGTGTATATATATATATATATCTATATAGATATATATATAATAATAATAACAATAATTCTAGGATGAAATTTATAAATATTTAACACATCGATGTATTAAATATTTATAAATTCTATCCAAGAATTATTGTTATTATTATATTTATCCTACATTATATCGGTATAACTATGATGCAATCCTGTAAAACTGACTCACTAGTGAGTACCATTAGACGGTGGCCGGCATAATTAAATAGAAGGTTCATTTGCATACCCTTAACATTACCAAAAGCAAATTTAAAAGATATATATACAGTATATATATATATATAAAAGAATTTTTTGCGTAATGAGATAAAAACCCATGACTGTGTGAATATTAGAACATTTATAGATAGGTCTTACAGCTGTTTCCTGGATATCTATTAATTATATCCCTTCATCAGAGACGGTGTGAGAGGAAGGACCCATTTAAAACTCTGTTGGACTTTTGGACTTTACTCATAGGGTATTAGAATATTACATATATACCATTCTGCCTAAAAAAAATTGATTTACAGCTTCAATATCCATACATATCTTGCATCTATTTTCTTTCTTCCACCTCACTCTCTATTTTGTATCACATCGAAACTAACTATGACTTAACCATCCCTTTACACCGTCTCTGATGAAGGGATGTAATTAATAAATATCCTGGAAACAGCTGTAAGACCTTCGATCTATAAATGTTCTAATATATACACAGTCTTGGTTTTTTATCTCATTATGCAAAAAATTCTTATATACACATGCTGACAGAACCAACGTTGAACCCCTTATTCGCAAAATTACCAAATCTGGAACTTAACTATGGTCTGTCTATTCAGCATTACCTAACACCATTATCTCTTTTGTATATATATATTACATAGAAGGATGATAAAAGAAGACACAAAAAAAATTGCTCATACGAGGTGGACATGTCCTTCCCTTACCGGTATTCATCCAAAAAGCATAACAGTTTTACAATATAAAATATATTTATATATGTATGTATATGTGTGTATTGATAGATAGATAGATAAGTAAATAAGCAACGGATCTTCACCAGTTGTGTTGATGAGTAATTCCAGTTGTTCAGTTAATCTACTCCTTGAATTAGCACATAAGTAGTTGAGTATTCTACTGGTGCTCCTGCTCTTAACATAATCATCAGGTACAATCAATATGTGGTTAGTTTAGCTCATTGTATTACCGGTATGGTTCATTCATCGGCCTTTCCCACACTTGCTATCTTTTCAATTTTGTTCATGATTCTTGGGTTAGCAACCCAAGTTTATGGCAGAAGTACTTGCTTAAAATATCAGGCTTTGAGATTGAACTTGGAATCTTGCGATTCTAAAGTGAACTTTGTAACCATTTGGCCATGCGTGCACACACATACAGAGTTACAGTGTTTTGCAATGTAAAGATGAAGTAAAAAAGTTCATTGTCTTACAATGAATATTTAACAGCTTTCTGTTACTCACCTTCATATATCTGTCTCCAGGCATTCATCACATATGGCTGGTGAAGTAGGTATCACATCCCTCAGTCTTTTTCAGCATTAGTGGTGCATCATTTTGTTAACTTCTCTCTTGTCTTCCCTAAAAGAGGTACTTTACAGATTTCCAGTTGCTCATTTATATATTTTCAGTCTGGCTTAATGGCTTAATACCTTACTGAAGATCAGGTAAAGCAATATTTGTTTTAGTGTCAACATTTAAAGATTAACTCAGCCTTTCTATTCAAGTTGGATATTTGTGTGCTTATTTTTCTTTTGAGGATGGATAACTTTTCTTCATTATCAATGCTACAATAATCACAAGGAGGTGTACCTATTGCTGAATTTCAGTATAAATCTTTCAAATTACATATATAGCCTGATAAAACTGTAGTATTTCTTTTGCCTACATGTTTAAAGGTGAGCATATGGTTAAACTTTTCAGTCTTGAAACTACCCTTGCACATTATAATAAATGGTTTAGAGGGCTGGTGTGTGTCTCTAGCTTGGCAAACTAAAGATTTGACATTTTACTTAAATGACATAACTTTCAATTTTGATAATTTCCATTATTTTTCTTGTTATTTCAGTTAACAGAGTTTCATTGATAAAATACAATTAATTTCCTGATTCATGGGCTTATTAAATAGTGTGGGATGTTTATAGTCCTTGGTGATGCTTCCTTATTCTTTATGCAGCTATAGTTTACCTTTAAATTTTGCTGGTTAAATAGTTTATAATACTAGTACCCTGTGGGAAGTGCTGTGTTAAGGCATAATCACACAAGCAGTTTCCCAGGAGCCTCATGAGTCTAGGTGCTCAATGTATGCTATGGCTTGCTGTCAATAAATCTGTACTCAAGGGCCAGTGCATTGGTTTACTCAAAGCCTCTAGTACTGTAAGATAACCCAGAGCCTATAGTACTGTAAATGCCTCTGTGACAGTTTTGGAAAATTCTTTCACAGAATATATCTAAACAATGTTGAATACACATGGATGAATTTCAAAAAGCTTTCAGTTTACATTAACTTCCCAACCATTTAAATGAGTTCACATATAATAATAAATCTTTAATATATATATATATATATATATATATATCGTTACCAGCGTCACTTTACTGGCACTTGTGCCCGTGCTAGTAGGGTGCTAAGAGCACCATCCGAGCGTGATTGTTGCCAGAGCAGCCAACTGGCTTCCGTGCCAGTGGCATGTAAAAGGGCACCATTCGAGTGTGATCGTTACCAAAGTCACCTTTCTGGCACCTGTGCTGGTGGCATGTGTAAAAGGATTCGAGAGAGGTCGTTGCCAGTACCGCCTGACTGGCCCCCGTGCTGGTGGCATGTAAAAAGCACCCACTACACTCTCATAGTGGTTGGCATTAGGAAGGGTATCCAGCTGTAGAAATTCTGTCAGATCAAGATTGGATCCTGGTGCAGCCATCTGGTTCGCCAGTCCTCAGGCAAAATCGTCCAACCCATGCTAGCATGGAGAGCGGACGTTAAAAGATGATGATGATGATATATATAATAATAATAAATCTTTGGATGAACTGTCAAAAATGTACGTGACTATAGTTTTGCCCATATTTCTATGTGGCATCCAATTATGATTTTGTATTTGTATTATTCATATTGATTATTTGTTAATTTCATTTTTAGAATTAAATATTGTACAAGTTTTACTTTTATTTTCTGTATTGATAATTTCTTAATTAAATTTCAAATATATTAATTTCTATAAGTCAGATATAAAATTGACAGGTCAGTATAAGTCTATATTTAATGAAAGAATTTGAAGACCCCAAATAATCAACATCATTATGATCATCAATTAATGTATATTTTTCCACATTGGCGCAGGAGTGGCTGTGTGGTAAGTAGCTTGCTAACCAACCACATGGTTCCGGGTTCAGTCCCACTGCATGGCATCTTGGGCAAGTGTCTTCTGCTATAGCCCCGGGCCGACCAATGCCTTGTGAGTGGATTTGGTAGACGGAAACTGAAAGAAGCCTGTTGTATATATGTATATATATATATGTATGTGTGTTAGTGTGTCTGTGTTTGTCCCCCTAGCATTGCTTGACAACCGATGCTGGTGTGTTTACGTCCCCGTCACTTGCATACTGGGGTCGATCTAAACGACTGGCTCCCTCCCCCAAAATTTTGGGCCTTGTGCCTAGAGTAGAAATGAATTTCTATTTTCCCTTCATTCCTTTTTTTCTTTCTTTCCAACCTTCCCTTTTTCGCTCTTTCTCTCCGTTTCATTTCTTTCCTCGGCCGTTCACACCTACTCTTTACTCCTTTTCTTTTATTCATTCTCTTTTTATTCAAAACGAAGATATACTCTTTACTCTTTTACTTGTTTCAATCATTTTACTGTGGCCAAGCTGGAGCACCACCTTTAGTCGAGCAAATCGACCCCAGGACTTATTCTTTGTAAGCCTAGTACTTATTCTATCGGTCTCTTTTTGCCGTAACCGCTAAGTGACGGGATGTAAACACACCAGCATCGGTTGTCAAGCAATGCTAGGGAGACAAACACATACATACATATATATATATATATATATATATATATATATACGACAGGCTTCTTTCAGTTTCCGTCTACCAAATCCACTCACAAGGCTTTGGTCGGCCCGAAGCTACAGCAGAAGACACTTGCCCAAGGTGCCACGCAGTGGGACTGAACCTGGAACCATGTGGTTGGTAGCAAGCTACTTACCACACAGCCACTCCTGCGCCTATATTGCTGTTATTTTTGTTGTTGGCATCAATCTTTTATTAGTAACACACCTTAAGGCAGTAAGCTGATAGGTTCGTTAGCATGGCGGGCGATATGCTTGGCGGCATTTCGTCCGTCTTTACGTTCTGAGTTCAAATGCCACTGATGTCTCGACTCTTCCTTTTGAGGTCTATAAATTAAGTACCAGTTGAATAATGGGATCGATGTAATCGACTTATGACTTTCCCCTTAAATTGCTGGCTGTGTGTCCAAAATTCGAAATCAATAATTAACATATAGGCGCAGGAGTGGCTGTGTGGTAAGTAGCTTGCTAACCAACCACATGGTTCCGGGTTCAGTCCCACTGCGTGGCATCTTGGGCAAGTGTCTTCTGCTATAGCCCCGGGCCGACCAAAGCCTTGTGAGTGGATTTGGTAGACGGAAACTGAAAGAAGCCTGTCGTATATATATATATATATATATATGTATGTATGTGTTTGTCTCCCTAGCATTGCTTGACAACCGATGCTGGTGTGTTTACATCCCGTCACTTAGCGGTTACGGCAAAAAGAGACCGATAGAATAAGTACTAGGCTTACAAAGAATAAGTCCTGGGGTCGATTTGCTCAACTAAAGGCGGTGCTCCAGCTTGGCCACAGTAAAATGATTGAAACAAGTAAAAGAGTAATAGGATCTTTTCGGTTTGAACGGCAGTTTTTCTAGCGGTGTCATATGAAATTGTCACCTATAATTATGACCCTAGTATCGATCTATTGCAGAAATTGAAGAAAAAAAAGAACAAACTATAGAATTTTCTCAAGAAAGCCAAGAGAAAAAGATGATTCTACCAGTATACAAAGTTTAAAAGTGTTTAGTTACGTGGAAATTATTTTAAAAATCTGCCGTTCAAACCGAAAAGATCCAAGCAGTATTCTCACAGGAATACCACAACAGCTCCTTTATAGGATCCAGTTAGCTCAAGACATCATCAGGAGGAACCACGTCCAGGGTTTCGGCCCCTACACCTCTACCGTTTTGATGTATCTTTATATATAAAAGTAAGGTTGTGTGTCTGTCACCTACGATTTAGATTCCTAAATACTCCCACATTTTGCGGTGCAGTTTAACCAAATTCGGGTATCTTATAGTCGTGATTCATATCGAGCCCTTCTGGGTATTAGCGCGCGTCTACGATGAGTCTACGATTTTAAAAATAATTTACCATCATTTTTTTTCCATTTTAATGCATTTTTTTTGCTATTATATAAGGGAAGTAACTCTCTAAAAATGTCTACGATGAGTCAACGATTTAAAAAAAAAATTTACCATCATTTTTTTTTTCCATTTTTAATGCATTTTTTTTGCTATTTTTTGGCTATAACTCTCTAAAAATGCTTATATAGTTATTTCCAGGGCGATACTGCTAGTTACTAATAAAAGACTGACGCCAACAACAACAACTACAACAAAAAACAGCAATATTCCCACAAAATACATCTGCTAAACGTTTGTCGATGGAATTGTCCATCATGTTCATAAATATTATTACAAAGATTGTTTTTCTTCAAACACGGCGGCGTGTTCTCGCCAGTTCATAAAATATTTATGTATCCAATTGTAATCAGATAACTTCTGCCGTCTAACTTCTGGCAGTGTTGGCATACTTGACCTAGCTTTCATTAATTCACTCGAGATATTATTCACAACCAGGAAGGTTTATAGGATGGTTATTTAGTTATTTATTTCATATCATGCATTTTGTGAACAATAGTGTTATCGGTTTTAGCTTTGCCAGTCACTGGTTCAATACATTCCTATTTTAGTGATATTAAATATTACACACACACACATGTAGTGTGTGCGAAATAGTCGATATATAACGGCACCTGTCATCCCACAACACACACACACATGCATACACACACACATGCATACACACACACAAACATACACACACACACACATACACACACAAACACACACTCACACACACTAACATACAGGCACACAAACACACACACACTAACATACAGGCACACAAACACACACACACTACCGCACACACACAAACACACACACACAAACACACACGCATACAAGCACACACACAAACACACATACTCACACACACACACACACACACAAACATACACACACACAAACACACACTCACACACACAAACATACAGGCACACAAACACACACAAGCACACACACACACAAACACACACGCATACAAACACACACACACGTATACAAACACACACGCATGCAAACACACACACACACACACACACACACACACTCTCACTCACACAAGTATTGAAATATATATCCTTATACTAGCAGAGATATCCGGCCTTGCCCGGGATTAAAATAGCATAGTTTTTCTTTTTATCGTTTTACTTGTTTCACTCATGTGACTGCGGCCATGCTGGAGCAGCGCCGTTGGCCGAACAAATCGACCACAGGATATATTCTTTGTAAGCCTTATACTATCAGTGTCTTTTACCGAACTGCTAAGTTATGGGAATGTAAACACAGCAACATCGGTTGTCAAGCAATGATGGGTGTATAGACACACATACAAACGCAAATATACACATACTAGCAGCATAGCCCGGCGTTGCCCAGGTATGGAAGGCGTCCCCTAGACAGTCTGTGGTTTGTGTTTAATACACAAATCAGTTTGCTATGTGTGCCACATATGATTTAATTAACCGATTTTTTCCAGTAATAAAGTATCTTATTGGAATAAAAAAGGGCCATATAGCTCCTTGGAGCAGACATGATGCTCGCTGCGAATTTAAAAAAAAATTCCTGCCAATTTGTGAAAGATATTGTCGAAAATATGTCATCTTGAATTTGAACGCGATTTCCCAAAATGGCATGATTTTATCGATATTTTCTCATGGTAAGGTATTGCATGGAAAACTAATGTCAGAATTAAGTTTTTTAGGGTAACATTAAGCTTCACCATGAGTTTGGTGAAAATCAATTGCAAGTTGCGAAAACTATAACAGAAAATGTGTTGCATATGAAAAGCTTAGATTCTCGACCCCATGTCGAATTTATCGATTTTTTTCAGAACTTGGGGAATTTTTGAAAACTTTCGCTGCGTTAGTTTTGAATTATGACATTGGGCTATGTGTGTGTCAAGTTTCATCAGAATCGGTTGAAAGCCGTGGTCAGCGTGAGGGTACAACCTGACAGACACACAGACAGACAAACTGCCGTTTATATATATAGAGAGATATACGACAATCTTCTTTCAGTTTCCGAGTACGAAATCCACTAACGGCTTTGGTCGGCCTGATGATATAATACACACACACACCACACACACACACACACACACACATATATATATATATATATATGATAATAATAATAATAATAATAATAATAATAATGAAATTACTGTATACAGTGCTCAGGTGCACCACAACTTGTCAAAAGTGCGTATAAAGCATATGCAGTAATCTACAAATGTCTGGGAAGTGAACAGTGTATGAGTCAGATACATGCTTGCGTGTGTATGGAGGGGAGAAAATCAGATGTAGTGTTGGCGAATCTCAGGAAGCATGGAAGTTTTGAAGGATGCAGTGCTCCGACAACTATATATCTATATATATATATATATAAATGCTTATGAATATATAAGGATGCAGTGCTCCTACAACACTGTGTATATATATATATATAAATGCTTATGTATACAGTAATCCCTCGACTATCACGGGTGTTACTTTCCAAAACACCAACAATACATGAAAATCTGCCAAGTAGAAACAGTACTGTACTGTATATATATATATTTATATTTATAATTTGTATATATTTATTTTAAAGGCAAAATACCACGGAGGAATCAACGTAAGCTTAAATGATAAACTGCGATAGGTGGACCGTGATATGGTGAGGGATTACTCTGTGTGTGTGGTGTGTGTGTGTATATATATATACACACAACGCATATAGGAAGAATTCACAAAAAAACAAGACGAAGACAGGTGGTGTAGATAACAAACAGATGTATTAGTATAACGCTTGGGAAGTGAAAAGTCTTTAATATTTCGAGCTTACGCTCTTATGCAGAAAGAAACAAGGAGAGAAAATAAAGAATATGTATTGGCTATTATCTTTTATTTGTTTTGGTCATTGGACTGTGGTCATGCTGGGGCACTCTACCGTCTAAGGTTTAGTCAAACAAATCAACCCCAGTACTTATTATATTGGTCTCTTTTGCTGAACTGCCAAACAGGTAACCCTGCAACAGACTGACATTCCACTTAGGTGGAAAGTTGGCCTGTCTACCAAAATAGCAAGGTGGCACCATTCAAAAGCTAAAACAATGCAAAGCGCTTTGTGAATAACGATATTTAATAGCCTAGTTGATATTGCAATACACACACACACGTGCACACACTGATACATACATACACACATAGACTTATACAGGCGTGATTTACTCCACCAAATTTACTATTGATAAAAGCACAAAATTCTAATTCCTAATTAATGGTACTCAATTTAGCAGAAACCATAAAACATGCCACTTAAATACTGTTTTCTTCTTTTAACATTATTCTTATCAACAGACATGTCGGCATACTTTCACTGAAGATTTAGTGATGCCATACTGTTTAGTTGAGTTTGACCTGTTGTTTCCTCAGATATATTTTCATTTACCTGAGGCTGTTGAAGGAGAGTTCTGCAGAATGTGCAATATAGCAGCAGAATGGTTGCCAAGATACCAGCAGTATTGTTGAAGATTGGCAGTATGCCATGAAGATTGTTCTTGTAAACAATTTCAACAAAACCATCTGCAGTTTCTTGTATTTGGTCCATGACAAACTTTGTATAAATTGTTTTCTCTGTCTTTAGGAGATCATAATGTGATGCAACAAGATTGCACACCAAAATTAATGATTTTGCACAGCAAAATTAATGATTGAAAAAATACTCAGGACATGAAATATGTTTTTCTAACATGTCAAAACGTCTTTATTCTGTTGTTTCTGGGGAGAGTCATTTTCTTTTTGTGCCTTATATTGTAACACACTCACCGGTAAAATTTTGACTTTTTTCTTATTTTTTATTCTCCTAAAATTTTCGTTGCGTCTTGCAACCTTTTCAATAGTTTTGACTCTCAACACACGAACTCATATAAAGAACCTTGCAAACCAAATCCCAAAACGAAAAACGTCTTTAATTTCACACTAACTGACAAATATTAGCAATGTACTCCTGTCAAAGTTTACATAAAGCTCAGCAAATTTGAGACCAAAACTTTCAAAATGCTTTGTCAGGCAAACATTCTGAAGCCTTTAGCATTTAAAGTGGCCACAATGTCATTCTAAAAATATACAATCTATGTATACAAATATACATAGGTGGAGGAGTGGCTGTGAAGTAAGTAGCATGCTTACCAACAACATGGTTCCGGGTTCAGTCCCACTGTGTGGCATCTTGGGCAAGTGTCTTCTACTATAGCCTCGGGCCGACCAAATCCTTGTGAGTGGATTTGGTAGACAGAAACTGAAAGAAGCCTGTTGTATCAGTTGAACTGTCCAACCCATGCTAGCATGGAAAGCGGACACTAAACGATGAGGATGATGATATATGTTTGTGTGTCTGTGTTTGTACCCCCTTGACAACTGATGCTGGTGTGTTTATGTCCCCATAACTTAGCAGTTCGGCAAAAGAGACCGATAGAATAAGTACTAGGTTTTACAAAGAATAAGTCCTGGGTTTGATTTGCTCAACTAAAGGCGGTGCTCCAGCATGGTCACAGTCACATGACTGAAACAATTAAAAGAGAGAGTAACCACATGATTGAAATCTCAAAGCTATAAATACATGTTTAATTAAAAACAATGAGAATATAAATAAGCATTAGATTTGAAAGAATAATCTCAATGCTAATGGGTTAAGATGACGAAAGAGTTCAGGGAAACCAATTAAGAATAAAACAACAGAAAAAGTATGGGGTGGGGGAGAATGGGAATTCATCCTTGAGAATCATTACCAAGCAATCCATTCTCTCTCCTTCCTTCTCCCTGCTCTCCCTATTTCTGGTGCGTGTAGAAATCTAGGCAAGTGGGGTCTCAATCACCACTGATACCAAAGTCCAACAATGGTTAAAAACTTTTTGGAGCCATTTTGTTTTCTACTCCTAGGTAACCTCGTGCAGGAGTACCACGTGTATATTATACAGACATATGGCAAGTGTACTGTAGGCTACAAAATAAGAAAAATACAAAATAAGACAAACTTAAATATAAAAATTACTTGAGCAAGGTTTTACTGACATTTGACTTCCTGATATACAACTTTCTTGGGTAAATTTTCAGATTATTTCACATTAACACACGCACGATTCTATATATATATATTCCCTGAATTAATGCGGCATTAATAAACAAATTGATGGGTGAGCGTTTGACCCAATCAGATGCACGTGTAGCATGCAAGTGTTGATATGTGGGTTCAGTTCTGGTTAAGGTTTGTTCATCATTTTTCAGTCAATTTGTTTATGTATAAATATTGGGTTCAGTCCCACTACATGGCACCTTAGGCAAGTGTCTTCTACTATAGCCTTGGGCTGACCAAAGCTTTGTGAGTGGATTTGGTAGACGGAAACTGAAAGAAGCCTGTTGTATATCATCATCATCATTGTCGTTTAACATCTGCTTTCCTTGCTGGCATGGGTTGGACGGTTTGACTGAAGTCTGGCGAGCCAGAATGCTGCACCAGGCTCAATCTGATCTGGCAAAGTTTCTACAGCTGGATGCCCTTCCTAACACCAACCACTCAGAGAATGTAGTGGGTGCTTTTATATGCCACTGGCATGAGGGCCAGTCAGGCAGTTCTGGCAACAACCATGCTCAAAAGGTGTTTTTTATGTGCTACCTGCATGGGAGCCAGTCTGCTGGCACTGGCAACGACCATGCTCGAATGCTGTTCTTCACGTGCCACTGGCACATGTGCTGGTTAGGTGACGTTGGCAACAATCACACTCGAATGGTGCTTTGTACATGCCACCAGCATCGGAGCCAATTTGTGATCCTGGCAATGATCACGCTCTGATGTGCTTTTAGTGTTCCACTGGCATGACTACCAATCAGGTGGTAGTGTCATCGTCCATGTCAGTGATTTTGATTTTGATTTCACTTGCCTCAAAAGGTCTTTGCAAGCAAAGTTTATTGTCCAATGAATTAGGGGTACTCATAAGTGGGCTGGTTACACCCCACATTTGGATGTACTTTTAACATTCCACTGGCACAAGTGCCAATCAGGCGGTACTGTTATCGGCCACGTCAACGATTTTGATTTGATTTCACTTTCCTCTGTGTGTGTGTGTGTGTGTGTGTGTGTGTGTGTGTGTGTGTGTGTTTGTGTGTGTGTGTGTGTGTGTGTGTGTGTGTGTGTATGTGTGTGTGTGTGTGTTTGTGTGTGTGTATGTGTGTCTTTGTGTCTGTGTCCCTCTATCATCGCTTGACAACCAATGTTGGTGTGTTTTTGTCCCCGTAGCTTAGAAGTTCGGCAGAAGAGACCAATAGAATAAGTTCCAGATTTACAAAGGGATCGATTTCTTTGACTAAAAGGCAGTGCTCCAGCATGGCCACAGTCGAAAGACCAAAACATCTATATCTATATCTATCTATCTATACACACACACACACATATATATCTTAAGGGTATATATGTGTCTATGTTCATATTTTACTAGTGTTAAAGTTAGTGGTATTTTATTAAAAAGGTAACTGAGCCATTTTTCAATAGAGATTGATTAAGTAAATACTGGATTGAAGAAGTATTTAGCAGATTTGCTATTATGGCTTAAAACCTTGAAGCATGACCACAGTTTCCAGATAACTGGAACAAGAGAATGTTAAAAGGAAGAAAGGAATTCTATTACTGCTGACCAGTTTACCACCACCACCACCACCACCTGGTCTTTCGGCCTCTTTAGCACTGTTCACTCTATTTCATGCATTTAAGCCAAATTCCTGATTTCCCCTTCCTTATGGTTTTAGTTGCAAACATTCTTTTCTACTCTAAGCACAAGGCCCAAAATTTTTGGGGAGGGGGTCAGTCAATTAGATCAACCCCAGTACGCAACTGGTACATAATTTATCGATCTCGAAAGGATGAAAGGCAAAGTTGACATCAGCGGAATTTGAACTCAGAACATAAAGACAGATGATATATCATCATCATCGTTTAACGTCCATCTTCCATGCATGCATGGGTAGGACGGTTCACAGGAGCTGGCCATTTAGAAAACCTACCCTATGCTACTGTGTCTGTTTTGGTAGGGTTTTTATGGCTGGATGCTCTTCCTAACACTAACCATTCTGCAGAGTGAACTCAGTGCTTTTTATGTGGCACTAGCACAGGCGAGGTTAATTTTGGTATGATTTTTACAGCTGGATGCCCTTCCAAATGCCAACCACTTTACAGTGTGGACTGGATGTTTTTTATGTGGCACCAGCACTGACAGGGGGTGACC
Source organism: Octopus sinensis (assembly GCF_006345805.1). Taxonomy (NCBI): domain Eukaryota; kingdom Metazoa; phylum Mollusca; class Cephalopoda; order Octopoda; family Octopodidae; genus Octopus; species Octopus sinensis. The sequence continues at coordinate 4,817,431 of NC_042999.1, read as the reverse complement.
AAGTAACTCATGAGAAGGGAACAGGCATTTGAGGAAGGGAACTTGTGTCAGAGGATGAAACGTTAGAGGGTGACAAAGAGACAGAGAGGCAGAAACAGGTGTCTTGCTATAGGTACATGTATATATATAAGTATATATATATATATATATATACACGTTATAGGTACATGTGTGTGTATATATATATATATATTATATATATATATATATATATATATATATATATATATGCACGTGTGTGTGTGTGTGTGTGTATGTATGTGTATATATATATATGCAGCAGGCTTCTTTCAGTTTCCGTCGACCAAATCTACTCAAAAAGCTTTGACTGGCCCAAGGCTATAGTAGAAGACACTTGCCTAAGATACCACACAGTGGGACTGAACCCGGAACCATGTGGTTGGGAAACAAGCTTCTTACCCCCCTCACACACACACTCATGTATGTATGTATTTAATCTGTTGTTTGACATGAAGAAATAACAATCCAATAACAATGTCTTTAGTGAAAATTAATTTCTTCCTACGTAATTAATTTTGTCAACACACTGACAATGTTCTGTGTCTTCAAATAAATCATTTTCATTCAAACTGAAGCAGCCATTCTCCTTGTTTTCGATTGTTCTTCCTATTCACCGATTTATCGTCAACAACAATGACAACTCTCTTGCCACCATTTTATAAATTGTTTGCGGTAGAGAGTGCAACAATAAAACTGCATTTTACAGGTTGACGGACATTAAAACAGGGAACACACATCGCGTAATTATCAAAACCATAATGATAACTGAAAATAGAAAAAGAAAGTTAAACGAATTAGCTTCCTGAAAACACCGTTACCATATACTTAACTTCACTAATGTCATGCCAGTGGTCTCCTAAAATATGGGAAGTCACACCCTGTTTTTGAAGTTTATTTGTTAATTTCTTTGTAAATCTGGCTTTTATACTCCATTCATTCATTTCTTTTCTTACTATAACCAACCGTTTTATTACATATATATAACATGTATGTATATGATACATGGCATGTATTTGAACAACAAAGACAAATACAGGTATGTCAAATAATATACAACATAAATTCATGGTTTATTGAAATTATCACTGCCTCTAGAAGATGTGTTATAATTATAGTGATGTTGACATCCTATGCCCATGGTCATATGGCGTAGTGGTTAAGAGCACGGGCTACTAACCCCAAGATTCTGAGTTCGATTCCAAGCAGTAACCTGAATAATAATAATAATAAAATCAGCAACGAAAAATGCCTTAGGAATGAGAACCCAGGTTCGAAATTTCCCCCAAGACACCTGAAGAAGGCTAGAGGGTATATCAGCCGAAACGTTGTGTTAGCAACAAACAAGATGAGGACAAATCTTCATCAAATGTAATCTTTCACACATGCCACTGGCACGGGTGCCAGTAAGGCGATGCTGGTAACAATCATGCTCGAATGGTGTTTTTTATGTTCCACTGGCACAGTGGCCAGATAGCCGCTCTGGCAACGATCATGCTCGGATGGTGCTCTTAATACCCTACTAGCACGGGACTCGAGTGCAAGTAATGCGACGCTGGTAACGATCACGCTCGAATGGTGCCTTTTAAGTGCCACTGGCACGGAAGCCGGTTAGCCGCTCTTGACGGAAAGCTTGTAACATCACAAGAACATATTCTTTTGCCACCACTTGTCTCCAAGTAAATGAGGCAAACATATACACGTGTGGGTGTGTATGTGAGCGGACCAACTCAGTGCATGCTGAAGAATCAACAGGCAATGAATGGCTTGAATTTAGAAATGTGTTCCTTTATATAAAGGATGAACCAGAAGTCCCTGACTTCCACATCAACCGGAAGTTTCTAGAATTACCCTTTACTTGTTTCAGTCATTTGACTGTGGCCATGCTGGAGCACCACCTTTAGTTGAGCAAATCGACCCCCAAGTCTTATCCTTTGTAAGCCTAGTACTTATTCTATCGATCTCTTTTGCCAAACCGCTAAGTTGCGAGGACGTAAACACACCAGCATCAGTTGTCAAGCGATGTTGTGGGGGACAAACACAGACACACAAACATATACACAAACATACACACACACACACACATATATATATGCGTATATACGACGGGCTTCTTTCAGTTTCCGTCTACCAAATCCACTCACAAGGCATTGGTCGGCCCGAGGCTATAGCAGAAGACACTTGCCCAAGTTGCCACGCAGTGGGACTGAACCCGGAACCATGTGGTTGGTAAGCAAGCTACTTACCACACAGCCACTCTTGCGCCTGTTTGAGAACTTTCTAGGTCGAGGGATAGTACTCTTGTTAAGTCCCTTTTTCATTTTGCTTTCCTGCTTGACCACCAGGGTTCACTACATAATTAACTAAATAGCAATTAAAACCAACTTTTAGGAAAAAAGAGTAGAAAACATGTTTGCCCCAAATAATTTGTACAATTTAAGCAAAAATGAACTAAGGGAAATTACTCAGAAGGGCCAGTGACACTAATGTTTTCTTCCTTGTTTAGGGTGGTGATGATGACCAGGGAAAAATATCCCAATCATCGTCATCATCATCATCATCATTTAACATCTGTCTTTGATGCTGGCATGGGTTGAGTTTGTCAGGATCCAAAGAGCCAGAGAAATGTCTGTTTTTGCATGGTTTCTATAGCTGAATGTCTTACCTGATATCAACTACTTTACAGGGTGTACCGGGTGCCTTTAGTCATGGTAATGGTACTAGTGAGATCACAGAGAAACTTGCAAACACAGAATAGATAAATAGATAAGATGGAATAGACAAGACAAGAGAAGAGAGAAGGGATGTAGAATAGAACAGACAGTCATTGAAGGGGTTGCAGAATGTGTGATGACAGAACTGACAGATAAGCTAATAATGATAATAAAGCTAAAGAGAAGATCAAATAAACAGGTGTTTGTTTATTGGCAAAATGACCATCCCCAAATATAATGATATTTGTTTCAACACACAATTTCCCATCAAGAATCTTGCAAAACAAATACTTAAATGTAAACCTTTAGGTACCAGTGATACATAAAAAGCACCATTCTAGTGCAGTCGATGCCTGTGCTGCCTGGCTGGCTCCCATGCTGGTGGCACGTAAAAAGCACCATTCAAGCATGGTTGATACCAGTGTTGCCTGACTGGCTCCTGTGCCGGTGGCATGTAAAAAGCACCATTCAAGTGCAGTCGATGCCTGTGCTGCCTGACTGGCCCTCACACTGGCGGCACGTAAAAAGCACCATTCAAGTATGGTCATTGCCAGCACCACCTGACTGGCCCCCATCCCCCATGCCAGTGACATGTAAAAAGCACTCACTACACTCTTGGAGTGGTTAACATTAGGAAGGACATCCATCTGTAGAAACTTTGTTAGATCAGATTGGGACTTGGTGCAGCCTCCTGGATTGCCAGTCCTCAGTCAAACTGTCCAACCCATGCCGGCATGGACAACAGATGTTAACCCTTTTGATACCAACCCGGCTAAAACCACCTCTGGCTCTGTAATACAAATGTCTTGTTTTCATAAGTTTTGAATTAAAATCTTCTACTAAACCTTAGTCACAATTTATGTTCCTAACTCTAGTTGAATGATAACTAAGTTACTTTGCTAAATTCTTTGTTATATTTAAAGTAATTGAAAGAAACACAGAGCATCTCAACAGAAATATGGTAACAAAAGGGTTAAGGTCACCATGATATTTTAAACTCTTTTGATACCAACCCTGCTGAAACCGGCTCTGGTTCTGAGTACAAATGTCTTGTTTTCATAAGTTATCAATTAAAATCTTCTACTAAACCTTAGTTACAATTTATGTTCCTAACTCTAGTTGAATGATAACTAAATTATTTCACTAAATTCTTTGTCATATTTAAAGTAATTGTAAGAAACATACAACATCTTAAAATAAATATGATAACGAAAGGGTTAAACAATGATGTTGAAACCTTGATAATTTTCTTAAACCCTTTAGCATTTAAACTGACCATATCTGGCCAAAATATTCTACTTGTTTTATGCTCCGACTGGCCAAATCTGACCTCCCTGACCTTACTCTACAATGTCATGCTAAAACTAAACAATCTCATCATTGAAATCTTGAAGGTACGAAATATTGTATGAATAGTTCAAAACAACAGGAATAAATAAACATTGCTTCTGACAGACTAAACTGAATGTGAAAGGGTTAAAATGATGCTTGTGATAAAAGCTAGGATGCTGTGGGTATTGAACTGCAAGTAAATCACCAATAGGTAGAAGATCTGTTTGTGAATAACCATCGTTATCTTGGAAAGTCGTTTCTGAAAGCATCATTGTTGTTATGATCTTTGGAGGTGATGGTGGTGGTGGTGGTGATGGTGGTGGTGGTGATGGTGGTGGTGATGGTGGTGGTGGCATTGTCAGCAGTGGTGTTGCTGTTGTTGTTCCAGTTAAGCTCTTTTCAAGCAGACCAATGAACAAAAACATTCTAACCTTGACCACCTCTACATTCCTTAGTTTACTTCAAACTGCTTTATTCAAGATATACTTCTCTCTCTTTCTCTCTGTCTCTCTCTCTCTCTGTCTCTCCCTCTCTCTCTTTTTTTTAAAGGTTGTAGAGTATGATTTGAGAAAAAGAGAGACAGAAATTTTGACTGACATTTCTAGCATGTTAAACGACCACTTAATGGCTCCTTCATTGGCCTCGTATCTCTTTGGTAGATATACAGCATATGACCTTTTTAGCAACGAGAGTCAATTATTTAAGCGAGCAAAACAGGATATAGTAGTTATGAAGAAGAAAGAAATCTAGTTTAGAATAATAACACTGCAAGAGGTTGTAGAATATTTAAATTTAATACTGCAGAACACTTTCATACATACAGTTTATATCTAAACACATCGTGGACATTGAGAAATATAGCTGAAAGTGTGTATGGTAAATCTAATGACGGCTTTTGTATAAGACACGGCTAATATGCAAATGTGCAAACATTTCTCACTACATTTTCTGGAAACATGCATCGTGACTGGATTAAACAGATAATTCTAGAAGCAATCTTGATTAACCCTTTTGTTACCATATTTCTGTTGAGATGCTCTGTTTCTTTCAATTAATTTTAAATATAACAAAGAATTTAGTAAAATAACTTAGTTATCATTCAGCTAGTGTTAGGAACATAAATTGTGACTAAAGTTTGGTGGAAGATTTTAATTCAAAATTTACGAAAACAAGACATTTGTACTACAGAGCCAGAGGTGGTTTCAGTCGGGTTGGTAATGAAAGGGTTAACTTCTGTTTCTTGATCTCACCCACCTTCATTTATTAATGCAAGACATCCTTTAATTAAGGTTATCTTCTTTCATCCAAATTTCACATTCAGATTATTTTATTTGCAACAAACAGAGCTTGGTGTTCTAAAGTTCTTATCAATCTCAACACAATTGTTATCCTTTCAGCTAATTTCCATTATAATTGGATGGCAACACATTTAAAACTATTGTAGTCCACCCTTGTCCATTTTCTAAAATGGTGTAAATATTCTGGAAAATACAATAAATAGGTGAGTACGTCTCTCTCTTTGCTGTGTATTTAGTTCCCCAGACTAAGTTTTAGATTTTGTTGCTTATCTTTCACTTGTTTCTGTCATTAGACTGTGGCCATGCTGGGGCATCACCTCAGAGGGTTTTAGTTGACTAAATTGACTGCAGTACTTATTTTTTATAAACCCTTGTACTTATTCTATCAATCTCTTTTGTTGTAACACTAGGTTACAGGGATGTAAACACACCAACACCAGTTTGTCCCCTATCACTGCTTGACAATTGGTAACTTAGAATAAGTAGATAGAATAAGTACCATGCTTTATAAAAAAATTATAAGTACTGGAGTTGATTGGTTTGACTAAAATTCTTCAAGCTGGTGCCCCAGCAGGGCCGCAGTCGAGGTAAAAGATAAAAGATTGATTTTTGAAGGGAAGTCTTTCATTTAAATTCCTTTTAAACCAAGATCCTTGAGTGGTGTTGGTCAGGTGGTACTGAAAAGTTCAAATTAGCAGCTTTGAACATTTCACTGCTTTATAGTACATATGACCCCCATGGACGGCTTAGGAGAAGAAAATCAGTTTTCTTCATATTTATTGACAAGCTCGGATTATTTCCAGATTTTTTTGTGGTATTTATATACAGTTGAATATATATGCTAATGCTATATCATCATCATCATCGTCATCATCATCATCATCATCGTCATCATCATCATCATTATGTGTATGTGCATGTATACTCATACATATGAACATGCGTATACTTGAATTAATATGTATGCATATAGGTATGTATTTGTGTGTTTGTGTGTATGTGTGTATGTATACATGCACCCTCACACACACATATCCTCCTCCTCCTTATCATCATCATCATCATCATCATTTAATGTCTGTTGTCCATGCTGGCATGGGTTGGATGGTTTGACCAGGGCTGGCATGCTGGAAGGCTGTGCCAGACTCCAGCCTCATTTGGTATGGTTTTCTATGGCTGGATGCCTTCCCTAATGCCAACCACTCTGAGAGTGTAATGGGGGCAGTCACAAAGCTTTACTTAAACCTCAGCCTATAGCAAAAGAAGATACTTGCTCAAGGTACCATGCAGATGGACTGAGGCTGAAACTATGTGGTTGGGATGCCAACGTCTTCACTGTACAGCCACAAAGCCTGAGACAAAAAAGAAAAAGAAGGAACCATTAGAGGATATTAAAAATAACTGAGTTTTGAAAGATACAGCAACAGGTTTAGGAAAAAAGATTAAGTATAGGCGCAGGAGTGGCTGTGTGGTAAGTAGCTTGCTAACCAACCACATGGTTCCGAGTTCAGTCCCACTGCGTGGCATCTTGGGCAAGTGTCTTCTACTATAGCCCCGGGCCGACCAATGCCTTGTGAGTGGATTTGGTAGACGAAAACTGAAAGAAACCTGTCGTATATATGTATATATATATGTATGTGTGTGTATATGTTTGTGTGTCTGTGTTTGTCCCCCTAGCATTGCTTGACAACCGATGCTGGTGTGTTTACGTCCCCGTCACTTAGCAGTTTGGCAAAAAGAGACCGATAGAATAAGTACTGGGCTTACAAAGAATGAGTCCTGGGGTCGATTTGCTCGACTAAAGGCGGTGCTCCAGCATGGCCGCAGTCAAATGACTGAAACAAGTAAAAAGAGTAAAAAAAGAGTAAAGAGTATATTAAAGAAACAAAAAACAAAAAGGTGGAGTGGAGGATGAAAGTGCAAAGCCCAGAGAGTGTTATTATTTGGTTAGGTGTTCATCCATAGTCATTGACTCGAGTGTTATTAGGATAAACAAAGACATCTGAAGTGGAATCAGCTCACAATGTGGATGACAGACAATAGCACTTAGTATTGTGTAATGAATGATTAAAAAGGAGCACTTAAAAGTCTATGGATTTGTTGAGAGTGTCAACAGACCATTTCTGTGTGAGCTTGTGTTGCTTGTTAACTCTTAATCCCACTTTTGTTATTCTTTTATTTGTTTATTCTTTTACTTGTTTCAGTCATTTGACTGCGGCCATGCGGGAGCACCGCCTTTAGTCGAACAAATTGACCCAGGACTTATTCTTTGTAAGCCTAGTACTTATTATATCGGTTTTGTTTTTGCCAAACTACTAAGTTACGGGAACAAACACACACACATAAATATATACGCATATATATATGTATATATATGAGTAGTTTTAGAGACAAAACCACCTTTAACTCAATCAACATTGAAAGATTTTATACCCGACCACTCCATAAAATGTTAAAAATTAAATCTTATACTAACTATTTCTATTCTGAATCCTGTATTTTCCGTTTATAAGACTACACTGTTTCATGAAAGTACGTCAGTATTGATTAGATACGAGGTATCTAGTCTCAATACTTACTCGGGTTGACATACTCCCAATCTTCAGGTCTGGATTTCTCAAAATTTTTCACTACCCCTACCTCTTCATGAAACATGTGTAGTCTTATAAACGGAAAATACAGGATTCAGAATAGATATAGTTAGTATAAGATTTAATTTTTAACATTTTATGGAGTGGTCAGGTATAAAATCTTTCAGCGTTGATTGAGTTGAAGGTGGTTCTGTCTCTAAAACTACTTTTATATATACGAATTAAACATTGGAGGCCTTGTAAAGGGTTCTGGGCACTGCTTTCTCTTCTGTCTAAGAGCTAGACACACACACACACATGTACATAATGTGTTTGTCTAGGTGTGTGTGTATTTATGAATGTATGTATAGATATATACTTTGTGGCTTGGACCATGTTTGATTATCAGGAAAATGGGCATTTAAGATCGACATTTGTTTAAATAAATTGTTTGTGATTTGGGGAAAGATGCCTGACTATGTTTTTAAACTGGAATTGTATGGAGCTTTTATCATGCAGATGTATGAATATATTTAGATTCATTATTAAAAATAATGTCAGAGGAATTACAACCGTGTTTCGTGGTCTGCTACCACAACAGCTCCTTTATAGGATCCAGTTAGTTCAAGACATCATCAGGAGGAACCATGTCCGGTTTTGTGGTTCCTCCTGAGCTGAATCAGCTGTAGCAAAATAGTTATAGTTGATTGTATTTATGTTATAATTTTTCAAATGAATTTGGAGTTTGTGGTTGGTTTATCTCCTTCCATACAATGAAAAATGATGATGTATCTGTGTTCTTCTGTAACTCTGAAATTCCTGTAAGACACAATACCACACAGAACTGAATCAGTCAGACAGTCCTGAGATCATCATCATCATCACTGCCACCGCCACCGCTTCCACCACCACCACCACCACCATGTAATGTCTGTTTCCCATGCTAAAATGGCTTGGACTGTTTGACAGAAGCTGGCAGAGCCAGGAGCTACACCAGACTCCAACTGTCTGTTGTGGCATGGTTTCTACAACTGGATGCCCTTCCTAATGCCAACCACTTTACAGAGTGTACTGGTTGCCTTTTACGTGGCACCAATACCAGTGCTCTATATGTGGCACCAGCACAAGTGTGGCACCAGCACAAGTGTGGCACCAGCACAGATGTTTGAACAGATTCAAACAACATTTGGCCAAAACCATTCTGGTGATCAAACACATTTTTTATGTCATTGCTTTTTGTTTTCATATTTAACTTTATAAAGACACATTAATTGAAAAATGTAGCTAATTGAAATGTAATTGTTTATTAGTAATTATCTCAATGAGTTCATTGATTAATATCCACTCAGAAACAATTATATATAAATATCATCATCATCATCATCAATGTTTAACATCCACCTTCCATGCTAGCATGGGTTTATTTATATATATCATCATCATCATCATCATCGTTTAACGTCCGTTTTCTGCGCTAGCACGGGTTGGACGGTTCGACCGGGGTCTGGGAAGCCAGGGGCTGCACCAGGCTCCAGTCTGATCTGGCAGAGTTTCTACGGCTGGATGCCCTTCCTAGCGCCAACCACTCCGCGAGTGTAGTGGGTGCTTTTTACGTGCCACCTGCACAGGTGCCAGGGGGGTCTGGCATCGGCCACGATCGGTTGGTGCTTTTAACATGCCACCGGCATGGAAGCCAGCCAAGGCGGCGCTGGTATCGGCCACGTTTAGATGGTGCTTTTTATGTGCCACCGGCACAGAAGCCAGTCGAGGCGATATAGGCACCTGTGCCAATGGAATGTTAAAAGCACCATTCGAGCATAATCATTGCCAGGGCCACTGACTGGCTCCCCTGTTGGTGGAATGTAAAAAGCACCATTCGAGTGTGATCGTTGCCAGCATCACCTGACTGGCTCCTGTGCTGGTGGCACGTAAAATACACCATTCAAGCATGGTTGTTGCCAGTGAGCTGGCAAAATCGTTAGCACGCTGGGCGAAATGCTTAGTGGTATTTCGTCTGTCGCTACGTTCTGAGTTCAAATTCCGCCGAGGTCGACTTTGCCTTTCATCCTTTCGGGGTCGATTAAATAAGTGCCAGTTACGCACTGGGGTCAATATAATCGACTTAATCCGCTTGTCTGTCCTTGTTTGTCCTCTCTGTGTTTAGCCCCTTGTGGGTAGTAAAGAAATTGGTTGTTGCCAGTGCCACCAGACTGGCTCCTGAACCAGTGGCATGTAAAAAGCACCCACTACACTCTTGGAGTGGTTGGCATTAGGAAGGGCATCCAGCTGTAGAAACTTTGCCAGATCAGATTGGAGCCTGGTGCAGCCATCTGGTTCGCCAGTTCTCTGTCAAACCGTTCGACCCGTACCAGCATGGAAAGTGGACAATAAACAATGATGACGATACCGGACATTGCCCCATCTGATTATCATTTATTCCACAGTCTTCAAAATCATTTACTCTTTTTACTCTTTTACTTGTTTCAGTCATTTGACTGCGGCCATGCTGGAACATCGCCTTTAGTGGAGCAAATCAACCCCGGGACTTATTCTTTGTAAGCCCAGTACTTATTCTATTGATCTCTTTTGCCGCACCGCTAAGTGACGGTGACGTAAACACACCAGCATCGGTTGTCAAGCAATGCTAGGGGGACAAATACAGACACACAAACACACACACACACACATATATATATACATATATACGACGGGCTTCTTTCAGTTTCCATCTACCAAATCCACTCACAAGGCATTGGTCGGCCCGGGGCTATAGCAGAAGACACTTGCCCAAGAATCCACACAGTGGGACTGAACCCGGAACCATGTGGTTGGTTAGCTAGCTACTTACCACACAGCCACTCCTGCACCATTTGGTTGGAAAAAATATGAATTCTGTAGATGAGGTCAGAACAGTTCTGGAGAAGTATTTTTTGCGACACATGAGTGAATTTTGGAAGCGGGGCCTTGTATGTCTACCAGAAAAATGGAAGAGTATTGTAGAAAATGATGGAGTTTTGTCAGTGAACAGTTCGTGGTCTGAAAGCGTCGAAAATAATTTGACAAATTAAATTTAAATGTTGAAGTAAATCTAACGGGTTTTTGTGTGTTTCTTAAATGGCTTATAAACACTTCCCATGCTGCAATTGTTTTCGTTCCAGCACACGATCTCAGATCAGGTCACTTGCTATGCAAGTACATCTCCGAAGGAGAGTATATTTTAGATTAAAAAAGAACTTTGTTTATCTTAATTTTGAAAAATATAAGAAGTATAAAAAAGCAACGCATTATTTATGGGCTGACCCAATATATGAATGAATACTCTCATTATAGAGGGAAAGTGAGAATGAGCAGTTGAGGAGCTGGTAAGAAACGAAAATTGGGTGATAAAGTATCAAGCTGGACCCTCAAGGTACAAGGTGAGCAGAAGTGAGTAAAGACAGGAGAATGGGGAGTGTGGAGAGGAAGAGGTTGTAAGAGTATGGGAAGAATGAGAGAGTCAGAGATGGGGAATGGGGTGAATATGATGAACAGGTGTTAGGACATGATATGGAGGGAAGAGTAGGTGAGAACAGAAGAAATTGGGTAGGGTTGATAGATGACGTAATGAATGGTTGAGAAGGGATAGGGGGTTTCAGTTTGCAGAGTAAAAAGTAATTGTTTTTACTTGTCAAATAAGATTTTGTTTTTATTCCACTTTATCATATCACAAAAGTCCTGCCCCACACACTCATCCTCTCACCTGTTAATTGAGAAACCATACCTGAGAAGACAGCTGTGCAAATGTCACTTCTGCTGCGGCAGGTTACATAGGCCATTACCCTTGAAAAGCATTTATATTGTTGTTTTTTTCTCTATTTTTTGCTAAATGTGACCTCAGTGAATAGCAATTTATAAGCAGGTTTTAATAGATTATTCTTTTTTGTTTTCATTTCTTTGTTTTTTTTTTGACTCTTTTCAAAAACACCTGTGGTGAAATTCATTTGCTTCTTATGTAGGTGGTGGTTGTAATGGTGGTAGTAGTGGTGGTAGTTGTTGTGATGGTGGTGGAGGTGGTGGTAGTGGTGGTAGGAGCTGAAGCAAAAAACAAAAAAACAGAAGTTTAGACATATTTATAAATAATAATAATAATAATAATAATAATGAAATTATTGTATACAGTGCTCAGGTGCACCACAACTTGTCAGAAATGCGTATAAAGCATATGCAGTAATGTACAAATGTCTGGGAAGTGAACAGTGTATGAGTCAGATACATGCTTGCATGTGTATGGAGGGAAGAAAATCAGGTGTAGTGTTGCTGAATCTCAGGAAGCATGGAAGTTTTGAAGGATGCAGTGCTCTGACAGCTAACAACTGATGCCGGCAGTTTGTTCTATGCTTCAGCAACTCTTAGCATGAAAAAATGTTTCCTGAAGTCATGGGAGCTGTGCTGTTTTCTGACTTTGTAAATATGTCCACGGGTGTTAGACGGGTGGAGTTTGAAAAGGTGCTCAGAGTTATTGTTCGTACGATGGTTGATAATTTTATCTTTTACTTGTTTCACTCATTAGACTGTGGCCATGCTGGGGCACCACTTTGAAGAATTTTCAGTCAAGTGAATTCACCCTGGTACTTTTTTATCTTTTAAACTGGGGACTTATTGTACCGGTCTCTTTTGCCGAACCACCAAATTAGGGGGATGTAAATAAACCAACACCAGTTGTCAAGTGGTGATGGGGGAGCAAACAGACACAAATGTACATACACACACATGCACACATACACACACACATGGGCTTCTTTCAGTTTCCATCTACCAAATCCACTCACAAGGCTTTGGTTAGCTTGAGGCTATAGTAGATGACACTTGCCCAAAGTGCCATGCAGTGGGATTGAACTTGGAACCATGTGATCGGGAAGCCAACTTCTCACCACACAGCCACACCTGTGCCGATTGCAGTGTATTTATTTATTTTGTTATTGCATAGATAGAGTTGAGTTGACTCCGAGCAACAAATCCATGTTTGGAGTTTCAGTGGAAATACAAGTTCACATGTGGTCCTCAGTCACATACACACACACATGGAATAGGGGTTGATTTGTTTGACTGCTCCAGCATGGTCGCAGTCAAATGACTGAAGCAAGTAAAAGAATAAAAGAATATATATATATGTGTGTGTGTGTGTGTATATATCTTTATATATAAGGGTTGATAAATTAAGTACCAGTTGTGTACTGGTACTTAATTTATCGACTGGCCCCCTCCCCCAAAATTCCAGGCCTTTTGCCTTGGGTAGAAAAGAATATTGTTACAATAAAAAGAAAATCCTTTCTCAGCTCTGTCTGCCAGATATTTTCACTTTCCAATTAAAATTTAAAAATAAACCTCTGAAGCCAATTCACATTTTTCGTAAGCATTCATAAAACCTCGTTCCTTATAAATTTGTGGCCTTATGCCCTTGCAGGTGGGGCATAATATTTTAATACCATTTATATTTTTTAATTTGAGGAAATCTTTTTTCCAATACCTGCATACATACATACATACAAATTTGTATGTGTGTGTGTCTGTCTGTGTCTGTGTGTCTGTGTGCAATATCCTCATTACAAAACATCCATGTCATTCTTTTTTTTCTAAGAGTTCATTGAAATAATTATAACTTTTAGGATGAACTTTCTTCAAATACACACACACATGATGAATCACTGAAATATAATGAGAACATTAAATAAATAATTACCCAAAACTCTGCCTATCTTCTTTCTCTTAATATATATATATATATTATGAAAAGGAAGGTCCCTTCCATATCAGCTAACTCTGATGAGTGTAAAGTTATATAATCAGTTTGTTACCTAACACTCCATTGTATTCTTTATGTGAAACTGATTGGTAAGACTAGCCATGGTGGATATTTAATACATTTCAGACAATATACCCACTCTACTGACAGATATATGAATGCATCTTTTCCCTGACTTATTGTTTCTTAGACGACTCACACACGTACATATATATATGTATATTCTTTACTCTTTTACTTGTTTCAGTCATTGACTGCGGCCATGCTGGAGCACCGCCTTTAGTCGAGCAAATCGACCATGGGACTTATTCTTTGTAAGCCCAGTACTTATTTTATCGGTCTCTTTTGCCGAACCACTAAGTGACGGGGACGTAAACACACCAGCATCGGTTGTCAAGTAATGCTAGGGGGACAAACACAGACACACACATATATATATATACATATGTACGACAGGCTTCTTTCAGTTTCCGTCTACCAAATCCACTCACAAGGCATTGGTTGGCCCAGGGCTATAGCAGAAGACACTTGCCCAAGATGCCACGCAGTGGGACTGAACCCGGAACCATGTGGTTGTTTAGCAAGCTACTTACCACACAGCCACTCCTGCGCCTATGTATATGTATGTGTATGTATATATACACACATTCATACGAACATACATGTGTGCATGCATTTGTACGTACTTACATACATACACATAATAGGCTTCTTTAATTTGCTGTCTACTAAATTCACTCTCTCTGCGTAGCCTAAGATGGCCACACACACACACACAATGGCTAGTAATGAAATAGTTTTAACCTTTTGGCTCCTGACCCATTATTATATGTAATGCAATTCTGACTTTGTAACATGAGCGGCAAACTACTGCACAAACAATCCCATTCTATTGATTTAGCCACCAAGCTGTTGATCTCAGCATAAAGAAAGAATATTAATTGTTTTGTTCTAAATTTTGACAAATGCTGTAGTTTCTGTTGAATGTTCTAGAAATGTCAGTGTTTAACTATTAGGGAAAGGTCAATAATTAATCTTGCTTTGATTGATTTTGTTGTCAATGAAAAAAATAGAGAATGGTTTGAATGATTTGATTTTAAATAGCTTGATTTAATAGGGAATTTATCAGCTGGACTGATAACTAAGATGTGGTCAGATAGCGTCTCACATACTTTATATAGTGGGACCCCTGCCATTTTTAAGTGGCACGTAAAAAACACCATCCGAGCGTGGCCGTTCACCAGCCTCGTCTGGCACCTGTGTCCGTAGCACATAAAAAAACACCATCCGAGCGTGGCCGTTCGCCAGCCTCGTCTGGCACCTGTGTCTGTGGCACATAAAAAAAAAACACCATCCGAGTGTGGCCGTTCGCCAACCTCGTCTGGCACCTGTGTCCGTGGCACGTAAAAAAACACCATCCGAGCGTGGCCGTTCACCAGCCTCGTCTGGCATCTGTGTCGGTGGCACATAAAAATCACCCAATACACTCTCGGAGTGGTTGCCGTTAGGAAGGGCATCCAGCTGTAGAAACACTGCCAGATCTGACTGGCCTGGTGCAGCCTTCGGGCTTCCCAGACCCCAGTTGAACCGTCCAACCCATGCTAGCATGGAAAGCGGACGTTAAAAGATGATGATGATGATGATGATGATGAATTAACGAATTTAAGTTATACTGGTAATGAAGAGAAAATTGTGTAGTTTTAATGCTTCGCTCTTACTATGAATGACAAGGGAGAGAGTTTCAAAATCTAAATTGAATGGAAGAATACAGTCAGTAGTTACTCTGATCTTTGGCAAATATGGAGTTAACTCTGGGTATGTTCAAGTCTTATTAAACCTCTTCAGTAAAGTTTACTCTTATCCATGCTGTCTACATGCTGGACTAACAGAGGATATATATATGTATGTATGTATGTGTGTGTGTGTGTGTGTGTGTGTGTGTGCGTGTGTGTTTTACGTGCCACCTGCACAGGAGCCAGTCCAGGTGGCACATAAAGAAACACCACTTGAGTGTGAGTGTTGCCAGTACTGCCTGACTGGCCATTGTGCCGGTGGCACGTAAGAGCACCCACTACACTCTCAGAGTGGTTGGCATTAGGAAGGGCATCCAGCTGTAGAAACTCTGCCAGATCAGATTGGAGTCTGGTGCAGCCATCTGGTTCGCCAGTCCTCAGTCAAATCGTCCAACCCATGCTAGCATGGAAATCGGACATTAAACGATAATGATGATGATGATATATATGGTGGTTCAAAAGTAGGTTTGCAGTTATTCAACCATCTCTTTTGCATTCATATATTAATAGTTTAGATCTTCCGTTTCGTGTCCGTTGCCAGCCTTGCCTGGCCCTTGTGCCGGTGGCACATAAAAAGCACCATCCGTTCGTGGCTGTTTGCCAGCTCTGTCTAACACCTGTGTGGGTGGCACGTAAAAAGCACCCACTACACTCACGGAGTGGTTGGCGTTAGGAAGGGCATCCAGCTGTAGAAACACTGCCAGATTTGACTGGGCCTGATGCAGCCTCCTGGCTTCACAGACCCCAGTTGAACCGTCCAACCCATGCTAGCATGGAAAACGGACGCTAAACGATGATGATGATGATGATGATGATATGAAACCATTATTTTATGCAAATTTAGTTAATTTTATCAGGCTCCCATTTCAGTTGGTAAGAAAGAAATTAAAATGTAATAAAATGTTTTAAAAAATCTAAAATCACAAAGACACACACACACACACACACACACATGACTGACTTCTTTCAGTTTCCATCTATCAAATCTCCGCACAAGGCTTTGGTTAGCATGAGGCTATTGTAGAAGACACTTGCCCAAGGTGCCATGCAGTGAAATTGAACCCGGAACCATATGGCTAGGAAGCAAGCTTCTTGCCACATGACTACATTGTTTTACTACCTGAATGAATATCTCAGGAATGAAAAATGCTAAACCAGCAATTCTCAAAAGTTAATGACTGAATTGTTAAACAACCAGAAGTCCAGGTCATTCCTGGGAGACCAGCAGAAGAGTCTGCTGTGAGTATGATTGATTTAAGTGGAGATTTCAAACTTAAAATCTTCAAAGCCACAGTCGAACCAATTCTACTATATGGCTCAGAAACCTGGACGTTATCAAAGAAGCTTGAGAGGCGGTTGGATGGAACTTACACTCGCCTCCTTATGAGAGCTCAAAATCTCTCGTGGAAGCATCATCCAACCAAAGTACAAATATATGGGAAATTACCACCTGTATCTTGTGAAAGGTAGAAGAGTCCAGTTTGCTGGACATTATTGTAGAGCTGAAAACAAAGTAATTTCTACTCTTCTCCTCTGGAAGCCATCTGCTTGCGATACCAGAGGGCGCACACTCTCCTACCCTGATGTAATCTCCAGGGATACAGGCATCCAGCAACAATACCTCCGTAATGCTATGATGGACTGTGAAGTCTGGCATAACATAGTAAATTCCATTTTCTCGACCACGCTCAAACAATAATAATAAAATTATTGATTGATAAAATAATTATTAATAACTTCCATTGGTGTAAGAAATATGGCTTATAAGGATGCTGCTTGTTGAGGAGACTAAATGGACAAATTGTGGGAAATTTCATGAGAAATATATGATGGATACCTTAAGTTATTGATACATTAATATGTTGTCACATTCACCTGTTCGTTAATTGTTATTCAACAATTATTAGATATGAAATCTGTACAAGACATTGATATTTCATTCTCTAAGTCAGGATCAACAAAGAATGGCTGGGTGGTTAATAAGGTTGTTTCACAAACATGTGGTTTTTGGTTCAAACCCACTTCACAGCACTCTGAGCAAGTGTTTTCTATAGCCTTGGGCCAGCTAAAGCTCACAAAAGAGAGGGGGTATGAGTGACAAGGGTAGAGCTGGGAAGAGAGATAAAATAGTGGTGAAATCTAAGCAGACCCTCAAAGTAGGTGGTGTATAAAAGTGGGTGGGGACAGAGGAAGAGGGAAGAATAGGTGGGTAGAGGTTGCATGAGTGTAGAGGAGAGGGAGAGATGGCTAGACAGAGGGAATAGGGGAGTGGGATAATATATATCACAAGTTTCTTGCAGGTAACCTTCCTATACTTATTTCAATTTTGAATTATTCTGCTCATTCCAAATACAATGAAATGCCAATAGTGGATTTGAACTGATGACTCATGAGTTCAGAGATCAGTGTTTTACCAACTCTGCCATTTTACCTCTTCTCTAATGACTAAATGTAAATACTTTCTTAATATTTTGTATTCTATTCATTTGTAGGGCAGTAAAAATTAAGGAAATCAAAGAACTTTCTCTGGCACCATGGGTGAATATTATGAGTCAAAAAAGTGCAAGCTGTTGTGGGTGGCTTGGGCATTTGGCATTGTGGTAAGTTGTCAAAGCTGTTCCATTCTTTCCACAATAATGTTTTACCATTATTCAATCAAAGGAAACATTCTAATCCACCTCATTATTTTCTTTTTTCAGGGTATTGACAACGGAATTTTAGGACCAAGCCTGCTTGACCTTGGCTCCCTAATCCAGGCACAGTTGTACCAAATGAATTGGTTGTTTATTATTTCTGGTATTGGATTCATTTTAGGATGTCTTTTAGTTGGTTGGATGTCATCAAAGATAAACATGGATCTAATCCTGGCTGTATCCATGCTTCTTGGATCAGCCACTTTTATCTTCATTCCACTCGCTCGTAATTTACCCCTAATGGCAACCTTATTCTTCATTCAAGGACTTACCAAAGGCTTGGTTGATGTAGGTTAGTATTTTTATCAGCCATTCTTTATCATTTTGTCATTCATTTTAAATACCTTAATTTTGAAACATGTCTAAACTTAAACAAAGTTTAATGTGTGACTATTTCTTTTGACAGTTTTAATTTTGAACATATTTTATCAACATTGAAATATTTTAATTTAATTTTGATTTGTCCACATTGAAATTTATAACGATGTTTTTACACTTTTACCATTGATAAGCAAAAAATATTGTTGAAACTAGTTTGGTACATATGTAAATAAATGTATTTTAAACATTTACGAGTTTTGGAAATTTAAGTGCATTTTCAGAAACACATTTTCCTATATATTTTTTTTTCCTGCGTGAAAACACCATTCCCTCTTTTGCTATATATATATATATATATATATATATATATATATATATATATATATATATACCTATGTGTTTGTGTGTGTGTAGGCTTTTGCTATAAGAAAAATTAAAATTAAAATAAACATACTGTTTCCATTCTGTATCTTCATTTTATTTCCAGGTTGCCTGATCACCTGCAACTGGCTGTTTCCAACCAAACACAATTGGGAGATGCAACTCATTACAGTTGTTGCCTCTTTTACTGCTTTTGTCATTCCATTCATCGTCTTACCATTCCAAAGCCATAAACTTCACATGTTCTCCGAAGACACCCAGCTACGAAACATGTCTTACATCAACCCACACTCACATAACAACATCACAAAAGACGATCCAACCAACATACAATACGCTTATCTAATTGCCGCCTTCATTACTTCTCCACCGATAATTGCTTTTTTTTATTATTACATTCGTAGTGGATGTCATTCGTGGTCTAACCAGAGTGACTACGAAGACATGACGGGAAAGATCTTGGGACAAAAATACCCTTTGGTTAAAAAGACAAAAATGTTGGTATTACTGTTTTTGTTTCATATTCCAATTTTTGGTATTACCATTGCTTATAGCAATCTCTTGACCGCTTATGGACTTTCAACAAGCAGAAACTTTACAAAAGCTGACTTGGCGTTTATGACATCTGTGATGTGGGGGTCGTTTTTAATGGGCCGAATTCTCACTACTGTCTTTTCAAAAATCTTTGATATCGGAATTCTCTTAACTCTCAATTTTGGTGGGTTGTTTTTGTTTGTGTCGTTGTTGGTCGTACAAATTTATATACCAAATGAAGCTTTACTCTGGATCGGTACAAGTGGATTTGGCCTTTTCCAGTCTTCCTTTCTGCCAACCGTCATTTCATGGGCTGGTGGCTTCCTCACAATCGATGCTGTCATCCTAACAACTGCACTCGTGGCAAGTGGAATCGGAGAAATGACAATTCCATTCATTGCTGGCATATTCTTTCATTCGTTAGGGCCTTCCAGCCTCATTTATTTAATGCTGGGGAACTGTTGTTTAGAATTTGCTATGTTTGCCATGATGGGATTCTTAAATAATTATTATAGAAAAAATTATTTAATTTGAAACAAATTACATTTTTTCATCTCCAAATGTCCTGAAATGATTATACATACATATATATATATATATATATATATATATATATATATATATATATATATATGTATATATTAATGAATCACAAAGGAATGGGAGTTATGTAATCCTTTTCATTAGCTTACCACTGTTTCTACTACAAGAAGCAATACACCGAGAGTTAAGTGCTTGTGCAACATTTTACAGCTTCCTCAGAGCACTGCTTCTTATAGCAGAAACAGCTATAAGCCAATGAAGAGAATTACATAACTCCCACTCTTTTGTCATTCATTCAGTAATATTACACTCTGTACTCGCCTAACGTTTTACCCTGAAGCCTAAATATATTGAGTTCTAACAACAGATCACTAATATCAATATGCCTAAGTGAAATCATTCTATATATATATATATATGTATATATATGAGGAAATTGTATTTTATTTGCAGTCTAGTCATAGAAAGAGTTATTGATAGAGTATTTTGAGAAGGGCCACAAATGGCTCCAATTGGAACGGGTGTAGGAAACAAAACAGAACAACAACAACTGAACTATGAAAATACTTTGCATATTCATTTATTTAGAAATTTCTTCAGCGTCAACCCTTTTGTTACCGTATTTCTGTTGGAATATGCTGCATTTATTACAATTCATTTTGAAAATAATGAAGAATTTAATGAAATAAACTTGTCATAATCATCATCATCATTGATGATGATTGATGGTGATTGATGATGATTGATGGTAATTGATGATGATTGATAGTGATTGATGATGATTGGTGGTGACTGATGATGATTGATGATGATTAGCAAGCTGGTGTTTGGAATATAAATTAACATAAAATTTGGATGTAAGATATTCATTTAGATTACTTTAAAACGAGAAGATTGCATCATACAAAGAATCGAGAATGGTTTCAGTCAGGTTGGTATCAAAAGGGTTAAAACCCTCATGTGGTCCTTAAGTATCTTTAGCAGAGTCTATATCAGTGTTTCTCGACCATGGATCCCTGGGCCACATGTTCCCCTCGACAGTCTTCCCGTGATAAATATCATAATTTTTTCTTTGTGTTTTACATTTTTTGGTGTGGCCCCCTATAAAAATCCAGGTTTTGGGATCAGGCTTCATATTAAAAAGGCTGAGAAGCACTGGTGTATACTGTTATAAGCAACAGATTGAATTTCTAGTTTGAAGACGCATTCCCTCCTGCCAGACTCAGAGGCTCTGTGAAAGGGCCATACATATTGATCTTCCCTTTCTAAGCAATACAGGGGGAAAAAAAGCTTTTGTTTTGTATAATCTGTATACATAATTTGAGAAAACTTGTTATAAATGAAAACAGAAAAAAAAAAAACACAGAAGAGAAAAAAATCCCTTGCTATTTCAGTCTTTCACTGTTATTGTTATCATCACCATCATCATCATCATCATCATCATTCTCATAATCATTGTTATTGTTGGTGTCGGTGGCGTCGGCGTCATCATCTTCTTCTTCGTTTTAACGTCCACTTTTCCATGTTTGCATGGGTCGGATGGGATTTACCGAGGCAGATTTTCAGTACCCTGATGCTCTTCTTGTCACCAACCCTCACCCGTTTCCCAAGTAAGGTAACATCACCCCCAGGGCCAAACGTATTTTCCATGTAATACTGCAAACAATGGACACTGTTTGTGTAACAGTAACACTTGTTTATAATTATCACAAAATATCAAGACATGGACACAATAACACGCACACACATACACACACACACACACACACACACACACTCACACAGTGGGCTACTTTCAGTTTCCATCTACCAAATCCACTCTCAAGGCTTTTGTTGGCCTGGGATTATAATAATAAAAATAATAATGAAATTATTGTATACAGTGCTCAGGTGCACCACAACTTATCAGAAAGTGCTTATAAAGCATATGCAGTAATGTACAAATGTCTGGGAAGTGAACAGTATATGAGTCAGATACATGCTTGCGTGTGTATGGAGGGGAGAAAATCAGGTGTAGTGTTGGCAAATCTCAGGAAGCATGGAAGTTTTGAAGGATGCAGTGCTCCGACAACTAACAACTGATGCCGGCAGTTTGTTCCATGCTTCAGCAACTCTTAGCGTGAAAAAATGTTTCTGAAAGTCATGGGAGCTGTGCTGTTTTCTGACTTTGTAAACATGTCCACGGGTGTTAGACAGGTGGAGTTTGAAAAGGTGCTCAGAGTTATAGTAGAAGATACTTAGCTAAGGTGCCACACAGTGGGGCTGAACCTAAAACAATGTGGTTGGGTGGGGCAGATGTCCTAATCCCATGGTCAGGCCTGTAACTATATTCCCCCGTGGTGCTAATTGAAGATTACTCAACCTGGCCTGTTGAGGAACCATAAGATGGTTTTGGTAATATTTTACAATCTTCTGGATTCTATTAACTCAATAAAACCTTCCTTCATATTCAAGCAGCTTCTATGTGGCTGCTTGACATGCTAGAAATAGAAGCCAAAATCTCTTTGAAATCAACCCTTTCTGTCTTAAAAGGAAGAACACATTGGATTATATAGGTCTGAGAATTAAAAAAGCTAAAAAGAATTTAAAAAAATAAAGGCAAAAACCTAGATGGCCACAGAATGTTTTTGGTTATAAGTTTGCTTGCTCAGTACTGACCTGGATTTAAAGGAAAGTCTCAGAAATGTTAATTCTCAAACAGTGTTGTTCGTTCCAAGTTGATATCACATTCTAATATACATTATTTACATTGGACGGATATGTGTCCTCATCTTGTTACCACGTTTTGGCTGATTTACTCTGCATCCTTCATCAGGTGTCCTGGTAGAATTTTGAACCCTACCCTGGGTTCTCATTCCTAAGGTATTTTTTGCCGATGTTATTATTATTATTATTTATTCAAGGCACTGCCTGGAATTGAACTCGCAATCTTGGAGTTAGTAGCTCACACTCTTAACCATTATGCTATATTCCTGTGGGCAATTATAGAGTAAATTTTAGGGCTTATAAACCCAATATTTTTGTATCCTTCCTTAAAACCGGTTCCCATGTTCTACTCATATCTGCACTTGGTCTGCTTAAGAGGTTATTGTGTCCTAACATATGTGCTGCCTCTTTTAGTTTTCGTATTTTCCAGTGGTGTTCTCTGTCTATTATTTTAACTTCATCCCACAGGGGAAGGTGGTCTCCGCTTTTCCACACATGATCAGCTAGACCCAATTTTTCAACGTTGTGGTAACAACAAACAAGATGACGAAGCACATCCATCCAATGTAAATAATATAAATAATGTACAGAATTCCTCATCTCTAAAACATAGAACAACATTTTAACATATTCAGTTATATCATATTGTTATATATTAAGTTTTATCATATTCTATTATATGAAATTGTATTATATTCTTATTAAGTTGACATAATTTCACATTTCATTATTAAATTTTTTCTTGTTTTGTTTTGTTTTTACTGCAATAAATTTGTTTATTTCTCTCACCTCTTTTCTTTCACTCTTTTTTTATGTTTCATACCCCCACCCTCAAGATGCTGTTCACCACAGTATCTAGTTTGTTGGAGAGTGGAGGTGTGTGGTTCAATGGTTAGAGTAGTCAGTTCACAATCAGAAGTTCCTGAGTTCGATTCCCAGTGGTGCAGTGTATCGTTGAAAGACCACATCACTCAATATGAGTGTTCCCTTTTTTAAGATAGTGGTGGTAGTTTGCTACTTCTAACAGGACCAAGGAGCCATGTAGGGGCTTTTTCACAAGTTTGTCATATTTCACTCTACTTTTGAAAAGGGGGTCCACATTTAACAATTTCATCTGAACTTGTCACTGGTTCAATACCTGTGACATCAAGCATATATCACCTGTGAATATAGTTATTAGGTAAGATTGGTCTCTTGAACAGCTGTCGAAACAAGACATTACATAATGATTTTTCGTTATATATAGTTTTTATTTCACATTGTTCCAGTTCACTCATCATCATCATTTAACATCCGCTTTCCATGCTAGCATGTGTTGGACGATTTTGACCGAGGTCTGGCAAACCAGACTCCAATCTCATCTGGCAGAGTTTCTACAGCTGGATGCCCTTCCTAATGCCAACCACTCTGAGAGTGTAGTGGGTGCTTTTATGTGCCACCGGCACGAGGGCCAGTTTGGTGGTACTGGCAACAGCCACGCCCAAATGGTGCTTTTTATGTACCACCTGCACAGGAACCAGTCTAGCGGCACTGGCAACGACCTCGCTCGAATATTTCACATGCCACCAGCACAAGTGCTAGTAAGGCGATGCGGTAACGATCAGGCTTGGATGGTGTGTTTAACATGCCATCGGCACAAAGGCCAGCTTGTTGCTCTGGCAATGATCTCACTCAGGGTCTCGGAGGAGATAGTGTTAGTTGAAGGCTACCAAACCTGCCATACACAGACAACTTCAGCTTTATATATAAAGAGATTATAGAGGTAGTAAGGTAGATAAACAGAGGCTTGAGACATTATTTACATGGAGCACAAAATACAAATTATATAATAGAAACTATATATAATGAAAAAACAAAATGTAATGTCTTGTCTTGACAGCTGTTTCAGGAGACTAATCTCACATAATAACTATATTCACAGGTGACATGTGCATAATGTCACAAGTATTGAACCAGTGACAAGTTCAGATGAAATTGTTAAGTAAATTTGGCCTCCCTTTTCAAGAGTAGAGTGAGATATAACAAACTGAA
The DNA here is from genome assembly GCF_006345805.1 of Octopus sinensis. NCBI lineage: Eukaryota > Metazoa > Mollusca > Cephalopoda > Octopoda > Octopodidae > Octopus > Octopus sinensis. Next base: position 4,792,715 of record NC_042999.1, on the reverse strand, counting down.
GAAAATGCCACTATATGGCTCCTTGGTCCTGTTAGAAGTAGCAAACCACCACCACTATCTTAAAAAACCCTGTCACAAATCCTTGCCTGTCGATTCATGGGGAGAGTTTACGAAAAAAACAAAAGATGAAGATAGGTGGTGTACAAAACAAACAGATGTATTAGTATAACGCTCAGGAATAGAAAAGGTCTTTTACATTTCGAGCCTATGCTCTTCTACAGAAAGGGACACTGAAAAAAACAAGGAGAGGGTCAGACATGGTTTACACAGATATCAGAAACGAACGACACTGCTTGTATGACAGTGACACTCGTTTACAATCACCGTGTAATGTCAAGACAAGGAAACACAGATACACACACATCATCATCATCGTCAAACATCCATTTTCCATGCTGGCATGAGTTGGACGGTTTTCAAGCACCAACCACTTTACAGAGTGTAATGAGTGCCTTCTACGTGGCACTGGCATGAGTGCTTTTTATGTGGCACCGGTACAGGTGCATTTTATGTGGAACCTGCATGGGGGAGCTTTTAAAGAAATTAACAACAAATATTCATTGTAAAAATATTTTTTATTCAATCAATATTCTAAATCAAAAGTTTTGTTTGTAAAAAATAAATTAAAACAAAAAAAAAAAAAGAATGAAAATAAAAACAACTTCAAAATTAGAATCAGATAAATATGGAAGGAAATCCAGAGAAGAAAAGCAGAGAGGAATCAAGCTGCAAAAAAGTGTTTGTATTTCGTGGAAACAATATTGTGTGAGCATCAATGCTATGCATTTATTATGTTGTATTTGTGATTAAAGATATTTGACTGATCATTTAATCAATGAAGTATTTCACAAACCGATTTAGGTGACAAAAAAAAAAAGTCTTCATTTTGGTAAAATAATGACAATTCTGAAAAATCTTAAAGAATTTTGTTTATCAAAAAAAAAAAAAAAGAATATTTAAAAAGAATATAAGACTTGTCCAAGGATGTTTTGTTGGTGTCTTAAAAAAACAAACTCGTCTTGAATGTTACTTATTAATCATCAGAAGGAAGTGTCTCCTGCCAAATTCCTTTGTCTTATTTTCTCTTCTACATATTGTACAAAAAAACTAGCATTTGTGGCAACAGAATTTTGCAGTTGAACGAGAGCCTGCTGTAATGCATTCAAGTACTGTAAACAAGTTCATTACTATTATTATTAATTAATTAATTAATTAAGGTAGTGAGCTGGTAGAATCATTAGTGCACCTGAGAAAATGCTTAGTGGCATTTCTTCTGATCCTTTTTATGTTCTGAGTTCAAATCCTAACGAGACCAATTTTGCCTTCCTTCCTTTCAAGGAGGGTGTAATTGACTAGCTCCCTCCCATCAAAATTGGTGCAAAAAGGAGGAAGAATTATTATTATTATTATTGACTGAAGCAGTGAGCTGACAGAATTGTTAGAACATTGGCAAAAAAAAAGCATTCTGAGTTCATATCTCATGACGGTCAACTTTGCTTTTCAACTCTCTGGGGTTGATAAAATGAAGTACCAGTAGTATACTGAGGTTGATAGTATCTTCATAAAACTGCTAGCCTTGTATCTAAATTAGAAACAGTAAATCTAACAAAATAAAAAAAAAAGATTTGGAATTTTTATGTTTATTGATGTTAAACACAAACTTGACTATTTAAAATCCTCTTCTTGAACCAGTCATAACTGTTACCAATGGTTACGAATGTGATGATGTCACACAGGTTTTTAGATAATTGCTAAAGGGGAATTCTAATTGCACTTCTGATATTTTTATTCACTTAGTCAAAAGGAAGATCATGACCCTTTATAGAGCCCCTGAGACTGGTAGGAAAGAAGAATTTAAGAAGTTACACTCAAACTAGGAACCTAACCTAAATGCTTACAATAAAGTAAATTCTGCTAAGGGTACCCAACATGTTGGTGGTAGGATTAAAGAATGAGAGATTAAGCCTACCATCTAAGTACACATTAGCAGGATTTGAACTCAGAATGCAAAACACTGGAACAAAGTATTTAGTCTAACCCTCTAATGATTCTACCACCCAACCACCCAGAATGGTACTTTAACGACCCTGAAAGAAAAAATAACAAAGCTGACTTTGATGGGATTTGAACACAAAATATTAAAAGCTGGAATAAAAACTGCAAAGCATATTGTCCAATGCTCTATCAACTGACAAAATATTTTGTCAGATGCTCTACTGACTAACTGAACAATTTTGCCACCTCAAAATTTTGTTACTAAACTATCATGTCATGTTTACTAACTTTTGATAATTTTAATATTTATATTTTTCTTAAATTCCACACAAAACATACACAAAATATTGTATGTTCACTTGGGGGTCCTCCTCTTCTCTTATTAACACAAAGAAGAGGGAATATGCCAACAGTCTTTAGGGACAGTTGATGTATAAGCTTGAATTTACATCAGTCAAATATCTAGAAATACCAAAGGAGTATTTTTTTAGAGGGTCACAAGTTCTGGGAGGAAGATATTGGGAAATATTTTCAAAAAAAAAAGGGGAGTCTATGTAAATACAGATGACATAGGAGGTATACATAGTTTGAAGGTTCAAAGGAGAACAGAAATTGTTTATAATAGCAGTAAAAGAGACAGGGTTTGTGTGCACATCACGGATTTGGTGGTGGCAACATGGCAATAAGTCAGATGACATTTTGGAGGAGGTGAGTAAAGTTAGATATGCTCTGTGTATATATTCAAAGAGAATTCTTTGTGGTATACACAGAGGGTTTATAAAGAAATTGTTGAAAGCTGAAGAGAATAACCCCCCAACTTTTGTTAGATGCAGTCTTGGCAATATAGACGTGTGGTAAACCTTGAAAGGTAATCAGAGAATGTGAAGTCTAGCATTTGTAGAGAATGAAAATATGTTGGTTGGGACTTGTTTACGAACAGGGAGGATGATTTAGTCATGTGGAAACATCTTGAGATGAGTACTAATTGTGACGGAGGGATTCTGAATGAAAATAAAGCCCTTCAAAGCCCTAGAAAAAAAAAAGGGACGGTCCCCCCTCCAACCCCCACTAAAATTATAGAACTTTTTCCATTCATTTGCTCGGTTTAACATTTTCATCTTCACTGTCGTTATATGTTTTGCTGGAGACAGTCGGAATGCATGGTTGTAATCAAGATGTTAAAAACAAACAAATAGAATGAAAACTCAAACAAATCATTCAAGTGCCAATTAATTACACTGTGTGTCAGAAATAATTATTTCATCTTGTTAACATTATTAACGCTATTTTTCCAATCACTTGAAAAAAAAAAAAAACCATCAAAAAACAATTAAAAACTGAAACTTGATAACCCGCCCCCCCATACCACTCACCAAAATGTGATTGCCATATTTTCGTGAGAAGCACATTAAAATAAAAGCTGTTTTAATAAAACAACAATCTACAAATCATGTTATATTTAATGGAACTATTTACAAAAAATGTTTTCTTTATTAAAAAAATAAATTCAAAAACAATCACTGTACTGAAAAAGAGAACAAAAAACACTGAATTCGATTGAAAAAAAATGTAAATTATTTTAGAGAAAGAGAGAATCCTGCAAACATCGGAGAAGCTTAAGAAATCAAACAGAATCAAGCAGGGTTTTTTTTTTTTATTAGTAAATTGTTGTTATTTAAATTATTTTTATTTTTGTGTTTTATGGGAGAAACACTCCTGCAAATTAAATAGAAGTAATGGTGGTGGTAGTAGTAGTAGTAGTAGTAGTAGTAGTAGTAGTGATGATGTTATTTTGAATTTTCAGAGTTAAAAATTTAGGAACAAATGGAGGGGGTGGGGGATTATCAAATCTGTCTGCAATTTTTTTTTATAATTTAAATAATCACTCAGTAACTAATGAACAATTCTTCCCTTCGTGTTATCATTATTATTATTATTATTACTGTTATTATTGGCTTTGTACAGTGAATTCATTCTCAACACAAGAATGGCGGTGTTTGTTTTCTTGTAAAGAACAAGTCTATCCCTCACATTTTCTGATATCTTTCTCTGGTTTCACTATCACTTCGGTCTGAAGAACTCCTTTTGTCTTCAATTTCAAACTGATGTACGTTTCTTTTTGGTGGACCTGTAAAAAAAAGGAACAGACATAATAAATAAATGAAAAGGGTGGAGGAGAGAACTAGAGAAAAAAAGAGAGAGAGAGAGAGAGAAGTCCAAATGATAGCTAGTTGACACCATCATCATCATCGTTTAACGTCCGTTTTCCATGCTGGCATGGAGTGGACGGTTCGACTGGGGTCTGGGGAGCCAGGCGGCTGCACCAGGCTCCAGTCTGATCTGGTAGTGTTTCTACAGCTGGATGCTCTTCCTAACGCCAACCACTCCGTGAGTGTAGTGGGTGCTATGTTTTCCATGCTGGCATGGGTCAGGCAGTTGGAACAGGAGCTGGGAAGCCAGAGAGCTGTACCAGGAGCCAATTGTCTATTCTGGCAGGATTTCTACAGCTGGATGCTCTTCCCAATGCCAACCCCTTTATAGAGTGAACTCAGTGCTTTTTATGTGGCACCAGTATGGGATTTTCAATCCTTTTAATGCAAATATCAGATACATCTACACAAAATTTTCTTCATCATTCATTGTTTGACCGTGGTCGAGACAATGGAATATACTATGTTACGCCAATTTCACGGTCCGTCATAGCATTACGGAGGTCCTGTTGCTGGATGCCTGCCTCCCTGGAGATTACATCAGGGTAGGAGAGTGTGCGCCCTCTGGTATCGCGAGCAGATGGCTTCCAGAGGAGAAGAGTAGAAATTACCTCGTTTTCAGCTCTACAAACCACTTTACAGAGTGAACTGGGTGCTTTTTATGTGGCACCAGTACTTTATATGTGGCATCAGTATGGGATTTCAATCCTTTTAATGCAAGTTTCAGATACATCTACTCAAAATTTTATTACTGTTAACTGTGAAAAGCAGCTTTATACACCCAAAATATTTTTTGTTGAGATGTGACCTGTTTATTATGGGGAAACATGACTTGCAGGAAACACTCCATGTTTTGGTGGATAATGACATCTCCATCAGTTGTGGGGTGGTTGCCATGTAAAAAACACCCAGTATACTGGCGCAGGAGTGGCTGTGTGGTAAGTAGCTTTCTTACCAGCCACATGGTTCCGGGTTCAGTCCCACTTTGTGGCACCTTGGGCAAGTGTCTTCTACTATAGCCTCGGGCCAACCCAAGCCTTGTGAGTGGATTTGGTAGACAGAAACTGAAATGAAGCCCATCGTATATATGTATGTGTGTCTGTGTTTGTCTCCTCCAACATCACTTGACAACTGATGCTGGTGTGTTTACATCCCCGTAACATAGCGGTTCGGCAAAAGAGACTGATAGAATAAGTACTAGGCTTACAAAGAATAAGTCCTGGGGTCGATTTATTCGACTAAAGGCGGTGCTCCAGCATGGCCACAGTCAAATGACTGAAACAAGTAAAAGAGTATACTCTGTAAAGTGGTTGGTATTAGGAAGGATATCCAGCCACAGGAACCATACCAAAACAGATGCAGGAGCTTGCTGTAGTTCTCTGGCTTCCCAGCCCCTGCTGCACTGTGCAACCCATGCCAGCATGAGAAAAGGACATTAAATGGTGATGAATCAACATTGTTATTGGAATTACCATGAAATTAAATTACAAAGTGAAAAAAAAAAATGTTAAAGAAACTGTGATAATCAGGTCTTTCTAAAAGTATGAGCAAACTAGAATGTTTCCCATCTTTGAAGTATTCTTTTGCCACCCTGGGTAATACAAGGGTGGTAAGAAACTCTCAAGAAAGCTGAACAGCAGAAGGTCTTTAGAGAAGAAGCCCTGTTCAGGCAAGTATTTCGGTCCTTCACTTCTTGCACTTGAAAGAGGCCAGAGAACATCCAGGATGTGACCCTTGGATACCCTTCCACTGACCCTTTTTAGCTACTTGGATATCAGTGACTTGTGCAATTTAAACCACTTGGCGATTTCATATAGATAAAACTCCTCTCTGCTGACTAAGCTTTGAAGTTTATACTTAAAGAAGAAATAACATTGGTTGTCATGGTAACAGTGAAATAGGTCAGCAAAAGCTTCCCGAGTGAAATCAGGAAGGTGGAAACAGAATGGAATCCCATTAAAATGAAAATAATATAATAATAATGAAATTATTGTATACAGTGCTCAGGTGCACCATAACTTGTCAAAAGTGCATATAAAGCATATGCAGTAATGTACAAATGTCTGGGAAGTGAACAGTGTAAGAGTCAGATACATGCTTGCGTGTGTATGGAGGGGAGAAAATCAGGTGTAGTGTTGGTGAATCTCAGGAAGCATGGAAGTTTTGAAGGATGCAGTGATCCGACAACTAACAACTGATGCCGGCAGTTTGTTCCATGCTTCAGCAACTCTTAGCGTGGTTTCTGAAAGTCATGGGAGCTGTGCTGTTTTCTGACTTTGTAAACATGTCCACGGGTGTTAGACAGGTGGAGTTTGAAAAGGTGCTCAGAGTTATTGTTTGTAAGATGGTTAATAATTTTATGGGTGTCTGCCAAGTCAGCTGCCAGACATCAGAATCCATATATTACATGTGCATTAGATACAATGCACATGTAATTCAGAGGTCCAGCCTTGACACAGAACTGTATTGTACTGATTCTGTCTGTTGACCGAATTTAAGATACAAGTGTCTGTAGGATACGTAGTTACTTGTGGTGTGTGTCACACAATGTGTTGGTTGCATCACTGAACCATCAACTGGAATATTGCAGAAAGCATCACAGAATCCATTTACAGTCTAATAACAACAATAAAGAGTGTGGAAGAAGAAACAAAAGAACCACGAACTACTTACCAATATAACTGAGCAAAACCGGTAAAAATATTAGACCATGGGTTGCTCCAAAAATTACAATGCCAAAATACATTCGGAAATAAAAGACTCTAAAAATCTGGGACTTTGAAAAGGCTAGGACAATAATTCCAAAAAGTTTGGTCAGCGTTATTCCACTCATTACCTGAAAAAGAAAACAAAAGTTATGTTAGTTAGTTAGTTAGTTAGTTAGTTAATTTGGCTCAAAAGCAAATAGCAAGGCCATGTAGGGGGACATGGAGTTAAGTACAGGGTGGTGTTCATGTAAAGAGTTCAGGCCACTTGAGGTCAAGGGAGGCTTTGAACAAAGCGGTCGTCGGCATCTTCACCATCTCATCTGGCAGCTTGGTCCACGGATCCGCAACCCGGACGGAGAAAGCTCCTCTCCTTCGATTGAGATGAAATCGTCGCAGATAGAGCTTTTCGGAATGACCCCGCAGCCGACGCTCTGGAGCAGGAGTGAAGAACAGCTCTTTCGAGAGGTTACACTTCCCGCTTATGATGTTGTGGGCAAGAATGAGATCACCACGGCGGCGGCGTTTTTCAAGAGAATAAAGGTCGAGCGTCCTCAGCCTTTCTTCGTAGGACAAATTTTTGAGACCATGAACCATGCGGGTAGCCAGCTTCTGGACTCTTTCGAGATGCTGTATGTCTTTGAGGAGATAAGGAGAAGAGGCTTGAATCCCATGTATAATATTGTTTTATTTGTATGTATGTCATTATTCAATTTATTTCAAGATTTCTTGCCAATAGAGAAAGAATTAGTTTCTAACCTAGATCCAAGGCTCCTTCATTAGAATTTCAACATCAACAAAAGGGTATTTTTCTTTATATGTATGTTATGTGCAGATTTGTATGTTTTGTTTTATGTATGTATTCTCATGCATATACTTGCATATCTAGACAGGCTCACATATATTTAAACTAGCAGTATCGCCTGGCGTTGCTCGGGTTTGTAAGGGAAATGACTATATAAGCATTTTTAGAGAGTTATAGCCAAAAAATAGCAAAAAAATGCATTAAAAATGGAAAAAAAATGATGGTAAATTTTTTTTTAAATCGTTGACTCATCGTAGACATTTTTAGAGAGTTACTTCCCTTATATAATAGCGAAAAAAATGCATTAAAATGGAAAAAAATGATGGTAAATTAAGTAAAAAAATGTAAAAATAATTCAAAATCCTTATCTGGTATCTGATTGATCCTAAAATCTAATCAGTTTGTGCCAGTCATGAGGCCAAACATCCCTGAAAGTTTCATCCGAATCCATCCAGCAGTTCTTGAGATATCTTGTACACAGACAAACAAACACGACTAAAAACAATACCTCTGCCTTCGCTAAGGTGGAAGTAGTAATAGAATGAAAGTGTAACACTTACTGAACTTCCTGTATGAGCCACAGCATATTGGGCCCTTGCGACTTTGTCTCCCTCCTTAGCTACAGCAAAGCCTCGAGCAATATGAGAACAGAATTCAACTGATATTCCAATAGCCTGCAAAAATAAATTTTAAAGTAAGAAAATGAAGCTACAATGGTTTGTAAAGCTAATGATGATGATGATGATGATGATGCTGTTTAGTTTTCGGTTTGTTGGTAGTGAATGAACAATGGGAAGGGGATATAAAATGTGAAGTTTGTATAATTTATCGATAAATTATACAAGCTTCACATTTTATATTTCTGAAGAACAGAAGTATTGTCTACAAATGTTTATCAATATAGGATTCCATTATAGAGACAATACTTTTGCGAAACGATCGTAAAACTTAATTTTAAACTAGTAAATTTTAAGCTGTCATATTTATTATTATATATATATATTTTAATATAATAATCATTCTACATATATATATATCTTTCTGAAGAATTTTTCTGATATCAATTTCCTAATATTATTTCACAATGTATTATATATATCACCGTTGCCAGTACCGCCTGACTGGCCCTCATGCCGGTGGTACATAAAAGCACCCACTACACTCTTGGAGTGGTTGGCATTAGGAAGGGCATCCAACTGTAGAAACTCTGCCAGATCAAGATTGGAACCTGGTGCAACCATCTGGTTTGCCAGTCCTCAGTAAAATCCGTGCTAGCATGGAAAGCGGATGTTAAACAATGATGATGATGATAATCGCTCATATTCATCATCATCATCGTTTAACGTCCGTTTTCCGCGCTAGCACAGGTTGGACGGCTCGACCGGGGTCTGGGAAGCCAGGGGCTGCACCGGGCTCCAGTCTGATCTGGCAGTGTTTCTACAGCTGGATGCTCTTCCTAACGCCAACCACTCCGTGAGTGTAGTGGGTGCTATGTTTTTCATGCTGGCATGGGTCAGGCAGTTGGAACAGGAGCTGGGAAGCCAAAGAGCTGTACCAGGAGCCAATTGTCTATTCTGGCAGGATTTCTACAGCTGGATGCTCTTCCCAATGCCAACCCCTTTATAGAGTGAACTCAGTGTAGTGGGTGCTTTTTACGTTCCACCTGCACAGGTGCCAGGGGGTTCTGGCATCGGCCACAATCGGTTGGTGCTTTTAACGTGCCACCGGCACGGAAGCCAACCAAGGCGTAAATGTATAAATACTTTAATAGTATTAATACTGTGATACAAAAGAGCCCTCACTGTAAATTCAGTATAGAATATTCTTATAGGATATATTTAACTGAAGATTTATAGAATGAGAAAGGGATAACAATCTGTTGGATGAGAGTGATTTGTTGAAGGTAACATTCTGTTAGGAAGTACAAGCCTTTTGTTGAGAGACACAATAGAATACCAGAAACAGAGAGAAGCTTCTGACCTTTGAACTGATTACTTTAATTAGCTGGCAACAGCTAATTAAATTTACATCTGCTTCTGGCAACTCGTTCTTTATAACAGGCTTACTGTTGGGAACTTCACAGTGGTTTTTTTTATTTACTCACATTTATGTCATAAATTATGCTTATTAGCAAAGGAAATATATTTTATATTTATTATTACAATTTATGTATAAATCTTTAGGTAAATATATTCAATAAGAATATTATATACTGAATTTATATTGAGTGCTCTACTGTATCAAAGTATTAATACTATTAAAGTATTTATATATTTAATACGAGCAATATATACATATATTTTTTAATAATATATTATTATTATTAATAAAGAAAATCAGTATCCAAACTCATCATAACGACATACCAGTGTGAAAGACATTATTGTATTAAAAATATATATAAATAAATAAATATAATGTATAAAATAATTTTGATAATTTAAAAATTTTGAATTAATTATTTGAGCATCTTACGATCGTATTACAATTCACCTAAGAGTTATTGAGAAAAAAGCCCTTTGATATTATAACGGACACATTTACATTAATGCTGCTGTTTTTATTTCAACCAAGCAGTCCAAAAGAACGCCTCAATCACTGATGTTGACCGCTTTTTGAATCTGCTCAGGGTTAATTCTCTTCGGTCTTATTGAGGAAGGCTAAAGAGCCAGAAACACTGTGTCTGGAAACCTGACAGGGAGCAACACTGGGCAGGTATGATGTTTTTACACATTTATCTATAGGAGAGAAGTTGGCGTTAGGAAGGGCATCCAGCTGTAGAAACACCGCCAGATCTGACTGGCCTGGTGCAGCCTTCGGGCTTCCCAGACCCCAGTTGAACCGTCCAACCCATGCTAGCATGGAAAGCAGACGTTAAACGATGATGATGAGAATTTTTTCTCCATGGTAACTGCAATGAATTTGCATCTAGAAGTCAAAATATGTTGCAAACATTTTAACTAACTTGAAGTTTGTAAATTACATAAACTACAAAACTCAAATGAGTTATGTTTTTTATAAATTTAACACCACTGATTAATGCTTCTAATTTATCCTTTCTATTTAAGGTACAAAGCCTGAAATTTTGAGGGAGAGGGGCCTAGTAGAAGAGAAAATAACTGAGGCCCAAATTCATATACCCTTTACTCTTTTACTTGCTTCAGTCACCTGATTGCGGCCATGCTGGAGCACCGCCTTTTGTCGAGCAACTCGACACCAGGACTTATTCTTTGTAAGCCTCATACTTGTTCTATTGGTCTCTTTTGCCGAACTGCTAAGTTATGGGGACGTAAACTCACCAGCATCAGTTGTCAGGCAATGTTGGGGGTACAAACACAGACACACAAACACACACGCATATATACGACGGGCTTCTTTCAGTTTCCGTCTACCAAATCCACTCACAAGGCTTTGGTCGGTCCGAAGCTATAGTAGAAGACACTTGCCCAAGTTGCTACGCAGTGGGACTGATCCCAGAACCATGTGGTTGGTAAGCAAGCTACTTACCACACAGCCATTCCTGCACCTATATATTTACAGTTTTTCTGTTATGTTTATTAATAAGTTAGTGAAGGTAGTTAGAATGTATGTAAAGTAATTAAGTAAATATGAAAAAAAAACCCAACAACCTATTAACTTACCATGACAAGATTCACAAGTGAAAGGGCATTGAGCTGTATATCCCAAAGGTACATCATTCCTAACATATCGACCAATATCATAAGAATGGTAAAAACGACAAGGATTGCAGTGTGGAAATCAAATCCCATCAGAATGACGGTCATGACGAAGATGGATGCACAACACATCCCAATGTTGAAGATGGAGTCGTTGACGATTGATAGGTACTGCTCGTAGAACACATAGAAGACACTGGAAATAAAACAAAATTTCTTTGGTAGTCAACAACAACAACACTGCTTTCAAATTCTGGCACAAGGCCAGCAATTTTGGGGGGAGGGGTAAAGTCGATTACATTGAGTGCAGTGCACAACTGGTACTTATGGAAATGACTCTGAAAGGAGGAAAGGTAAAGATGACTTTAGCTCAGAATGTAAAGAAAGATGAAATGTTGCTAAACGTTTTGCCCAGCATGCTAACAATTCTGCAACTCACGGCCTTAACAACAACAACAATAATGAAAAAAAAAAAAAAGCATTGGCGGGGCGATACATATCCTGCATGCAGATAAATTCTTTTGCAAATTCTAGTGTGATTTACAATGTGTTGCTTATCCATAATTTTTTAATTGAACGGAATTAAGTTTTGTAAGTGTTCGACTAAAAGAGGATTAGAAGCCTAAGAATGGTGAAATTAGGAAATCAACTTGTAAATAAATGAAACCCTTGAATCCATCACTGTATACACACACACACAGAGTCGCATATCTATGTATGCACATAGTTATGTATGTATGTGCCCACATGTGTCTATGCACATAGGTACACCATGATCTATACACGTGCAGACGAGGGCTAATTCATATGAAAAAGAAAGTGAACAAAATGAAATATTTCTATAAAATATTGCATATCAACGTCTTTCAGTGACGGCAGGTGAATCAAACATACTGTCGTTCGTTGTAGGATATAAATAAAATGACCACTTGCTCATCGGTGATTTTTTTTTAATTACTGCCATTATAGGTATTTATGTATTTTGTTTTGTTGTTTGTTCCTTCTCGAGCCATGCCTGGCTCATAAGGGCCGGTTTCCCGGTTTTCTTGGCGTATAGTTTCCCCACCTGGATGGGACACCGGTCTGTCGCAGGTGAGCTGCAAGATGCAGGAGGAAAGAGTGAGAGAAAGTTGTGGCGTAAGAGTCAGCAGAAGTTTCGCCATTACCTTCTGCCGGAACTGTGTGGAGCTTAGGTGTTTCGTTCATAAACACACACATCGCCCGGTCTGAGATTCGAACCCGCGATCCCCCGACCGCGAGTCCACTGCTCTAACCACTAGGCCACGTGCCTCCACATAGGTATTTATACTCCTGTGAAATTAAGAAATCAACTCGTAAATATACAAAACCCTCAAATCCATCACTGTGCACACACATACAAGCACATAGAGCTGCATATCTCTGTATCTATTTATGTATGTTTGAAGATAATCAAACCAAATTTTTATCATTTCAAGCCACTCACCCAAAGAGTATTTCTGACAAATTTGGTGAAAATCTGTCCAGCCGTTTTCCAGTAATTTTGCAAACACACAAAGACGAGTGATTCCTTGCCATCCCTTATGCATGCAAAATGATAATAATTTCTAGTTTCGGATCCCAAACCACAAATTTAGAAAGTACCCTTGATTAACAAGATGCTGTTCTCTAACCTACCTAGGGTAGCAGTAACCAGGTATGGGTACACTGGGTAGTTACCCAGGATCCTTCAAGTTTAAGGACCCAATTTCAGCCAGCTTGCCACCTTAGACATATCGGCAGAATAGTTGGTGGAGATTTGTTTTTTATGGGTCCACAAATGAGATTTGAGCTTGGCAAAAGAAAGGCATGGTCCGTCACAAACTGTGCACACAAAAAGGTCACTGAGGTTCAACTTCTTGACCACAACATTCTTCTTTAAATCTTTTTACCTACCAAATCCGCTCACAAGAATTTGGTCAGCTCGGGGTTATAGTAGAAGACATTTGTCCAAGGTGCCACACAGTGAGACTGAATTTGAAATTATGTAATTGGGAAACAGGTTTCTTAACCACAGAGCCATTCCTGCAGACAAAATATGACAGAAAAATATCAAGTTATTTTCTTCTTCCCAATTAAATTTAACTTACCTGTAAGGGAAAACTTTGTATTCCCCACTAGCATTCATTGTCTTTGTAATATTTTCAGCAATTATTCGAGCGTGTTTATAAGCGTCAATATAATCGGTGGACGTCTTCAGCACCGTATGGAATGACATGAAATAGGAAGCTGGAAAAGCAAAAATATTTGAAACAAAAATGACTTTTTATCTTAAAAGGTGGAGTCTATAAAAAAAAAAAAAATAATAGTGATGATGATGATGATGATGATGGTGGTGGTGGTGATGATGATGATGATGATGGTGGTGATGGTGGTGATGATGATGATGGTGGTGGTAGTGGTGATGATGGTGGTGGTGGTGATGATGATGATGATGATGATGAGGAGAAGAAGAAGAAGAAGAAGAAGAAGAAGAAGCCGGCGCCACCGTCACCATCATCATTTAACGTCTGCTTTTCATGCTGGCATGGGTTGAATGGTTTGACAAGAGATGGCAAGGCCAGGAGCTGCCCCAGGACCCAATTCTCTTTTTTTGGCATGGTTTCAATGGCGGGACACCCTTCCTAACACTAACCACTTTGCAGAATGTACTGGGTGCTTTTTACACAGCACCATCACCAGTGCTTTTTACACCCTATCAAACCATTCAACTCATGCAGTACAACAAGTAGACATTAAATGATGATGAGGAGGCTGATGAAGATCAATTTCAAATATAAGCTAACTTTTACATTATTTACAATGGATGGGGAGGTGTCCTCACCTTGTTTGTTGTTACCACAACGTTTCGGCTGATGTATTCTCCAGCCTTCATCAGGTGTTCTGGTGGAATTTCCAACCCAACCCTTTATTTGACTAATGGGGTACATCCTAAGGTATGTTGCTGGTATTTTTTTCTGTTGATATTATTTTTCAAGTCTCTGCCTGGGATTGAACTTAGAATCCGAGGGTTAGTAGCCTGAGCTCTTATCCACTATGATGTGATAACAAGATGAGGACACCTATCTGTCCGCCTGACTGGCGTCTGTGTTGGTGACACGTAAAAAGCACCAACCGATCGTGGCCGTTTGCCAGCCTGCTCTGACTCCTGTGCCGGTGGCACGTAAAAAGCACCCACTACACTCATGGAGTGGTTGGTGTTAGGAAGGGCATCCAGCTGTAGAAACACTGCCAGATCAGACTGGAGCCTGGTGCAGCCTTCTGGCTTCCCAGATCCCAGTTGAACCGTCCAACCCATGCTAGCATGGAAAACGGACGTTATCTGATGATGATGATGATGATGATGATGAATTCTTCATCTCAAAAATATAGAATAACTTTTGGAAGCTGGATACTCACTTCAACTAATTCTATACAATAAAGAAGAGTGCAACTAATTCTTATGGCAACTACAGCTTAGACATTAAGAGTAGAATGAACTTGCTGTGGTGGTGGTGGTGGTGGAGGGGGAAGAGATGAAAAGCTAATGTTTCAAAGAGTGTCGTTCTTCAGGAAAAAGTTGACAGGAGAGAAAAGAATGAGAGACAGTAAGCGAGTAGGAGGGGAAGAAGGAAAGGCAAGTGGGAGGAGTGGGTGAAGTTACGAAGAAGGTTAAGGGAAAAAAGATGAGGTGAGAGAAGAGTTGAAGGATAAGAAAGGGTTTAATAAACTAAGAGAAGGTACTGAAGCAAAATGAAAAGTGTTCATTCACACCTTTCGATGACATGGTACCAAGTTTAAATATATATATATATATATTTACAAGATAAGGGCAGAAGAAAATTGGACCAATATATCTTTGTGGTACCAGTGCCGGTGGCACGGGGCACATAGGAAAACCATCCGAACGTGGCCGTAGCCAGTACCGGATCGACTGGCCTCCGTGCTGTGGGCACGTAACAAGCACCATCCGATCGTGGCCGTTTGCCAGCCTCATCTGGCACCTGTGTCGGTGGCACATAAAAACACCATCCGAGCGTGGCCGTCTGCCAGCCTTGTCTGGCACCTGTGTCGGTGGCACATAAAAACACCATCCGAGCGTGGCCGTCTGCCAGCCTCGTCTGGCACCTGTGTCGGTGGCACATAAAAACACCATCCGAGCGTGGCCGTCTGCCAGCCTCGTCTGGCACCTGTGTCGGTGGCACATAAAAAACACCATCCGAGCGTGGCCGTTTGCCAGCCTCGTCTGGCACCTGTGTCGGTGGCACATAAAATCACCCACTACACTCTCGGAGTGGTTGGCGTTAGGAAGGGCATCCAGCTGTAGAAACACTGCCAGATCTGACTGGACTGGTGCAGCTTTCGGGCTCCCCAGACCCCAGTTGAACCGTCCAACCCATGCTAGCATGGAAAGCGGACGTTAAATGATGATGATGATGATGATGATGATGGTAATAGCAAATTTTTTAGAGATTTCTATCGGTTTGTTTCGAGATGCATAAATTTAATGGTTATCGACAATTTTTTGTTTTGGCGTATCTGACATTAGAATTTTTCTTCTGCCCTTATCTTGTAAATTATGTATAAATTTTACCTTCAAAGGCATTTTTTGATATGCTGGCCATTGATAAAAATTTTTTCCCGAAAAAAATGTTATCCTATATCAATTATATATATATATATATATATATATATATATATATAATAATAATAATAATAATAATATAATAATAATAATAATAATAATAATGAAATTATTGTATACAGTGCTCAGGTGCACCACAACTTGTCAGAAAGTGCGTATAAAGCATATGCAGTAATGTACAAATGTCTGGAAAGTGAACAGTGTATGAGTCAGATACATGCTTGCGTGTGTATGGAGGGAAGAAAATCAGGTGTAGTGCTTCCTGAGATTCACCAACACTACACCTGATTTTCTCCCCTCCATACACACGCAAGCATGTATCTGACTCATACATTGTTCGCTTCCAGACATTTGTACATTACTGCATATGCTTTATACACACTTTGGACAA
Source organism: Octopus sinensis (assembly GCF_006345805.1). NCBI lineage: Eukaryota > Metazoa > Mollusca > Cephalopoda > Octopoda > Octopodidae > Octopus > Octopus sinensis. The sequence continues at coordinate 4,776,290 of NC_042999.1, read as the reverse complement.
GCTGTGGTGCACCTGAGCACTGTATACAGTAATTTCATTATTATTTTTTTTTAAAAGGTTAAAACAGGGAATTTGTACTCTAGAACCAAGGACAGTCTGAGATGGGTTGGTATCAAAAGGGTTGATGTACAGAATTGGACAAATCATATTCAACTCACATAATACTTCAGTTTTATTTTTGTTAAACTTGAGAGCCGTAGCATATGCACCATGACCTCTGCAAAATAAATTTGAAAAGACATCCGAGATTAGTATAAAATTACATTTATTTCTTTATTGCCCACAGGGGGCTAAACATAGAAGGGACAAACAAGGACAGAAAAAGGGATGATTAAGTCAATTATATCAACCCCAGTGTGTAACTGGTACTTATTTGATCGACCCAGAATGGATAAAAGGCAAAGTTGACCTCGGCAGAATTTGAACTCAGAACATAACGGCAGACAAAATACCTATTTCTTTACTACCCACAAGGGACTAAACACAGAGAGGACAAACAAGGACAGGCAAATGGATTAAGTCGATTACATCGACCCCAGTGTGTAACTGGTACTTATTTAATTGACCCTGAAATGATGAAAGGCAAAGTCGACCTCGGCAGAATTTGAACTCAGAATGTAAAGACAGACGAAATACCGTCACACATTTCGCCCGGCGTGCTAACGTTTCTGCCAGCTTGCCGCCTTAAATATACAATATTAATTAATAAAGGTTATAATATTAATTAATAATGGTTTTGAATTTTGGCACAAGGTCAGAAATTTTAAAGGGAAGCAGTAAGTCAATTGTATTGACCCCAGGGTTCAATTTATGCTTTATTTATCCAGCCTGAAAGTTGAACCTTGATGGCATTTGAATACAGAAGATAAAGAGTTGGAAGGGAAGCCCTCAAGCATTTCACCTGATGCACTAAGGATTCCACCTGATGCACTAAGGATTCCACCTGATCACTGTCATAGAATATTGGTTTCAAATTTTGGCACAAAGCAAGCCTTTTGGTGTGTGTGTGTGTGTTGGGGGGGTAGTTGATCACATTGATCTCAGTACTCAACTGGTACTTGTTTTATCCCAAAAGGATGAAAGGTAAAGTCAACCTTGGCGAAATTTGAACTCAGAACACGAAGACAGATGGAATGCTGCTAAGCATGCTGCCTAGTGCGCTCATGGTTCTGCCATCTCCCTGCCTTGCTGGCTTCTAATATCAATTGATGCTAATTCTTATAAGCACAAGACCTGAAATTTTGGGAGCGGGAACAAGTTGATTAAATCAACCTCCAGTACTTGGTTGATTCATTTTATTGATCCTAAAAGCAAGAAAAGCAAAAGTTGAACTTGGTGGAATTTGAACTCAGAACATAAAGTCAAACAAATTCCTATTTCTTTACTACCCACAAAAGGCTAAACACAGAGAGGACAAACAAGGACAGACAAACGGATTAAGTCGATTATATCGACCCCAGTGTGTAACTGGTACTTATTTAATCGACCCCAAAAGTATGAAAGGCAAAGTTGACCTCGGCGGAATTTTAACTGAGAACGTAGCGGCAGACGAAATACCTATTTCTTTACTACCCAAAAGGGGCTAAACAAGGACAGATAAACAGATTAAGTCGATTACATCGACCCAAGTGTGTAACTGGTACTTATTTAATTGGCCCCGAAAGGATGAAAGGCAAAGTCGACCTCCGCAGAATTTGAACTCAGAACGTAATGGCAGACGAAATATCGCTAAGCATTTCACCCGGCGTGCTAACATTTCTGCCAACTTGCCGCCTTATATAGTCAAACAAATACCACTTAGTATTTTATCTATCATGCTAATGGTTCTGCCAGCTCACTGCCTTATAATATTAAGAAAAGTTTCTTTTATTTGAAAAGAGAAATGAGGAAAGCTTCTAACAATGCAGAGATGAAAGTTGAAAAACCTTTAACCCTTTCATTACTGTATTTATTTTGGGATGCTCTGTGTTTCTTTCAATTAATTATCAACCACCATTAGTTATCAACCACCTCACCAACAACAACACTGAACACCTTTTTGATCTCCATGTGTCTAACACACGTGGACATGCCTACAAAGTCAGAAAACAACACAGCTCCCATGACTTTCGGAAACATTTTTTCATGCTCAGAGTTGCTGAAGCATGGAATAAACTGCCTGCGTCAGTTGTTGACTGCCATGAAACTGCATCCTTTAAGGCCCTCATGCTTTCCGAAATCCGCCGAAACTACACCTGATTATATATACACTTTAGATGAGTTGTAGTGCACCTGAGCACTGTACACAATTATTATTATTATTATTATTATTATAACAAAGAATTTAGTAAAATAACTTAGTTATCCTTCAGCTAGTGTTAGGAACATAAATTGAGACTAAGGTTTGGTGGAAGATTTTAATTCAAAACTTATGGAAACAAGACATTTGTACTCAGATCCAGAGCCGGTTTCAGCTGGGTTGGTAACGAAAGGCTTAAATATTTCAGGTGAGGATTTTTTTCAACTTTCGTCTCTGCATTCTTAGAAGCTTTCCTCGTTTCTCTTTTCATTTATTATTCTACTTCTGCATTACAATGCTTCAAGCAAACTACAACACTCTTATTTGTCATAAAGACTAATACTGATGATACACAGATGGCTTTTCTAAAATTGATTTAAATTTACGTCATACAAACATAAGTTTGCTTTTGAAGCAGTGAAATGAATTGTAGAACAAGGAGAAATAAATTTTTTTCAACACATAAATATTGAACAGTATATATCTTCTATCTATATAAAGCTGAAGTTGTCTGTGTGTGGCAGGTTTGGTAGCCTTCAGCTAACACTTTCTCCGCCGAGACCCTGCAGTGCAAGTTGACCAAAATTGAGAGTATGCTAGAAGAAGGCTTGCTCTTCCTTCCGTAGAAGAAAAAATTCAAATCGGACCATGTTAACACCAAAAATTATTTACATCAAAAAGGTGCTTTTTTTTTTTCTATGAAAATCCCTATTTTTTTACGATTTTTTGACTGCTGTGTTGCCATTTCTCGGTGTATTTCAACCAGAAAAATGTTCACTGAAAGAGAATAACAAGCTACATAATGCAAGATTTTCGCTTTTCAAAAATTCCAATTCTAAAGGGTCGAAACAAACCTGAGCAACACGGGGCGATACTGCTAATAAAGGATAAAACCCTTTTAAGAGCAGAAAAATTTGCCAGCAACTGCTCTTATCTTTTATATATACTGCTTTTATCCTTTATATATACTGTTCAGTATTTACGTATTGAAAGAAATTTATCTTTCTACTTGTTTTAACTTTAATTGAAAGCTAGATGTTACTGAAAACTAACTCACCCTTTGGAACACTGCACACTGGGTATAGCATCCAAAAACCATGGTAAATATTTCTTGAAATCTTCCGGACTTGGTCGATTGCCTTCCATTTTCACTTTACACGGAACACAATCAGGATTAACAACTGTAAACAGAAATGGTTGAGGGGAAATGAATGGAACAATATCGGAAGCGTCTGTTATCTTTTGTTTCAGCCATTGGTCCGTGGCTATGCTGGAGCACTGCCTCAATGGCTTTAATCAAACAAATCGACCCCAGTACATTTTTTAAAATCTGGTACTTATTCTATTGGTCTCTTTTGCCAAACAGCTAAGTTATATGGATGTAAACAAACCAACACTGGTTGTCAACACACACAGAGTCTTAACATCCACATTAATTCCCACTCACATAGATGGGATGCCTTTCCTATCACCAACCCACACTTGTATCCATGGAAACGAACGACACTGCACCAGCCATTATTCACAAACCTTCCTTTAACCTTTTCAGTACCATATTTCTGTTGAGATGTTCGTTGTTTCTTTCAATTAATTTGAAATATAACAAAGAATTTAGTAAAATAAGTTCGTTATCATTAAGCTAGTGTTAAGAACATAAATTGTGACTAAGGTTTTGTGGAAGATTTTAATTCAAAATTTATGAAAACAAGACATTTGTACTACAGAGCCAGAGGTGGTTTTAGCTGGGTTGGTATCAAAAGGGTTAACATCTGTTGTCCATGCCGGCATGGGTTGGTGTCAAAAGGGTTAAAAATATCATGGTTACCATATTCTATTGAGATGCTCTGTGTTTCTTTGAATTAATTTGAAATATAACAAAGAATTTAGTAAAATAACTTAGTTATCATTAAGCTAGTATTAGGAACATAATTTGTGACTAAGGTTTGGTAGAAGATTTTAATCCCAAACTTATGAAAACAAGACATTTGTACTACAGAGCCAGAACCAGTTTCAGCCAGGTTGGTATCAAAAGGGTGAAAGATGTCAACCTTCTGTTTCTCTGGCAGACGTAGAATAGCAGATATTGGTTTCAAATTTTGGTACAAAGCCAGAAATTTTAAGGGTAGGGTAAGTCGATAAACCCCAATGTTCAACTGGTAATTATTTTATCAACTCCGAAAGGATGAAAGGCAAAGTCGACCTTGGCAGAATTTGAACTCAGAATGCTGCTTTAAAGAGAAGAACAGAACTGCCTTGATTTCAGTAGCCATGGTCAGAGACACAAACATCATGGACACAACATTTCCTTCCTGATTAGGTCTTTTACTTGTTTCAGCCATTGGACTGTGGCCATGCTGGGGCATCACCTTCAAGCGTTTTATTTGAACAGACTGACCCCTCACCCCCACTCTAATACTTATTTTTAAGTCTGGCACTCATTCTATTAGTTTCTTTTGCAGAACTGCTAAGTCACAGGGATATAAACAAACCCACACTGCTTGTCAGATGGAGGTTGTGATATGGGGAGGACAAACATAAACACTGGCACAAAGACACACACACACACACGCACGCATGATGGGCTTCCACACAATTTCCATTTACCAAATCCACTAACAAGGTATTGGTTGGACAGTGACCAGAGTAGAAGATGCTTGGCCAAGGTGTTGTGCAGTGGGATTGAAACTAAAACCAAAGGAGTTAAGAAGCAAAATGAGCTTCTTACTCTCTAATGAAAATCAGCTGCAAACACCATCATCATCATCGTTTAACGTCCATTTTCCATGCTAGCATGGGTTGGATGGTTCGACCGGGGTCTTGGAAGCCAGGAGGCCGCACCAGGCTCCAGTCTGATCTGGCAGTGTTTCTACAGCTGGATGCCCTTCCACAATCGGTCGGTGCTTTTTACGTGCCATCATCACGGAAGCCAGTCAAGGTGGTGCTGGCATCGGCTACGTTCGGATGGTGCTTTTTACGTGCCATCGGCACAGGTATCACAACTACAATTTCCATATGATATTTTACAATGAAAAAAAAAAAAGAGAGAGAGAGAGAGATGAAAGCAAAACAAATTACCATCAGAATCACAGAACTTTCCAGTGGATTTATAGTAACGGCAACATGGATTCTGGGTATCTGGGTTGATCCAGTCAAAATAATCATCAAGCCAAGAGGACGAAGACTTGGCAATTCGAGTGCTTTCAAAAAAAAAAGTAATTCAGAAAATGAGAAATAAAGATTTCAGACATAGGCGCACAAATAAATATTGGAGGCACGTGGCTTAGTGGTTAGGGTGTTGGACACAGGATCATAAGATTGTGGTTTCGATTCTTGGACTGCGAAATGCGTTGTGTTCTTAAGCGAAACATTTCATTTCATGTTGTTCCGGTCCACTCAGCTGGCAAAAATAGGTCGTCCAAGTAATGGACCAGCATCCCATCCAGGGAGGAGGATATATGCCAGAAAAACCGGCAAGCACAGGCCCTATGCTGCTTGTGGAATAATGGGGCCAAATAAATGAAATAAATGAAGAGACAAATAAAAATAAATAAAGATGCATCAAAAATATATTCAAACCCAATGTGTCAGGCCATAATAATTTTCGGTGGTGCTACATAATAGGCACTGAGTACATTCTGTAGAGTGGTTGGCATTAGGAAGGACATCCAGCCATTGACACCAGGCCAGAACTGCTAAATGGAGCCAGGTATAACTCTCTAGCAGGCTAGCTCTTGTCAAACTGTCCAACCCATGCCAGCATGGAAAACACTAAAATAATAATAATAGTGGTATAAAAGATGGGCTACAGCAAATATTCTGCTCAATACCACAGATTCGCTTGTCAGTTGCTTGATTTTAACCAATTGAGCATGTCCCTTAGTGGCTGACGATATTTGCATCTCTGATCATGAGCAGAAGTAGTGGGGAGCATCATAGCCATGTGTTGAGAGGGATTGTTTGGGGTTTGGATAATTCACCTTTGGAAACAGGGGTGGTTCGTTCAACATCCTTAAACAATCCTTATTCAGGGACCTTTTGAGCGGAATGGGTTACTTGACCAGAAGAAAATTCTAACTGGGCCCCACCTGCAAGGTCATGTGCTGTTTAACTTGATATGAGATCACCATGTTGCGCACATATGGTTGTGATGCATGTGCCTAGTGTACCCTTATCAGACGGGTAGTCATGATGGGTATACTGGGCTTTGTATATTTTACCCCAGTGTCACTTTGATGGCACGCACTGCTCTCTCACTCAATAATAATAATAATAATAATAATAATAATAATAATAATAATATGGTGATGATTTTTAACAGTTCAACATGTGGAACATTCCATTTCCTTGATATTAGAGACAAACCACATTAAATAATTAATGCATTCAAAAATTACTTACTAATTTTGCTGCATGGAAGCTACAAAAACTTGTCCTTCCAAAGAATCTGAGTTGCAACCTGTAACGCCACAGAATTTGTTTTGGTTTTCTATCAACGAATAATCCACCTCGTTTTGCACAACAAAATAAACAGGGGGTCCTATCGACAGGTATTCGGACAGGTTATGGAAATATTGCAGAACATAGGAATCCTGAAAATTAGAAAAAAAGAAAACAAATTTTGTTGAACACATCTAGATAATGAGGGGGGGGGGGGGGCACTGCAGAGTTTTGATAGTTTAAACCCCCATTACTCAACCATGAAAGGATCAAAAGCCAAGTGGAATTTGAACTCAGAATCTAAGTCCAGATGAAATGCCACTAAGCATTTTGCCCAGTGTTGCTAACAATTCTGCCAGCTCAGCGACTTAATAATAACAACAACAACAATAATAATGGCTTCAAATTTTGCCACAAGGGTAGCCATATTTTGTAGGGAGGGGACGAGTCGATTATATCGAACCCAGTGTTTCACTGGTACTTAATTTATTGACCTCAAAAGGATGAAAGGCAAAGTCAACCTTGGCAGAATTTCAACTCAGAATGTGAACACAAACAAATACCTCTAAGCATTTTGCCCAGCCTCATAATGATTCTGCCAGCTCATTGCCATAATAATAATAATAATAATTCTTTCTATTATAGGCTCAACGCCTGAAGTTTTGGGGGAGAGGGCAACTAGTCAATTACATTGATCCCCAGAATTTCAATGGCACTTAATTCATCGACCCTGAAAGGATGAAAGGCAAAGTCAACCTCGGCGGAATTTGAACCTAGAATGTAGCAATGGGCGAAATATCACTAACCATTTCACCTGGCGTGCTAACGATTCTCCCAGCTTGCCGCTTTAACAATAATAATGATAATAATAATAATAATTCTACAATAGGCACAAAGCCTGAAATTCTGTGTGGAAGGGGCTATTCGATAACAATAGTCAACTGGTACTTATTGTGTTGACCCTGAGAGGATGAATAAAACAGAATTACTTTTTCAGCATGTGTTTAACACAAAACAGAAGTTGAGGATTTCATGCCTTTCTCAAAGGTTTCCAAGTTCTACATTAAGTACCAGATAAAGTAAGTGTAAAAGAATTTAGGAATCCAAATGCCAATATTTAAGTTTCTTAAACAGAAACGGGGGCACTAACATGAAAAACTTCCATCTTTGACTCAAGATCAAAAATTGGTGGGGCGGGTAATTTAGACAGTTTAATCAAGACCAAAACTTGATTGGTGCTTTTGTTTTATATTTTTATCAGTCCCTGGATGGATTAAAAAAAGTATGATGTAGCTGGATTTGAACTTGTGACTACATACAAGACATTCTACCATTTTTAACATTCTTCATAATAATAACAATTATTTCTGAATTGGGTACAAGGCTAGCAATTTAGAAGGGTGAAATAGTTGTTGATGCCAGCAACACCAGTATGTGACTGGTACTTTATCTAATTTGGAAAGATGAAAAGCAAAATTGACTTTGGCAGCATTTGAACTCAGAAAGTTAAAAATCAGAACAAATGCTGAAATGATTTTTCTCCCACTGCTCTAATGATTCTGGCAGCTCATTGCCTTCTCAATAATAATAATCTATATACATAAAGCTGAAGTTGTCTCTGTGTGTGTATGGCAGGTTTGGTAGCCTTCAACTAACACTATCTCCTCCAAGACCCTGCAGCGCAAAGTTGACCAAAATTGAGAGTATGATAGAAGAAGGCTTGCTCAAATCGGACCATGTTAACACCAAACATTATTTACATCAAAAAGATGCTAGTTTTCCTATTTTTGACTGCTGTGTTGCCATTTTTTGGTGTATTTCAACCAGAATAACAAGCCACATAATGCAAAATTTTTACTTTTCAAAAATTCCAATTCTAAAGGGTCAAAACAAACCCGAGCAATGCCGGGCGATACTGCTAGTAATAATAATAATAATTTCCAGCACAGGTACAAGACAAGGAACTTGGCAGGAAAAGGGTGCAGGGTTTTAGTCAATTAAACTCACCTGCAGTACTCAATTGGAATTTTATTACTCAACCCCTTTAATAACGAAAAGCAAAGTTGATCACAGCATGATTCGAACTCAGAGCAATAGCAACCTTAACCCTTTAGCATTCAGATTATTCTGTCAAATGTTTTGAATTAATCAGATTTATCAGAAGAGCTCTACTGATGCACATTTAAGAAAAAAAGACAATGAAATGTAAAAATAATTAAATAAACCTTACCTTTGGCATCGACAAACTTTGGTCTAAACCAATTTCTACACGCATCATCAGAGCACCAGAAATGCAAAACCAGAGAGAGAACACAACCATCTGCAATAGAATAGACATCATCATTATTCAACATGTTTTCTATGATAGTATGATTTCTATGATAGTTGGACTATGTATATATACATATATCTATATATATATATGTATGTATATATATATATATATTATATATATATATATATATATATATAAAGGGAGAGTTTACAAAAAAAAACAACAAAAGACGAAGACAGGTGGTGTACAATACAGGAATAGAAAATGTCTTTTACGTTTCGAGCCTACGCTCTTGTACAGAAAGGGACACAGAAAAAACAAGGTATATATATATATATATATATATATATATATATATATATATATATATATATACCTTATTTATTGTTCCCACACCAGTGTCTGTCTTTTGTTTTTTGTACAGTTTTGAACTATATAAATATATATATATATATATATATATATATTATATATATATATATATATATATATAACGGGAAGCTTTATGAAAATAAACAAAAGACGAAGGCAGGTGGAATATAAACAAAGAATTGTATTAGTATGGCGCTCAGGAATATAAATAAAACAAGTCTTTTACGTTTCGAGCCTACGCTCTTCAACAGAAAGATACACAGAAAAGAAACACAGAAATAAATAAGGAGAGAAAAAATGCGTGCAGAGGCTAGCGAATCAACATGGATATACATCAAAGGAAAATTAACTGAGAAGATAGCTTTCGTGTGCGGCAATAGACACCACAGATACTCAGAAATCAGATTCCACCACACTCCAGGGGAAGAAACTAGAAGTAGTTGATAGCTTCCGCTACCGAAGTGACCAAGTTAGTAGTGGAGGTGGATGCTCAGTGAGTTTTACTACAAGAATAAGAATAGCCTGGGAAAAGTTTAGAAAGCTTCTTCACCTACTGACGACAAAGGGTCTCTTGCTCAGAGTCAAAGGTAGATTGTACGATGCATGTGTGCAAACTGCCATGCTTCATGGCAGTGAAACATGGGCCGTGACTGCTGAGGACATGGCTCGCAGGACGGCCTGTTGTGCCAACCTTGGATCGTAGGGCGACCTGCTGTGCTTGAGGAGACCTATTGAGCCAAGTACATCAACATCAAAATAAATGGAAATTATAGATGTGATACCCGTGCCGGTGGCACGTAAACAGCACCATCCGAACATGTCCGATGCTTATTTCAACTATGCTTTCTTTTAATATCCCATAAGATTAAATAAGAAGAAAATAAAGCTCAATGTAAACCTTGATAGACATTTAAGACAACCAGTGACTTAAAAAAAGGAATACTCACAATGATTGGCCGAACATAGTTCTTCATTATAAATCTAGCATAGTAATTCTTTATCAATGAGTATAAGCATTCTTCAGTGCCGAGAACATTCTTCATTTTCAGCTTTATACAACAAAGCACATCCAATCTGTTGGCCTGAAAAGAAAATTAAAGATAAGCTCATGTCACTCTCCTTTTGCAATGTTGTGAACTCACCCACCCACCCACTCCCTCTTTCCAGTCCACTTCACTATGTAACAGGGGTACATGGCCACTGCCTGCCTCCCTGTCACATCTTTGTCATCACCTTTTCTCTCTCTCACCATATGAACTAACCATGTTTCTCTTCTAATGTAATACACCTTTTTCTCTCCTTCAATAATACTGCTCCTCCAAGTTCAGGGGTCTTGCCCTATAAGTTACTTGGAGACCTCATCGCTGCTGGTGACACGTAAAAAGCACCCAGTACACTCTGTAAAGTGGTTGGCATTAGGAAGGGCATCCAATCATAGAAACCATGCAAAAACAGACAGCAGAGCTTGGTGCAGTCTTCTGACTGTGCCAGTTCCTGTCAAACTGTCCAACCCAAGCCAGCATGGGAAGTAGAAGTTAAATGATGATGAAATAAATTTTCATTTAATGAACATCTTCAGCAACATTAAAATCTTATTCAATATTACATTAGTGCCACCTGACTGGTGCCAGTGCTGGTGGCACATACAAAGCACCATTCAAGTATGGTTGGTGCCAGTGCCGCCTGACTGGCTCCCATGCAGGTGGCACGTAAAAGCACAAACTATACTCTTGGAGTGGTTGGCTTTAGGAAACCTTGCCAAATCAGCTTGGAGCCTGGCACCCCCCCCCCCCCCCGGCTTGCCAGTTCTCAGTCAGACTGTCCAACCCATGCCAGCATAGAAAGCAGATATTAAACGATGACAATTTATTATTTAATACCATGTAGTTATAAATTCGTGAGGGTATTCTGGGCAATTTTGCCTTAATCATTGTTTTAACAGCCACTTTTCCATGTTTGTATGGGGCCATACAGAATTCTTTGAGGCAGATTTTCTACTACCAGAAATCTTTCCTCTCATCAACCATCACTTGATTCTATGCAAGGTTGTCACCATCATCATTTAGCATCCATTTTCTATGCTGGCACGAGTTGGTCATCTTGACAGGACCTAGCAAAGCCAGGATCCAAAGCAAGTTCCATTTCTACAGCTAAATGCCGTTCCTAACACCAACCACTTTACAGAGTGGACTGGGTGCTTTTAATGTGGCACCAGCACCACAAGGGTCACCAAATACCTTGCAAGACAAAAATCCCTTAACTAGGAGTAGGGAAGTTGTATTGAGGGGGTGTAATTTTGTGCCGGTTGAGAGATTTAAGGGATAGATATAGCTGTTTTACTGCAGAGGAGGTACATGGTAAAGGTGATATTTCTCCATAGCTGAAATTGGTTTCACAGAAGAATGGAAATGAATAACATATTTGTTTCAGTTTCCATCTAGCAAATTCACTTACAAGGCTTTGCTTGGCCCAAGTCTACAGCAGAAGACACTTCCCCAAGGTGCTATCCATGGGACTGAACCTGAAACATCATCACCATCATTGTTTAACGTCTGCTTTCCATGCTAGCATGGGTTGGACGATTTTGACTGAGGACTGGCAAACCAGATGGCTGCACCAGACTCCAATCTGATCTGGCAGAGTTTCTACTGCTGGATGCCCTTCCTAACACCAACCACTTCGAGAGTGTAGTGGGTGCTTTTTACGTGCCACCAGTACGAACCATGAAGTTAACTTCTAATTACACAGCCATGCCTGCATCTAATGGTGCTGGGGACAATTCAGCAGAGAGATTTCCCATTGACATCTCCAAATCAAACCTCCAATTTTACAGTGGATCCTCCTGTTAACGCAAGTAATTTTTAATCTCCAAAACAACTTACTTTTTGTCGCTTTGCATCTAATGCCATTAAACTGATAAAGCAGGTGATCTGTAGAGCGAAATCACAGAAGACAGCCATTCCAGCATAGAGCGAAAACATTCGGACAGCAGGCATTGTAGTGAGAGCACCTAAATAGAATGAAAACATGGGTGACTAAATATTTACATTATATTTATCATTTTAGAAAATACTAGCAGTATCGCCCGGCGTTGCTCGGGTTTGTAAGGGAAATAACTATATAAGCATTTTTAGAGATGTAAAGTATAATAGCCATCTCAAAATACCTAACTATAAAAGGGGGGGGTGTTACTGTAGCTTTTTACATTCTGAGATTTAATAATAAATTTTTAGAGAGTTACTTCCCTTATATATGCCAAAAATACATTAAAAATGGTAAAAATTGATGGTAAATTTTTTTTAAAATCGTAGACTCAAGCTAATACCCAGAAGGGCTCGATATGAATCACGACTATAAGATACCCGGTTTTGGTTAAACTGCACCGCAAAATGTGGGAGTAGTTAGGAATCTAAATCGTAGGAGACAGACAGCACACAACCTCACTTTTATATATATAGATATACAAATCTAAATACTAAACACATTGAAATGCCAACAGATTTTTATTCATTTGCTGTAACTTTTGATTACTGGATTATCAAAATTATTAGATTAATGGATTAAATACTTTGTTGTATTCATTCTGGCTCTTTATGTTGTGAGTTCAATTTTGTCTTTCATGCTTCAAGGGTCAATTTTAAAAAAAGTACCAGAGAGGTTGTGGTGGTGGTGGGGTGTCAATGGTATAAACCAGACCAGTGGTTCCCTACTTGTGGTCCGCAAAGGTAGTACTGGGGGTCCATAAACTAAATTCAAAATTTAAATATATATATATATATATATATATATATATACACACACAGGTGCAGGAGTGGCTGTGTGGTAAGTAGCTTGTTTACCAACCACATGGTTCCAGGTTCACTCCCACTGTGTGGCACCTTGGGCAAGTGTCTTCTGCTATAGCCTCAGGCCAACCAAAGCCTTGTGAGTGGATTTGGTAGACGGAAACTGAAAGAAGCCTGTCGTATATATGTATATATATATATATATATATATGATGGCTGCCCCCTCATTATCGAGTATGGCCATTGCACGAAGCTTAACTGTTACTGGTGCTGTGATCGAAAGTGACTTGTACAGAATTGGCAGCTAAAACCTTTACCAGCAGAAGCCAGCTGTAGTTGTAACTGAGCTTCATGTACCTTTGCATGTCATTTAAGTCCTCCTGCCGAATTACACTCTCTTCCACATGCCTGACAGATATGATTAGTATGGTGTGTAACACCACCACCAGGGGCCAGGTTGTCACTCATCTGTCTCGCTTTATGACTACGAAGATGACTCTTGAGTCCAGCTTTACTGAGGCAGGGTCTTGCACAGACACTGTATGTCAGCATCATAGGAAAACCCTTCCCATCTGGAAGTGTAACAGTAATGCCTTCCTGACATCCCTCCTTTCTTTCTCATGCGCAACTCGAGATTTCTCAAAAGTAGCTGTCCCCTCATGCACAATCCTTCTCCACCTGCTACGATCAATAGCTATGCCCTCTCATGTGTCAAGAGAGATGCAAGCATCTCTTAAGGCAGCCTTCAGCAAATCCTTATACCTCATATATATATATATATATATATTTAAAAAAGGAGATGTGGAACACGAGTTGTGATATATAAAAAAAGGAAATGAAGAAAATGCTGACAAAATAATTTAAGTAAGGGAGAGTGTATTTAATTAGGTGAAAGTTCTTTTTACCAGTTGCGCATTTGTTATGCTTATCAAAGGATATTTTTTTAAGGGAGATAGAGTTCCTTTCTGATAGATTTTTTTCTCTTATCAGATAAGAGAAAAAAATCTATCAGAAAGGAACGCTATTAAGTTGGACATGGCCTGGGCCAATAATGGCCGAAACCTATCAAAGTATCAAAGTATCTCTCTTAAAAAAATATCCTTTGATAAGCATAACAAATGCGCAACCGGTAACAAGAACTTTCACCTAATTAAATACACTCTCCCTTACTTAAATTATTTTGTCAGCATTTTCTTCATTTCCTTTATATATATATATATATATATATATATATATATATACACACACACATACATACATACAAAGGAAAAACATATCAAAAGAAGTCTGTGGGAAAACTCATTTAAATAAAAGGGGTCCTTGGCAGTGAAAAGGTTGGGAACCACTGGTACAGACTAATTCTATTCTTCAAATTTAAGGTCTTGAAATGATTATTAGACGCAACTATTATGAATGGATTGGCAGAAGGTGCAAAGCTGGTGTACTGAGTTCAAACTTCACTGAGGTAGTCTTTGCCTTTCATACTTTTGGGGATCAATAAATTAAGTACCAGTGAAGCACTTGGGTCAATATAATTGACTAGTTCCTTCTCCAAAATTTCAGGCCCTGTGTCTATAGTAGAAACGATTATTAATGAATTGGTAGGATGATTAGCATGTCACCAAACTGCCTTATGATATTTACATAGAGTTCTTCCCAGTCTGAGTTGAAAAACTGCTGGAAACAACTTTGCTTTATCTCTCTGGGGTCAATAACATAAAGCAACAGTCAACTACAAGGGAATCAATGCACCTCCCCTCAAAACTCTTGCAAGGCTGACAAGATTGTTGAGGTATGACAAAAAGAGAAATATGTGCCTCAGAAGGGATGGGCAAGGCTTGTGTACAACTAGCAGGTTCAGGGGAGAAAAGAAATGTAGTAATGGTTAAAAAAAAACAACAACAACTGGATAACGAACCCTCAACCCTTTGCTTACCTATCCACTTAGCCAGCTTCAAGATTCAAAGACTAAGGTGGAGAATAACACCCAGTCCCTCAAAAACTCAATCTTTTCTAATCAGTTAATATGATTCTTTCAAGATACTACAGCAATTAATATGTTTTAATTACACTTACCTAATAAGAAAGCTACCGATTCAGAAAGACTAGTAAGTAGCATACTTGGACCAATTTTACCAACAATTCTTCCAATTTTGCACTCAAACATTTCATCTGGGTCACCTACATCACGCTAAAAGGACAAAACAAATTTCAAGTTTAAGTGACCTATGACAGCTGTATTTACACAACGATATTTTCACCATTATTTTAAGGTCTGCTCTTTTTTAAATTCAGGATGTGAAAGCAAGTGGCCAAGTGGTGAAAGTGTGGCACTCACAATCATAAAATCACGGTTTCATTTCATAGACTGAGCAATGTACTGTGTCCTTGAGCAAACCACTTCATTTCATATTGCTACTCCAGTCCACTCAGCTGTTAATGAGCAACCATGGAACGAACTGGTAAGTTAAGCCTGTGATGGACATGCGTCTCATGAAGGGGGAGATGTACTTCCAGTCACTTCCACACCATGAAGACCAGTTTAAGATTTGGCCTTATGTGTTCCAGGGATCATGACTGAGTCTGAGCCATGATAGGACTGAGCCAGTCTACTACACAGAACCTAGACTCCGTGCCATTTGATCTGTGAGGCCCAATATTCTCAGACTTAGGCTATCTGTTTGCACTCAAAACTTCACAAAGTGGAACAAGTTTATTTTGCCATGGCAAGGAGCAAAGTCTGACTTTTCAGGCAGAGCCATTCAATGCAATTTCGCCAGCTCCTGCTACTGTAGGCACAAGGAAATCTTTCATTTAGCATGGAATTTTCATCCACAATCAGAAATGTGGACGTGAAGTTAGTGAAGAGAATTCAAGTTAAAATCACAGAGAGGAGCCATAAACGAAGTTCAACTTCATTAAAAGTGGTAAGTTTCTATAAAAAGACTTTTGTTTCAATCAGTTTTGAAAATAACAAAGAAATCAGTAAAATAATTTTGTCACTATTAACCCTTTAGTATTAAAACTGGCCAAGTCTGGCCCCTCACATCTACTCAACAATGTCATTCTAAAAATAAGCTGTCACATCATCAACATCTTAAAACTACAAGATAATGCATGATTAATTTAAAATGAATAAGCATTCCGGAGATGTACTTGCAGAGCAAGTGACCTGATCTGAGATCGTGTGCTGGAACGAAAACAATTGCAGCGTGGAAGGTGTTTACAAGCCATTTAAGAAACACACAAAAACCGTTAGATTCACTTCAACATTTAAATTTAATTTGTCAAAATATTTTCGGCGCTTTAAGACTGCGACCTGTTCACTGACAAAATTCTGTGCTGCATTCCATTTGACAGAATATCCAAATGCAAAAGGGTTAAGCTGGTGTTTCAAACTTAAGTTTATATGAAATTTTGATGGAGGGTTTTAATTTAAATCACTTTAACACAAGTTTATAGCATAAAATGAAGGGCAAATTTTAAAAGTGGGTTGGTATGAAAACAGTAAATCTGTAACAGGAATAATTTCTGTTGTCTGGGGAGAGTCATTTTCTTTTTGTGCCTTATAATGTAACACACTCACCGGCAAAATTTCCACTTATTTCTTATTTTTATATTCCTAAAATTTTTGTTGCATCTTGAGAGTCAAGACTATTGAAAAGGTTGCAAAATGCAACAAAAATTTTAGGAAAATAAAAATAAGAAATAAGTGGAAATTTTACCGGTGAGTGTGTTACATTATAAGGCACAAAAAGAAAATTACTCTCCCCAGACACAACAGAATATGCTTCAACACACAAACTCATATAAAGAATCTTGCAAACCAAATCCAAAAAAGGAAACATGAAGAAATGCAGATGTTGGTGCAAATATCTGAAAGAGACATTGATTTAAATCCCATGAGTTGTCGAGTGACAAGAACGGTCACTTACCTGTAATGCTTGTACAAGAATAAAGATGTTGTCAACTCCGACAGCCAGAACTAAAAATGGTACGACCTCAATAATGATAAGGGTGGCTGGCTGACCAATGTAGCTGAAGATGCCAAGAGACATCATCACAGACAGAAACACAATGACAACTCCTCCAAGACCAAGGGTAATTTTGGAATCAACCTGAAAACAGAAACCAAACTTAGTATATGTTTCTTTTACTACCCACAAGGGGCTAAACATTGAGGGGACAAACAAGGACAGACAAACGGATTAAGTTGATTACATCGACTCCAGTGCGTAACTGGTACTTAGTTTATCGACCCCGAAAGGATGAAAGGCAAAGTCGGACTCGGTGGAATTTGAACTCAGAACGTAACGGCAGACGAAATACGGCTACGCATTTCGCCCGGTGTGCTAACGATTCTGCCAACTCACTGCCTTAAGCAAACTTAGTATAAAAGAAAACAAACTAGTATCATCATCAGTCAACATCTGTTTTCCATGCTGGCATGAGTTGGACAGTTTGACTGGAGATGGCAAGATGGAGACCTGAACCAAGTTCTGGTAGTCTGCTTTGGCATGGTTCCTATGGTGAGATGCCCTCCTTAGCACCAACTACTTTACAGAGTGAACTGAGTGCTTTTTCCAGTGGAACTGGCTCAGATGTTGTTTATTATGATCATCATCATCATCATCATTGTCATCATTTTAACATCCTCTTTTCCATACTTGTAGGAGTTAGATGGGGTTTGCTGAGGCTGATTTTCTATGACTGGGTTGGATGCCTTTCCTGTTGCCAACCCTTGCTTGCTTCCAAGAAGTAAGATATTTCCCCATGGTCAGACATATTTTCACATCAATATTGAAAATGAATGGCATTCATGTACAAGAGTCATGTGATGGCAAAACAAGGAGACACATACACACACAACAGGCTTCTTTCAGCTTCCATCAACCAAGTCCACTCACAAGGTTTTGGTAGGCCCAAGACTATAATAGAAGACACTTGTCCAAGGGGGCCACACAGAGGGATTGAACTCAAAACCATTTGGTTAGGAAGCAAGCTTCTCAACCACACTGTCATGCTTGCATTTACTATATAACTAAATTAGTCATTGGTACCAAAGACTAATTATATAAATGAAAATACAACTCACAAAGACTGTTCTGACACTGCGGAACTGTCCAAGAGCCAAGGAGATGTAGATAAACATGATTATATAACTGATCAGAATGGTGCTGACATCAGATTCACTTTCACGTTCTAGCTCGTCTTGAATGGAACGCTGCGAAAAAAAGAGAGAAAAAAATTCAGAAATTAGTTTTTTAATTAGAAGACATTTTAAAAAATATATAAGATTTTGTGAATAAGAGCTTCCTTGTTAAAAACTTTCATCCCTTAGGCATTAGTCTTGAGTCCTGGGACTTATAGGGTCAGTTATCCAGATTCCATGGCATGTAAATGACTGAGATCACATGTCCCCCTGGATAGGATACTAGCCCATTGCGGGGTGAACTCATTTACATTGAAATGAATAGGGGCAGCATGAAATAAAGTGTTTTGCTCAAGAATGCAACACACTGCCCAGCCCATGAATTGAAACCACATCGTGATCTTGTGAACCCAGAATAATGAGACTAAGATATGAGAAATTCATAAACAAGCATAACACATGAGCATTCCCATCATCAGCCGCCCAAACAGACATCATTATGGTTTTGAAACATGGGCTGGGCAGTATCATTCAATCCAGTGGTGTCCACAAGGTCAGAATTATAAACACTGCCTCAGAATCTACCTTAATTAGAATCTTTAATAACCAATTACTAATGAGCATACCAAAACTAACAACAGATTTTTTTATAACTGAACATCATCACCATTTTAATGTCCACTTTTCTGTGCTTGCATGGGTCAGATGGAATCTGTTGAGGTAGATTTTCTATGGCTGGATGGCCTTTCTGTCACCAATCCTCACCTGTTTCCAAGCAAGGTAATATTTCCAGAATACTGTGACATCAACACTCATTTACAACTATCAGGCAATGTCAAGGTAAGAAGATACAAAGAAACACACCCACACGTACACAAACATACACGCATAAGGCTTTCATCGACCTACGGCTACTGTGGAAGACACTTGCCCAAAGTACCATGCAATGGGATTGAACCTGGGAAGCAACCTTCTTAACCACACAGCAGCACTTGTATAATGTAGCTACATACATTTGTTTTAGACAATCTTAGGATTCGGTAAGCCCATATATTCAAGTCAAATCTGGATAATTTTTAAATCCATCACAATAATTTTAATTGGTTAAATCATGGTTAAAACTTTGAAGATATTAATTACCTCTGCAGAGAAAGAGATTGTCATATTTGGATTGGAATAATTTTTCAGAAAGTCAATATATTTTTTCTCCCATGCAGCTGCTTTGGCAATCTTACCATCATCAAGATAGTTGTTGACAATAAAAGTGATGATAAAAGCAGTGGCATTCTTCACATTATTATCTGCAGATAAAAACAGAAAAGTAAAGTTTTTAAATGATTACGAAGAGAAGAAATCTTTAACAGAAAGACTAGAAAGCAGGCAAACTTGTAATTGCAATAACCAGAGGAAAAAACGAAAAAGGAGGTTCAAGCCTTTTCTAAGAGTTTTAGCATAATTGCTAACTGGTCAGACATAATGACTGAACCCTGATAACGTCACATGATTGGTTGATGAAGCAACCAATCAGCACCAAGCCATTGCACGATTCAACCTTCTAGAATTTTCTGCTTGCATCCCATACAAAACCACTTTCATCATCGTTTAACGTCCGTTTTCCATGCTAGCATGGGTTGGATGGTTCGACCGGGGTCTGGGAAGCCAGAAGGCTGCACCAGGCTCCAGTCTGATTGGGCAATGTTTCTACAGCTGGATGCCCTTCCTAATGCCAACCACTCCATAAGTGTAGTGTGTGCTTTTTACGTACCACCGGCACAGGTTCCAGGCGAGGCTGGCAATGGCCACGATCAGTTGGTGCTTTTTACGTGCTACCGGCATGGAAGCCAGTCAAGGCGGTGCTGGCATTGGCCACGTTCGGATGGTGCTTTTTATGTGCCACCGGCACAGGGATCACAACTACAATTTCCATTGATTTTTGATGTTGATGTACTTGACTCAATAGGTCTCCTTAAGCACAGGGTCGAAACGGCGTTTCTTTACCTGCCACCTGCACAGGAGTCAGTCCAGCGACACTGGCAACAGCCGGGTGCCAGTCATAGGATTTGGTTCAATTTCGATTTCACTTGCCCCAACAGGTCTTTGCAAGCAGAGTTTAGTGTCCAATGAAGGGAGGTTGGCATGGGTGGCAGTCATCGGATGTGGTTTGATTTCAAATTCAATTTCGATTTCACAGGTCTTCGCAAGCAAAGTTTTGTGTCCAAAGAAGAAAAGGTATGCATAAGTGGGCTGGCTACATCCCTGGCAAAGGTCACGGGTTATGGACTCACTTGTCCTGCCGTCTTAACTCTTTGCAGAGTGTTCAGACTCATTCACACCTCTCACCTCTTGCCAGGCAGAATGTTGAGGCAGCTGCGTAATGTGTCTCCATTCTTGCCACAGACAGACGACAGGAATCTCTGTTGCCACAAACATAGCACAATAGTTTCCCGTTATGGTGGGCCAGCTACAGATTGCTGTATCAATAAACTTGTCAACTCAAAGGAATCGAGCAAAAGGGATTGCGACAGGTCAATTCATCTCCAGACGTGGGCTGGTGAATTACTTTTCCGCCCATCTGGAGAGGAGGAGCCTGCCGCAAAGAGCGTTTGGAAAAAGATGGACGACAGTGGCAAGAAAGATGAGAATGCACGAGGCTGTGCTTGCACGGTCGGTCGGAGCATAAAAGGAAGGAAAAAGATTACCAAAAAGGGATAACCAACCAGCGGGTTAACTCACTAACCTGGACCCAAAACTCATCCAAACATCATTTATATTTATATTTTTAACCCTCATTCACAATATATGTAAATCCATCCGGTTTTTCACACTGTATGTAAGAAGCGAGTTTGTACCCTGAATGTCCCTTGTCTGTCCTTGTATTGTCCCCTCTATGTAAAACCTTTATTGGTTAATAAAGAAATATCTCCCTTTCAGTATGTAATTATTGCTGTTGTTATTTATAAAAGACCGACACAGGTTAACAATATGGGTAACAATAAGATCTTCTGTTAAATGTTTGCAAGTGTTGCTGGTTCATGCAGCCCAAGAAACACTTTTCCATTCATCAACTCAACCAGTCATCACCTCAGACCCAGCCAACAAACACTCTTGGAGGAAATGAAATTTAGCTGATACTGCTTGCAAAGACTAGTTGAGGCAAGTGAAATCGAAGTCGAAATCAAACTCGGTGACTGGCATCCGTTGCTAGAGGGGTGCTAAGAGTACCATACGAGTGAGTTCGTTGCCAGAGCAACAAGCTGGCCTTCATGCTGATGGCACGTTAAACATGCCATTCGAGCGTGATTGTTACCATGTCACCTTACTAGCACTTGTGCTGGTGGCACGTGAAACATTCGAGCGAGGTTGTTGCCAGTGCTGATGGACTGGCTCCTGGGCAGGTGGCACGTAAAAAGCACCATTTGTGTGATGACGACACTTGCTTACAACAAACATGCACACATACAGGACTGGCCCTAGGGTTGCTGGCACCACAGGCAAGCAGAACTTTAGCATGTACAAGCTTTTTTTTCTTTAAGCTTGGTACTTGTTCTATTGGTGTCTTTTGCCGAACCACTAAGTCATGGGAACATAAACATACCAACACTGGATGTCAAGCAGTGGCATGAGACCAAGCTGACGGTTGTGGAAATTTCCTTGTATTTGTCACGCCCTCCTTGGTAACCCCTAGAACATAGTACCCTGGGCAACTGCCCAAGTTGCCAGTACCACGAGCTGGCCCTGCTGATAGAGAAAGTACCAAGCCTTCAAACATCAGCACGTACAAGCTGACAATCATAGAAATTCCCTTGTATTTGTCACGCCCTCCTTGGTAACCCCTAGAACATGTCACCCTGGGCAACTGCCCGAGTTGTGGGTGCCTTGAGCTGGTCCTGCATACACAAAAACATATACACACACATTTTATTTTTTTAAGATTGTTTCAGTTCTTTGACTGTAACCATGCTGCAACATGTCTTGAAGAATTTTAGAAGAACGAATTCACCCTGGTACTTTTTTTTTTGTTCCTTTAAGCTTGGTACTTGTTCTATTGGTGTCTTTTGCTGAACCACTAAGTCATAGGGACATAAACATACCATCACCGGTTGTCAAGCAGTGGTATGGGACCAACACAGAAACAAACACACACACAGACACACGCTGAGCTTCTTTCAGTTTCAGTGTCCCAAATCCACTCCAGGCTATAGTCGAGGGCACTTGCCCAAGGTGCCATGCAGTGGGACTGAACTCAGAACCACGTGGCTGGGAAGCATTCTTGCCACACAGCCACACCTGTGTCTATTCACTGAAAACTCACAGATAAAGCATGTACGTCCTCTTCAATTTAAAATTCAAACGTCCAACGCCATCACGATGGCCGAGAAGTGATTATCTCCCTTACAATAACACCATTCCACCAGAGCCGACGCCTCCCCCGACTCCTGGTAAATGACTATTTATCATCAACAACTGAAACGGCATGTGTTGTAAGTTCAGATATTCGTTTCTACTCTAGGCACAAGACCCGAAATTTATGGAGAGGGGGGGGGGTCAGTCGATTAGATAGACTCAGTACGCAACTGGTATTTAATTTATCGGTGAAAGGATGAAAGGCAAAGTCGACCTCGGCGTAATTTGAACCCAGAACATAGCGGCAGACGAAATACCTATTTCTTTACTACCCACAAGGGGCTAAACACAGAGAGGACAAACAAACGGATTAAGTCGATTATATCGACTCCAGTGCGTAACTGGTACTTAATTTTCATGTGTTTGCGTGTCCATGTTTGTGTTTTTATGTATGTGCATGGGTGTACCTCTGTCTCCTTATGTGTGTTTTGCAACTGCATACCGTGTTTGTATGTATGGATGTGCCTCTCTATATGTGTGGCCGTGTGTCTCCTTGCCTGAAACTGTCCCTCATTCTATGATAGTAGCTTCCTGTTTTAAAGTAATCTCAATTAAAACCTCTCACTAAAATTTCATGTTGGTTTATATTTTACTTGTTTCAGCCATTAGACCGCAGCCATGCTGGGGCACTGCCTTGAATTTTTAGTGAAATGAATTGATCCCAGGACTTATTTCACCGGTCTCTTTTGCAAAACCACTGAGTTACAGGGATGTAAACACACCAACACAAGCTGTCAAGCATTGATGGGGGACAAACACACACACAATGGGAAGGCTTTGGTTGGCCTGAGGCTGCAATAGAGAACACTTGCCTAAGGTGCCACGTAATGGTGTTGAACCCAGAACCAAGTGGTTGGGGGGGGGGCAAACTTCTTACCACACAGCCACACCCTTGCCTATGTTAGCTTCAGTGGATTGAAGTTAAGCAAAGAAATGTTTTATCATCATCATCATCATCATCGTTTAGCATCCGTTTTCCATGCTAGCATGAGTTGGACAGTTCGACCAGGGTCTGGGAAGCCAGGAGGCTGCACCAGGCTCCAGTCTGATCTGGCAGAGTTTCTACAGCTGGATGCCCTTCATAATACCAACCACTCCGTGAGTGTAGTGGATGCTTTTTACGTGCCAGGGGAGGCTGGCAGCGGCCACGATTGGTTGGTGCTTTTTACGTGTCACCAGCACAGAAGCCAGTCAAGGCGGCGCTGGCATTGGCCACGTTCGGATGGTGCTATTTACGTGCCACCGGCACAGGTATCAGAACTACATTTTCCATTTGATGTACTTGACTCAATAGGCCTCCTCAAGCACAGTAGGTCACGTGCCACCGGCACAGAAGCCAGTCAGGGCGGTACTCGCTTCGGTCATGTTCAGATGGTGCTTTTTACGTGCCACTGGCACAGGTATCACAACTACAATTTCCAAACTGACACTGCCAAGAGGCAGCTACCCTTAGTCCACCACCAGCCCGTACCTGTGTGGTATAGTGAAGTATAAAAGAGCAGGGTATACATACTTGTTAGTCCTCCAAGTGCCATACTGATTTCGACTGGTCCTCCAAAGTTACCTGTACAAGGTAAACTAATGCTGGTGTCGTTCATCAAAGTAGGGTTCCTATAAAAGGTGAGAAAATACAGAGATAATGGGCAGCTTGAGGAGAGAAACGGAAAAAACAAAGCTATGGACTGTGGCCAAGCTGGAGCACTATATTGATGGGTTTAGTCAAACAAATCAACCTGTGCTTATTTTTAAGCCTCAAACATATTCTATCAGTGTCATTTCCTGAACTGCTAAGTTATTGTAACATAAATAAACCAACACCAGATGTCAGGCATAGGATGAACTAAGGTGAGATAAGAAATGCACTTTCTCACTCTCTCTCTCAAACACTCAAACATGAGATTCTTTCAGTTTCCATCTACCAAATCCAATCATAAGCGTTGGTTGGCCTGGGGCTTTAGTAGAAGAAACTTGTCCAAGGTGCCATGAAATGGGACTGAACCTAGAACCATGCAACAGGGAAGCAAATTTCTTACCACACGGCCATACCTATGCCTATAACAAATTCTTATATCGTCCTCATGGTTAAAAGAACTGAAGATACAGAACTGTTTGGACAAATCTGGCAAACTAAATCTGTCAGTGCCTCAAGACAATGGCAATATGAACTGAAACAAGGATCAAGTAATAACATCGGTTTCAAAGTTTGGCAATCACATGGAACCCAGAACGCAACTGGTACTTTTCTCAACCTTGAAAGGATGAAAGACAAAGTTGACCTCAGTGGAATTTCGCTTCAGAATGTAAAGACAGACAAAAAGCCACCATGCACTTTGTCTAGTTTGCTAATAATTCTACCAGCTTGCTGCTACTATTATTATTATAGTAGTAATAATAATAAAGAAATTAGCAAAATGTGGAACCTGAAGACTAAAACAATACCTGTTGTCATAGGTGCTCTGGGAATGATAGCAGAAGGGGCTGATTGCTACCTAGCTCAGATACCAGGAAACCCCAAAATGGCAGAAATTCAAAAGATAGTGCTCATGGGAACTGCTCATATCCTATGCAAAATACTTTCTATGTAATCTCAAGTTTTAAAACAAACATAATTTTCTTATGATTTCTTAAATATTCACTAGTACAACACTAAGTACAAAACCAAATATATGGCACCCTATGCATAACACCAACATGAACTCCCAACTTGTCTCTTGAGGTCTCTGGGTGAGACTTGGAGCCAGCTTGTGCAAATGTAAAGCAAAAGTCAATCATAGAATAATAATAATAATAACAATAATAATAATAATAAATAATAATAATAATAATAATAATAATAATAATAATAATAATAATATTAATTCTAGGTAACTAGAATGTGGAATCTGAAAACAGAAACAATTCCTATCATAGTAGGTGCATTAGGCATGATAAAAAAATATTCAGATAAATACATAACAAAAACACCAGGACTTACAAACACATATAACATACAGAAAATTGCACTACTAGGCACTGCACACATCCTACGCAGAACGCTTTCCATACAATAACCATCAGAGCATCACAACAAATCACAGCACATACCTAAGGCACACAGAGCTGCGCTCGGTAGTGAAGTGAAAGCACGCTATAAAAATAAAACTACTGAATAATAATAATAATAAAGATGAGCTACAGCAAATATTCTGCTCAATACCACAGATTTGCTTGTCAGTTGTTTGACCGTAACCAGTTGAGCATGTCTCTTGGTGGCTGACGATATGCGCATCTCTGATCATGAGCAGAAGTAGTTGGGGAGCATCATAGCCATGTGTTGAGAGAAATTCTTTGGGGTTTGAATAATTCACCACTGGAAACATGGTTGTTTTGTTTAGCATCCTTAAACAAACCTTATTCAGGGACCTTTTGAGCAGAATGGGCTACTCGACCTCAAGAATATTTTAACAGAGCCTCACCTGCAATGTCATGTGTTGTTTACCTTGATACAAGGTCACCATGTTGTGTACATATGGTTGCTTGGTGTACCTTTATCAGATGGGTAGTCATGATGGATAAATTGGGTTTCATATATTCGTACCCCAGTGTCACTTTGATGACATGCACTGCTCTCTCATTCAATAATATTAATCTTTTCTAATATAGGCTGAAAGCCTAAATTTTTCTGGGGGTGGTGGCTAGTCAATTACATTGACCCCAGTGCTCAACTGGTACTTATTTTATTGACTCCAACTGAAAGGATGAAAGGCAAAGTCGACCTTGGCAGAATTTGAACTCAATGTAAAGGCAGACGAAATACCTATTTCTTTACTACCCACAAGGGGCTAAACATAGAGAGGACAAACAGATTAAGTTGATTATATCGACCCCAGTGTGTAACTGGTACTAAATTTATCGACCCCGAAAGGATGAAAGGCAAAGTCGACCTCAGCGGAATTTGAACTCAGAACGTAAAGACAGACAAAATACGGCTACGCATTTTGCCCGGCGTGCTAACGATTCTGCCAGCTTGCTGCCTTTGAAAGTTAATACATTAAAGGATGAATGTCAAAGTGTATAATAGTGTCTGAGGTTAGGTAGGAATCATCTTATAAGGAGCTGAACCTATAACTGTGTTTAGTTTTAATTTCAGTCTGGTATGCTAACGACTCTGCCACCTCACCACCTTAACAATAATAATAAAAAGAAATTCAGTGAAGCATCTTAGCAAAAAAAATCTAGTAAGATAAATTTTTTTACGTGAACATACATAGCACAGGTCTCTATGTGGTCAAGATAATCAGCAAAAGTTTGTAGGATGGTCTTGTTGACTTTATCAAGGTTGGCATGGTCGTTCTGAAAGTACTGGAATATACTCTGGATTGTACAGTTGTTATTGGCCGGTGCCAAAGGGGAGAAACAGATGTCTTTCAGTCCAATTGTCTCATTGTTGAATTCTGTAGTTAGCTCAGAAATAGCATTTTGCAAGTCAAGAACCTGAAAAACAGATAAGATGAGATGAAATATTTAAATATTGTTCCTTCTCTCATACTTTACTATGTCAAGAAAAGGAGACATAAACACACACACACACACACAGAAATATACAATGGGTTTTTGTGAGTTTCTGCCTACTGTATCCACTCACAAGGCTATGATCAGTGTGAGTGTAAAGCATAAAACACCTGCAAAGGTGTCACACAGTGAGATTGAACCTGGAACCACGTAAGAAGCAAACTGCTTAAACACACAGCCACGTCTCTGCTACCTTTAGTATGAAAAGAATTTGTCATGAAAATAAGCAGGTTTCCTGCCAATTATTTTAATAATTTACTCTTTCACTCTTTTACTTGTTTCTGTCATTTGACTGTGGCCATGCTGGAGCACCACCTTTAGTCGAGCAAATCGACTCCAGAACTTATTCTTTGTAAGCCTAGTACTTATTCTATCGGTCTCTTTTACCGAACCGTTAAGTTACGGGAATGTAAACACACTAGCAACAGATGTCAAGCAATGTTGGAGGGACAAACACAGACACACACACATATATATATACATATATATGACGGGCTTCTTTCAGTTTCCGTCTACCAAATCCACTCACAAGGCTTTGGTCGGCCCGAGGCTATAGTAGAAGACACTTGCCCAAGGTGCCATGCAGTGGGACTGAACCCGGAACCATGTGGTTCGTAAGCAAGCTACTTACCACACAGCCACTCCTACGCCTATAAATAACAAATAACAAATTTAATAACAAATAGAAAAACGAAATCCAACCTGATGCATGAAGTCTTTGTCAAAAATGGGATCGTAATAGACAAATGTTGCTGATGGTGGTGGCATAAGATGCTGGATACGAGAGTGGTTCCCATTTCTTGTTATAATTACCATTTCACTGCGGTAGAAAGGTCTTCAAAAGAAAAGAAAAAAAAGAAAACAGAGAAGAAACATAAGAATGATATTCAGTAAAGTGGAGTTGTCATACAATTCTAAATCATAAACGGATAGCCATAAAAATCTTTTATAAATCTGAGATCAGTTTTATGCTTTACAAAGTTTCCATGCTGCTATAAATTACTCAGTTCTATAGTGTCGTCATCATCATCATCATTGTTTAACGTCCGTTTTCCATGCTAGCATGGGTTGGACGGTTCGACTGGGGTCTGGGAAGCCAGGAGGCTGCACCAGGCTTCAGTCTGATCTGGCAGAGTTTCTCCCGCTTGATGCCCTCCCTAACGCCAACCACTCTGTGAGTGTAGTGGGTGCTTTTTACGTGCCACTGGCACATGGCACAAATTGATAGTGGCCCCAATCATCACTTTCATTTATGAGAGCATGCCTTATCTTCTTTTACTTGTTTCAGTCAATGGACTCTGGCCATGCTGGGGCACCATTCTGATGGGTTGTAGTCAAACAAGCCAACCCCAGTGCTTATGATTTTCTCTTTAAGTCTGACATTTATTCCATCACTTCCTTTTGCCAAACTTCTAAGTTACATGGATGTGACCAAACCAACACCAGCTGTCAGATACTATGTGCACGGAGCGACAAACACAGAAAGACACGCACATACATACATGATGGGCTTCAGCACCCATCTAACACCCGTGGACATATTTACAAAGTCAGAAAACAGCATAGCTCCCATGACTTCAGGAAACATTTTTTCACACTTAGAGTTGCTGAAGCATGGAACAAACTGCCGGCATCAGTTGTTAGTTGTCGGAGCACTGCATCCTTCAAAACTTCCATGCTTTCTGAGATTTGCCAACACTACATCTGATTTTCTCCTCTCCATACACACACAAGCATGTATCTGACTCATACATTGTTCGCTTTCCAGACATTTTTACATTACTGCATATACTTTATACGCACTTTTGACAAGTTGTGGTGCACCTGAGCACTATATACAATAATTTCATTATTATTATTTTTATTATTATAGTTTCACTCAAGGCGCCTAGGGCTATGGCAGAAGACACTTATCCAAGGTACTGCTCAGAGGTTACAAAGTGAGCTTCTTAACCACACAGCCATAGCCTGACTACCAAAGACAGACTGGCAGAAAGTCAATTCCAAATGTAATATTCTAGAAGAAGCCTATAGGGGGCATCTAACTAAAAAAATTGCAAAGTAACAATACAGTCGTCATCATCATCATCATCATGGATGGATGGATGGAAGCAACTTTTCTAGTGCCACAACACAATCTTGTTGGTGCCAGATGGATTTCATTTATGTGGCATTTGTGAAACTGAGATTACAGCAGAAGAGATTTGTCAAAGACACTGTGCAACAAGGCACAACCCGGGACCAAATAGTCAAGAAGTAAATTCATCAAGCAAGCCTGCAATAGCGACATAATGCAGACAAAAATAACCATTTTTATGATGTTCAAACTTTGATTAGAACTAGCGAGGTGCTAACAACATGTTGGCTCCCACATGTCTTGTTGGTGGGTCATGGTGGTAAGTTAGCAAGACCCACCTGACACACCAGTGGGTCATTTTTAAATTTCTTTCCTATGGGC
Organism: Octopus sinensis; assembly: GCF_006345805.1. Classification (NCBI taxonomy): domain Eukaryota; kingdom Metazoa; phylum Mollusca; class Cephalopoda; order Octopoda; family Octopodidae; genus Octopus; species Octopus sinensis. The sequence continues at coordinate 4,746,578 of NC_042999.1, read as the reverse complement.
TTTCTGAGAGCTGGTATCTTCCGATTGCTTTGATTTGTCCTTTTGCTACACTAAGACAACAATTTTTTATAGATCTTTTCATCATCATCATCATCATCATCGTTTAACGTCCGCTTTCCATGCTAGCATGGGTTGGACGGTTCAACTGGGGTCTGGCAAGCCCGAAGGCTGCACCAGGCCAGTCAGATCTGGCAGTGTTTCTACAGCTGGATGCCCTTCCTAACGCCAACCACTCCGAGAGTGTAGTGGGTGATTTTATGTGCCACCGACACAGGTGCCAGACGAGGCTGGCAGACGGCCACGCTCGGATGGTGTTTTTTATGTGCCACCGACACAGGTGCCAGACGAGGCTGGCAGACGGCCACGCTCGGATGGTGTTTTTTATGTGCCACCGACACAGGTGCCAGACGAGGCTGGCAGACGGCCACGCTCGGATGGTGTTTTTTATGTGCCACCAACACAGGTGCCAGACGAGGCTGGCAGACGGCCACGCTCGGATGGTGTTTTCTTATGTGTCACCGACACAGGTGCCAGACGAGGCTGGCGAACAGCCACGCTCGGATGGTGTTTGTTACGTGCCCTCAGCACGGAGGCCAGTCGATGCGGTACTGGCTACGGTCACGTTCGGATGGTTTTCTTATGTGCCACCGGCACTGGTACCACAAGGATACAAATTCCATTGATGTTCATCTATTTTGATTTGGTTTGATTTGATTTGATTTGATTTGATTTGATTTGATTTGATTTTCACTTGCCTCAACAGGTTTTCACAAGTGTCACAAGAAGGAAGGTATGCACAGGTGGACTGACTACGTCCCAGGTAGGGGCCACGGGTTATGGCTTCATTAGTCTTGCCGGGTCTTCTCACGCACAGCATACTTCCATAGGTCTCGGTCTCTAGTCATTTCCATGGTGAGACCTAACGTCCGAAGGTTGTGCTTCACCACCTCGTCCCAGGTTTTCCTGGGTCTACCTCTTCCACGGGTTCCCTCAACTGCTAGGGATTGGCAGTTTCTCACACACCTATCTTCATCCATTCTCGCCACATGACCATACCAGCGCAATCGTCTCTCTTGCACACCACAACTGATGCTTCTTAGGTACAACATTTCTCTCAAGGTACTAACGCTCTGTCGAGTAAGTATACTGACATTACACATCCATCGGAGCATACTGGCTTCGTTCCTCACGAGCTTACGCATGTCCTCAGCAGTCACGGCCCATGTTTCACTGCCATGTAGCATAGCTGTTCGTACACATGCATCATACAGTCTGCCTTTTACTCTGAGCGAGAGGCCTTTAGTCACCAGCAGAGGTAAGAGCTCCCTAAACTTTGCCCAGGCTATTCTTATTCTAGCAGTTACACTTTCAGCGCACCCACCCCCACTGCTGACTTGGTCACCTAGATAGCGGAAGCTATCAACTACTTCTAGTTTTTCCCCCCGGAAAGTGACGGAAGTTGTTTTCTGCAGATTTTCAGAGGTCAATGCTCCCGAGCATCTGCCACATACAAAAACTATCTTCCCAGTTAGCCTACCTTTGACATTGCTGCACCTCTTATGTGTCCATAGCTTACACTGGGTACATCTTATAGAGTTTCTACCTACACCTTTTCTACAGATCAAGCAAGGCCATCTTCCCGAGGATATTTGTGGATTGTCTACCTTTCTACTTATTAGTACTTTGGTTTTAGCTAGGTTGACTCTAAGGCCCCTCGATTCTAAACCCTCCTTCCACACCTGGAACTTCTTCTCCAGTTCTGATAGTGACTCAGCAATTAGAGCGAGGTCGTCAGCATAGAGGAGCTTCCAGGGGCAACCTGTCTTGAATTCCTCCACAATTGCCTGGAGGACTATGATAAATAGGAGGGGGCTGAGTACTGAACCCTGGTGGACCCCAACCTCTACTTTGAATTCTTCTGTGTACATGTTGCCAACCCTAACCTTACTTACGGCATCTCTGTACATGGCTTGCACAGCCCTCACCAGCCATTCATCTATCCCTAGTTTCCTCATTGACCACCAGATGAGAGATCGGGGGACCCTATCAAAGGCTTTCTCCATGTCAATGAAAGCCAGGTACAGGGGCTTATCTTTGGCTAGGTATTTCTCCTGCAGCTGCCTTACTAGGAATATAGCATCAGTGGTGCTTTTCCCTGGCACGAACCCAAACTGCATCTCATCTAAACTAACTCTCTCTCTAATTAGTTGGGCTATGACCCTCTCCGTAACCTTCATTACCTGATCCAACAGCTTGATACCTCTGTAATTATTTGTATCTAGAGCATCACCTTTACCTTTGTAGCAGTTGACTAGTATGCTGCTACACCAGTCATTGGGTATGACTCCTTCGTGTATCACCTGGTTGACTATACGGGTGACTAGGTTATAGCCGACACTGCCAGATATTTTGAGCATCTCTGCAGTAATTCCTGATGGGCCTGGGGCTTTCCCTGTCTTCATGCTTCTAATTGCCTTAGCTACCACGGAACTATCAACTTGGATAGCTGGTCCCTCTGTTGGGTCAACATTCGGCAGACTCTCTTTATCCCATTCATTTTCTTTATTCAGCAACCTTTCATAGTGGCATCTCCAAACCTCTCTCTTTGCATCCTCATTTAGCGCAAGTGAACCATCATCCATGCGAACACACTTCTCTCCTACCACATCACGATTCTCTCTCACACACTGTCTTGCAACACGAAATACCTCAAGTCTTTCATCCTCACGGCTCAGAACATTGGCAAATTTTTTCTTATCCTCTTCCCCTCTGGCTAAATAAACCTGTCTCCTAGCTTCCCTTCTGGCTGTCTGATACAATTCCCTGCTACCACCGTTCTTCCAGTCCTTCCAAGCCTGTCTCTTTTGTCTAATAGCCCTGTCAACCACAGTGTTCCACCACCATGTTACTCTGGGTCGAGATGGTACTTTGCTCCATCCACAGATCTGGTCAGTGGCTGTCAGCAGATTGTCCTGTAGGAATCTCCAGTTGTCTTCCACATTAAGTGAAGCTATATCCCCTTCTATTTCGTCAAAGGCTTCGAGTAGTATGTCCCTAAATCTCTGTCTATTTGCAGGATCTTTAAGCTTCCAGACCCTTCTCCTCCAAGCTGGTCTTCTTCTGGGCAACCATTTAGCTCTGATCCTGAAGTCGCTAACTACTAATCTATGTTGGGGAGTACATTCTTTGCCTGGAAAGGTTTTGGCATTTATAATCAGCCCTCTTTCCCTTTTTCTAGCAAGGATGTAGTCAATCTGGCTGGTGTGTCTGCCAGAACGGTAGGTGACTAGGTGAGAGGTGGGTTTCCTGAAGTTGGTATTGCAGACCATAAGGTCATTTGCATCGCAGAACTCCAGCAGCCTGGTTCCTTCCTCATTACGAGAGCCAAAACCGTAGCCTCCATGGATGCCATGGAAGCCCCCGACATGTCGTCCAACATATATATATATATTTGTTTTTCGTTTCTCTTCTGATTTCACCATGAAATGAGGTAAAATAAAAGATTGAGCATTGAGAAAATTTTATTTGCCATACCAATTTTTTTGAAAAAATAGGTAGATTTTCCAATAGAAAGAGAAGGGAATGAAAAATATTTTACTTGTCATAGAAACCAAAATAGCTCTTTTCGAAAAGTTTTCGAGATCTTCCAATAGAAAATATCACAAATATTTAATCGACCACAGGTAGGTCATGAGATATCTAGGATGTGATATGACCTAGGGTGCCACATGACCCTCTAGTGGGACGTGGGTATCTAACACTACCTATATGATCCTTGCTTCACATATGGTATACTGTAAAAATATTATGCCACTCATGTCAAAATTAATGAAGATATCGTATTGGGACCCTGGGATAAAATGTAAAACGAGGCTTAGGAGCCAACATGCTGATATGATTACATATGAAATGAAGGTAACTTACCCGAAATTTTCATCAAAGTAGTTCTTCTGAAGACGAGCTTCACTAGTAGCGCCTGACCACAGTAATACAGGGTTAGTAATAACTTGGAATTTTATAACCCCGCAAGAAAGGGCAATGGAAATAACTGCACTAACTGAAAGAACTCTCAGTGGGTATTTAGCACACAAATAGCCCCACTTATAAAACTTTTCATCTAAAAAGTTCATGAAGCTATCACCTATAGTAGATAATTTACTGCGAGTTGCAAATATAGTCTCCCCTAAAACTGGATAATCAGACAACTGAGTTGGCTCATTTCCATCAGCCAAGCCCAAACTATTTTGCCAGACAATGTTTTCCCAAATAACGTAGGACATAAATGCAAGAAAAAACCCTAGAAATATGGAGCCCCATATGAAATCATAAGCATTAATGTAGAGAATCTCCCATGGTTTTGGAGGTTTAGGGGCTGGTGGGAAAACAGGGCACGAACTGCTGCAGTCTTGACAACTGCAAGCTTTTGTGTCATTGCTTACAGGTGAACTACAAGGAATTATTGAGTAATTCATAGGAACTAATGATTTCTGAGGAGTAACATTCCAGGGAGTGCTTGTGACATTGAAGTGAATACCAATTGGAGTGTGCATGTTTCCAATATCTCCCATATATTTCAACCACTTTTCAGCAGTACAATGCTTGCCATAACTACCACACATCAATGTAATGGCTTTCATGTTGGCACTCGGCATTAGAACATTTTTGCAGGAGTCAAAGAGGCCATTGGCAAACACGGGGTCAACAGCGTATTCAATGCTTCCAACGGCAAGTTTGCCAGAAATATTCTTTGTCTCAGAAACATGGACGTATTTGCTCTGTTGACTGTCGCAAGTGAAAGAACAATAAAGGTTGCGGAAGTTGTAAAAACATGATGGGCAGCGGGTCAACAACTCTTGAGCCTGACTCAAACTTTTGGCAAAGTTATGAATGGTGTCATTATTACAGCAAGTCGGCGTGTTCGGACCTGAAAGAAGAAAATCAGGAGGAGTTTGAAATGAATTAACATGTAGCATGGAAAAAAAGTGTCAAAATTAACATGTAGCATGGAAAAAAATAAGTGTCAAAATTTCTTAATTAAATAGGCGCAGGAGTGGCTGTGTGGTAAGTAGCTTGCTAACCAACCACATGGTTCCGGGTTCAGTCCCACAGCGTGGCACCTTGGGCAAGTGTCTTCTGCTATAGCCTCGGGCCGACCAAAGCCTTGTGAGTGGATTTGGTAGACGGAAACTTAAAGAAGCCTGTCGTATATATGTATATATATATGTGTGTGTGTATGTGTTTGTGTGTCTATGTTTGTCCCCCTAGCATTGCTTGACAACCGATGCTGGTGTGTTTATGTCCCCGTCACTTAGCAGTTCGGCAAAAAGATACCGATAGAATAAGTACTGGGCTTACAAAGAATAAGTCCCGGGTTTGATTTGCTCGACTAAAAGGCGGTGCTCCAGCATGGCTGCAGTCAAATGACTGAAACAAGTAAAAGAGTAAAAGAGAGAGACATTACTTATTTTGAGCATCTACTGTATGAAATCATTATCATCATCATTGTTTAACGTCCGCTTTCCATGCTAGCATGGGTTGGACGATTTGACTGAGGACTGGCGAAACAGATGGCTGCACCAGGCTGCAATTTGATCTGGCAGAGTTTCTACAGCTGGATGTCCTTCCTAATGCCAACAACTCCGAGAGTGTAGTGGGTGCTTTTTACGTGTCACCGGCACAGGGTCAGTCAGGAGGTACTGGCAATGACCTCGCTCGAATCCTTGGCACATGTGCCACTAAGGTGACGCTGGTAACTATCACACACAAATGGTGCCTTTTATGTGCCACTGGCACGGAAGCCGGTCAGTCGCTCTGTCAATAAGCAATATAAACAAAGTAGACCTAAAAATCATCAATAAAAATCCACTTTTCCATGCATGCAAGGGTCAGACAGAATTTGACGAGGGAGGTTTTCTACAGCTGGATGCTTTTCCTGCAGCCAACCCTCACCTGTCTCCAAGTAAAGTAATATTTTCCATACAACCAGACATGATTTTCATAGAAGTAAACTACACTGCCTGTATGATAGTGGTGCTCATGTACAACCACCACATAATGTCCAGACAAGGATAAACACACACACACACTGGGCTTTCAGTTTCTTATTTCTTGTTTCTTTACTACCCACAAGGGGTTAAACACAGAGGGGACAAACAAGGACAGACAATGGGATTAAGTCGATTAGATCGACCCCAGTGTGCAGCTGGTACTTAATTTATCGAGCCTGAAAGGATGAAAGGCCAAGTTAACTTCGGCGGAATTTGAACTCAGAACTTAACGGCAGATGAAATACCTGTTTCTTTACTACCCACAAGGGGCTAAACACAGAAGGGACAAACAAGGACAGACAAAGGCGAGCTGGCAGAAACGTTAGCACGCCGGGCGAAATGCGTGGCCGTATTTCGTCTGCCGTTACGTTCTGAGTTCAAATTCCGCCGAGGTCAACTTTGCCTTTCATCCATTCGGGGTTGATAAATTAAGTACCAGTTGCGCACTGGAGTCGATGTAATCGACTTAATCCCTTTGTCTGTCCTTGTTTGTCCTCTCTGTGTTTAGCCCCTTGTGGGTAGTAAAGAAATATATATCGACTCCAATGCATTACTGGAAATTAATTTAGCGAATGCTAGCATGGAAAACGGACGCTAAACGACGATGATGATGATGATGATGATGATGAAGGATGAAAGGCAAAGTCGACCTCGGCGGAATTTGAACTCAGAACGTAGTGACAGATGAAATACCACTAAGCATTTTGCCCGGAGTGCTAACGTTTCTGCCAGCTCGTTGCCTTTCAGTTTCTGTCCACCCAATCCACTAACAAGGCTTTGGTCGACCTGGAGCTACAGTAGAAGGTACTTGCCCAAGGTGCTGTACAGTGGGACTGAACTTGAAACTACATGGCTGATGGAAGCCTGTTGTGTTTGTATATGCGTGTGTGTGTGTGTGTGTGTGTGTGTGTTAGAGAGTGTGTGTACCTTTGTCATGTCATCATGTGATGGTTGTAAAAGAACATGACTGTCACCCCACAAGTGATGATGTTCGTTTCTAGTCTTCTGTGAAAGACATGACTGGCCATGGGGAAGTATATATATGTGTATATAAAAGGGAGTTATGTGAATGTGTGTGTGTGTGCAATGGAAGTGGGATGGTGAACATTCAATGTTGAAAAGAAAAATCAAACAGCGTTTCAACTCTGTGTGAGTATATGTGTGTATGCATGTACAAGGGAAGTTTGTGATTATTTTGTACCTTATTTATATACTCTTTTACTTTTTTACTTCTTTCAGTCATGTGACTGTGGCCATGCTGGAGCATTACCTTTAGTTGAGCAAATCGACCCCAGGACTTATTCTTTGTAAGCCTAGTACTTATTCTATCGGTCTCTTTTGCCAAATTGCTAAGTTACGGTGATGTAAACACACCATCAGTTGTCAAGCGATGTTGGGGGGGACAAACATAGACATACAAACATATACACATACATACACACACACACACATATATATATATATATATATATATATTATTTATATTTCCTGAGCGCCATACTAATACAATTGTTTGTTTGTTTTCCACCTGCCTTCGTCTTTTGTCTATTTTCATAAAGCTTCCCGTTATATATACACATATATACGGCTGGTTTCTTTCAGTTTCCGTCTACCAAATCCACTCACAAAGCTTTGGTCGGCCCGAAGCTACAGTAGAAGACACTTGCCCAAGGTGCCACGCAGCGGGACTGAACCCGGAACCATGTGGTTGGTAAGCAAGCTACTTACCACACAGCCACTCCTACGCCAATATACAAAATACTACAATTAGACATCATGGGGTGAGCTAGTTTATAAATGATAAGCTAAAGAAAAGAAAAGAAACTACCGAACTCTAGGAGAGGTCAACTCAAATTTTAGGAATCGCATACAGTTGCCTTAGAAGAGCTAGCTGAGTTACACGATCATAAGCTGACATTCTTACACAATCTGTAAGTTACTACCAAAACCAGCAGATGCTTAATTGAGGTGGTGAGTTGGCAGAAACGTTAGCATGTTGGGCGAAATGCTTAGCGGCATTTCGTCTGTCTTTACGTTCTGAGTTCAAATTCTGCCGAGGTCGACTTTGCCTTTCATCCTTTCGGAGTCGATTAAATAAATACCAGTTACGCACTGGGGTCAACATAATCGACTTAATCCGTTTGTCTGTCCTTGTTTATCCTCTCTGTGTTTAGCCCCTTGTGGGTAGTAAAGAAATAGAAATAGGTATTTCGTCTGCCGCTACGTTCTGAGTTCAAATTCTGCCGAGGGCAACTTTGCCTTTCATCTTTTCAGGGTTGATAAATTAAGTACCAGTTGACTGGCCCCCTCCACCAAAATTTTAGGCCTTGTGCCTAGAGCAGAAAAGATGCTTAATTGAGATTCTTTTAGCATGAAGTGGATCATTACAGATCAATCTATTTAGACCAAACTTGGCCAACTTGAATTACATCGCAGGCCATTTTAATCACAGAAGGTTTTTGTGGGGGCAGCTTGTATACTGACAGAATTGAAAGCATTTTGCTTTCTCATGCTATTATTACAACCATATGGACCCCTTTGATTCCTAGTTTACTCGGGTGAGCACCTATAAGTATCATCATTCATCATCATCATTTAATGGCCACTTTCCATGCTGGTATGGGTTGGACGGTTTGATTGAAAACTTAAAGGCAGTGAGCTAGCAGAAACGTTGGCACGCCGGGCAAAATGCTTAGCAGTATTTCGTCTGCCGTTACGTTGTGAGTTCAAATTCCGCTGAGGTCGACTTTACCTTTCATCCTCTTGGGGTCGATAAATTAAGTACCAGTTATGCACTGGAGTCGATGTAATCGACTTAATACCTATGTCTGTCCTTGTTTGTCCCCTCTATGTTTAGCCCCTTGTGGGTAATAAAGAAATAGGTTTGATTGAAAACTGGTAAATTGTTGGGGTGGGGGTTGTGCCAGGCTTCATCTAATTTGGCAAGGTTTCTATGGTTGGATGCCTTTCCTAACGCCAAACACTCCGAACAAAAATCTGAGTTTTTAAAAAATTTTCTTAGTGAAAATCGTGCGGGTGAAAGGATCAAAATTTACCATATAAACAGTTTATTGCAGATAAATTTTAACAATAAAATCGTATACGGACCCCGAAAGGTCATGTGGACATCAGTTGAGAACCACTGTGCTAGACTGTCAGTGATTATTTGTTCTCTGGGTAGGGATACCAAGGGTGGCAGAGCATTGTATTTTGTTTGTAATAGAGATAAATCCATAATTCTGTGACCAGTTATCTGAGAATCTCTGACAGTTCAAGGAATATGCAGCTGTAGGAACCAGGCCAATGGCTGGAGGCCCTTCCAAATGCCAAACAATTTACACTGTGCACTGGGTGTTTCTTTTGTGGCACCAGCATTTATGAGGTCACCATGCAACCTACAAGATTAAGATCCTCTTCAACTGAGTGGGGCTACAGTAGAGAGGCTTTATGCAAGGAAATGAGGGGTTAGAATGTGAAATAAGGGGCCAGAATGGAACGAGTTTCTTGTTGTATGGGAGATATTTGGCTACTTACATTATAGAGGGGAGAATGGGAGTGAGGAGGGTGGTGCCAGGATGAGATAAAAATAGTGGAAGTGAGGGGGGCTGGAGGACAGGAAGTGTGGGTAAGTTTATGGGGAGAGAATGTAGGTTGTAGAAGTGAGAGATGGTCAGAGACGGGAGAGAACTGATGTAATGATATCCTGAAACAGACGAAAACAAACCAGCATTGAGTTTGTTTTCATCCTGTTTTGTGATGCCAGCATGGAAAACGGATATTAAAATGATGGTGATGATAAATAAGACACACACACACATATATATATGGGAGGGGGGTGTATCATCATCATCGTTTAACATCTGTTTTCCATGCTGGCATACGTTGGATGGTTTGACTGCGGTCTGGAGAGCCAGCAGCTGCACCAGGCTCCAGTCTGATCTGGCAGAGTTTCTACAGCTGGATGCCCTTCCTAACACCAGGGAGAGGGGGGAGATAGAGAGACAGACAGATAGATAGATAGATAGATAGATAGATAGATAGAGAGAGAGAGAGAGAGAGAGAGAGAGCGAGAGATAGACAGATAGATAGATAGATAGATACACAGATAGATAGATAGATAGATAGATAGATAGAAAGAGAGAGAGAGAGAGAGAGAGAGATGTGCATTTATGAGTGTCTCATTGTGTCTCTTTCATCCCACCACCACCATTTCGCAACTGGTATTGGTGTTTATGTCCTCATACCTCAGTGGTTCATAAAAGACACTGGTAGAATAAGTGCCAGACATTCAAAAAATGTGATGGTGCAGGGGGAAAACCATTAACATCGTTAAAAATTTGAAATGGTGATTCTATTCTGAAAGAGCATAACTCAAAGATTTCAGAACACTTAAAATTTTTAAAATATCTTAATATTTGACAGAGATATGCCATTTTTCTTGGATAAGCAGATGTGACACAGAAAATTGGTTTTTTTGAGAAAACGGTGTTTGATGTTGAGCTGCATCTGAGAACTGAAAACTTTTCACAACTTCAGCCTTTTCTCACTCATAAAATGAATAGGAGTCATGGAATTGAAACTGGATTCGTTTGCCACAGCTGATCATCATCATCATCACCGTTTAACGTCCGTTCTCCATGCTGGCATGGGTTGTACGGTTCGACCGGGGATCTGGGAAGCCCGAAGGCTGCACCAGGCTCCAGTCTGATCTGGCAGTGTTTTTACAGCTGGATGCCCTCCCTAACACCACTCAGTCCTAGAGTGTAGTGGGTGCTTTTTATGTGCCACCAGTCCAGGGGTCCTGGCAACTGCCTGGTGCCAGTCATAGGATTGGTTCAATTTCGATTCCGATTTCACTTGCCCCAACAGGTCTTCGCAAGCAAAGAGGGGTTGGCATGGTTGCCTGTCGTTCGACTTCGCTTGCCTCAACAGGTCTTTGTGTTTCCAAGGGAGGAAAGACATGCATAAGTGAGCTGGACTCACTTGTCCTGCTTGGTCTTCTCACGCACAGCATATTTCCAAAGGTCTCGGTCGCTGGTCATTTCCTCAGTGAGCCCTAAAGTTCGAAGGTCGTGCTGAGAACTAAAAACTTTTCACAACTTCAGCCTTTTCTCACTCGTAAAATGAATAGGAGTCATGGAATTGAAACTGGATTCGTTTGCCACAGCTGATATGTAAAAAAAACCCCAAAAAAGCACATCCAGAATTGACTTTGACCCCGTTTTTCTCAGCTGTTTATTTAGCAACATCCGATGGGTTTTCCAATGCCCTATCACAAAAGAGCACTGGGACAGATCTATATACAACTAAAACCGTCAAGATGGTGCCCTTCAAGATAGCCGCAGTCCAAGGACTTAAACAAGTAAAAGATTGAGTCTTAAAAGAGTCATGGAATATCAGAAATGGTAAGTGATTTAGTTTTACTCCCTCCAGTTCAAAGTTGTTTAACCCTGGGTCAACTGTGATCAATCAGACCTATAACAGTACACAGACAACTGATCAAATGACCAGCCATGATCCACTGGTGCAGTGGTCAAGAAATACTTCTAGCTAATAGACAAGGCTACTGTGTGCTCCAGCATGAAGCAGCTTATTGTTTGGAATAATGCACAGCAGTCCAGGTATGTTACTATGTTCCACGTGCACCTAATGTAATCACATTTTGTATACCTGTAGCTCTAAGTAGATAGAATTAGCAACCAATTCGTTTGAAGAAAGAATCCTACATAAGCAACTTTATAAAAAGGAAAGACATGTTGGCTGCTGGTACATCTTTTAGGTTTTATCCCCTTTTATTGGCTGCAGTTGATGGACCACAACCATACTGAGGGGTGGGGTGTCACCTAAAAGGGTTTTAGTTGAAAAAAAATCAACCCATCACTATGAACTTTTTTTAAAGTCTAGTGCTTGTTCTATCAGTCACTTTTTGCTGAACTACTAAGTTACAGGAATGAAAACAAACCAACACTGGTTGTCAGGCAGAGGTAGTTGGGACAAATGCAGATACAAAGACACACACATAGACATATATGTGTGCATATATATATATATATATATATATATATATCACGGGATCACGGGACCGACCAGACCATCAGATGTTGTTACACATCGCTGGTCACAATGCGTTCGCATTGTTTTAGCCTTCAAATGACGCCACCCCGCTGGCTAAGCGAGCAGGCCAACAGAAGAAAGAGTGGGAGAAAGAGTGGTGAAAGAGTACAGCAGGGATCACCACCCCCTGCTGGAGCCTCGTGGAGCTTTTAGGTGTTTTCGCTCAATAAACACTCACAACGCCCGGTCTGGGAATCGAAACCGTGATCCTGCGACCGCGAGTCCGCTGCCCTAACCACTAGGCCATTGCGCCTCCACATATATATATATATATATGTATAGCAATAAGAAAATGGAGGGGATCAATAGGTGGTTCATCATCTTTTAGACATTATATTATGTCAACTTATTTATTTACTTATTTACTAAAATGACAATTACAGGACTGAGATGGATAGCATGCTAAGGGTGAAAATGTCTGAGCAACCTTGACCAGATGACAATGAGACACTCATTGAGGATTGTCACATGGTGCCAAGACAAGGAGACAAAAACATCCACACAGGCGTGGCTGTGTGGTAAGACGTCTGCTTCTCAGCCATATGGTTCCAGGTTCAGTGCTGCAGTGTGACACCTTGTGCACATCATCACCATCATCATCGTTTTAACGCCCGCTTTCCATGCTAGCATGGGTTGGACGATTTGACTGAGGACTGGTGAACCAGATGGCTGCACCAGGCTCCAATCTTGATCTGGCAGAGTTTCTACAGCTGGATGCCCTTCCTAATACCAACCACTCCAAGAGTGTAATGGGTGCTTTTACGTGCCACCGGCACGGGGGCCAGTCAGGTGGTACTGGCAATGACCTCGCTCGAATCCTTTTACACATGCCACCGGCACAGGTGCCAGTAAGGCGACGTTGGTAACGATCACGCTCAAATGGTGTCTTTTTACGTGCCACGGCAGGGGGGGGGGCAATCAGGCGGTACTGGCAACGACCTCGCTCGTCTTCTACTATAGCCTTAGGCTGACTAAAGCCTTGTGAGTGAATCTGGCAGAAGGAAACTGAAAGAAGCCCAACATGTGTGCATGTCTTTGTATTTGCGTTTGTCTCCCCACTACCACTTGACCACTGGCGTTGGTAGGTACACATCCCAGTAACCTAGTGATTCGGCAAGGGGTGGGTGGGACAATAAAATAAACACCAGGCTTCATAAAAGTAAGTCCTGGGGTCAAAGTGTTTGACTAGAATCCTTCAAGATGGTGCCCCAGCATGGCCTCAGTCTAATGACTGAAACAAGTAAAAGCTAAAAGTGAGATAAAAGTCATATACATGGGGGGGGGGGTCAAATCTCTTGGAAACTTTGGCAATTAATCAACTTCTAAAAGAAAAACTCATCATAGTTTTCTTTCTTAACGACACAAGAAATAATTAATGTGAAACATTTACCTTTATAAAGTGTTGGGCAGTAATCCTTCAAGATTTTCAAGGCACTTGGGTCAGAGAGTGGCTTTGCTGGTCCATTATAGACACAGTTGGTTGGCTGGAAATTATGAACGGAACCGCATACTCCATACCACACACAATGGCCTTCTTCACAGGAAACCTTTCAAAAAAAAAAAGAAAAAGATTTGTTAATATAACAAGATAGAAAAAAGGAGAACTAAGAAAACTGTAGAAGACGGTTTAACAGTTTCAAGTGGCATCAGTTTTTTTCACCTGATCGTTAACCCTTTAGTGTTCAGATTATTCTATCAAACATAATGCTTTTTGATTCACATTGATTTGAATTAATCATGCATTATCTCATATCTTCAAGATCTTGATGGTGTAATTACTTAATATAGAATAACATTGTAGGGTAGGTGTGAGGGCCTGGATCTGGTCAGTTTGAACATAAAACAGATTAAATACTTTGGCCGGATATGGCCGGTTTAAAAACACAAAGGTGTGTTGAAGAAGAGAAATCGTTGTTTGGATAATAATTAAAAATGGTGGAGTCACAGTGGGTGACTAATATGGCAAAGGCTAAGATAAACTCCAGTAATTTATACACCTTTTATCTTTTACTTGCTTCAGTCATTAGACTGTGGCCATGCTGGGGCACTACCTTGCAGAATGCTTTTGTCAAATGAATTGACTCCAGAACTTATTTTACTTTGTAAAATGTGGTAATAATTCAATTAGTTTCTTTTGCCTAATCACTAAATTATGGGGACAGAAACACACCAACACCGGTTGTCAAGCAGTGGTGGGGGGGGGGGGCAACACAGACACACAGACATATTACAGGCTTTGGTCAGCCTGAGGCTATAGTAGAAAACACTTGCCCAAGGTGCCATGCAATTGGGATGGAACCCAGAACCATGTGGTTGGTAAGCAAGCTTCTTACCACACAGCCACATCTGTACCTCATTTAATGTCTGCTTTCCATGCTGGCAAGGGTTGGATGGTAAGTAGGGGGTCTGTACCAGGCTGAATGCCCTTCCTAATGCCAACCACTCAGAGAGTGTATCGGGTGCTTATATATGTGCATGTTTATATATATGTACATGTGTGTGTGTGAGTATTTGGGCCTCTCTGTGCATTATAATTCCTCCCCAACCATCAGAGCTACCTCCCTAGAAATCCAGTTGGATGGTGTTTCTGTCACCAACTCTAGCCTTTTACCAAGCAAGGAATATTTCCAAATGGTCAGATAGCTTTTTCAAAGAGTATTGGTACAAAGAGGGGAGGGGTAAATTGATTACATTGACACCAGTACTCAGCTGGTACTTTATTTTATTGACCCTGAAAGGATGAAAGGCAAAGTGGACTTCATCCGAATTTGAACTCAGAATGTGAAGATGGACAAAATGCCAGTAAGCATTTTGTCTGGCATGCTAATGGTTCCGCCAACTCACTGTCTTGTTTTCTACAGAATATTAGGAATGAACGACACAAATTATATAACAGCAACACTTACAACTATCATGCAATGTTCACACACACATGCAATGAACGTCCTTCAGTTTCTATTTCCCAGGTGCCCTGCAGTGGTACTGAATGGTTGTGGCAAGAGTCATTGACACTCCTGTGCGAATGGAAGAATGGCCTAGCCGAACTCTTATAGAGAGTAACATATTGGTTGAGATGAGAGAACAGTGGTAGGAGTTGTTGAGAGTTTGTAACAGTTGTAGGAAGTCGTTGAGATCGTCGGGAGTTTGTATATATTGGAGTATCGGGTTTAGTGGAGTAATTTGAAGTACGTTGTGTGAAGACAGTTGTGTCTATCCTTGTTTTGTGAAATCTGTATATCCAATGTATAGGAGGATATAAAAGTGGCGATGAGGACATCCTCTTGTAAAATGAACACAAAGCAAACTTCTTAACCACTCAGCCAGACCTGCACCCAATAATTTTCCTTAAAAGCAACATACAGGGCTGTTGTTCTTAAGTCAAGAGAACACAGTGTATGGATATATTTTCTGAAGTTGTGAAAACTGTGTTTAGGAACAGTTCAATGAGTCAAAGCAACTTTCTCTATGTACACACCATTGCAGGATGTACATATATTATATATATATATATATTATATTGGCTTCTTCGCTGGTGGCATGTAAAAAGCACCATTCGAGCATGATCATTACCAGCATCACCTTAGTGGCACTTGTGTCGGTGGCACATAAAAAACACCCTTTGAGCATGGCTGTTGCCAGTACCGCTTGACTGGCCCTCGTGCCAGTGGCATGTAAAAGCACCCACTACACTCTCGGAGTGGTTGGCATTAGGAAGGGCATCCAGCTGTAGAAACACTGCCAGATCAGACTGGAGCCTGGTGCAACCATCTGGTTCACCAGACCTAGCATGGAAAGCAGACGTTAAACGCTGATGATGATGATATATATATATATACATATACATATATATATATATACATATATATATATATACATATATATATATATATACATATATATATACACATATATATATACACACATATATATACACATATATATATACACACATATATATATAATTACATATATATATATACATATATATTATACATATTAACATATATATACATATAGATATACATATATATATTATATACATATATATATATACATATATATACTATTATATGATTACATATATATACATATATATATATACATATACATATATATATACATATATATATATACATATAATA